>NC_134577.1:122976505-123277709 GCF_050947875.1 Dermacentor variabilis
TATTAAACAAGCACAAGTGCAGGGACCACTGAGAAATTGCTGCATCTAATTCCCAAGCTAGCGGAACTCAATTAGCTAACACCATAAACCACTTTTTCATTGAAGCTGGCAAGCCTACATTAGATCAAGCTCTCTCTAATGCTCCCGTATGCAACCTCATTATCGCTTTACCTAACTCTATTTCGTTGCTGCCTGTGATCCCACAAGAAGTAGCTATCTACATTGGGAAATGAAAGAAAACAATGTCTCAGCAGGCCATGACGACATCAAAGCGGTACCATTGAAGTGTGTGTCTGCCATACCATGCGAGGTTCTAGCGTAGATTATAAATCTGATGTTCAAAAGTGGTGCGTTCCGAGATGAACTGAAGCTTACTCGTGTTTGTCCTATATATAAAGGAGGAAATAGAAATGAAATCAAGTACTATCGTCCCATCTTTGTGTTATCAGTGTTATCGAAGGTGTTCGAAGGAGCCATTGATAGTAGCTTAGAAAAGTTCTTTAGCGCTCATAACATTATTAACCCCTCTCAGTATGGCTTTTTGAAAAATAAATCGTCTGAGCAAGCTTTACTCGCCGTTAAAGAAAAGATCCTTAACAACATTGAATCCAGAGCATACACTCTCGGTCTGTTCTTAGACCTCCGGAAAGCTTTTGACTGCGTACGCCTTGAAATTCTTTTGAGTAAACTGAACAGTTACGGGATACGCGGAATAGCTCTAAACCTGCTGAAAAGTTACTTAATTAACAGAATACAATACGGTAAATGGAATAATTTTGTTTCGAACCGTTTGCGCATTACCCAAGGAGATCCGCAGGGATGTATATTAGGTCCACTTTGGTTTTTATTGTATATAAAGGACATCTCTAACATACCTGATTCTCCAGATTTGGTTATGTACGCCGACGTTACAAATATTTTTTTCACATCACGTACTCTGCCGGAATCGGAAACTACCACGAAGGCTTATTTGGTAAAATTATACGCTCAGATGGAGGCGAATAAGTTTAGTTTAAACTTGTCAAAACCCAGGTACATAATGTTCAGACCTATTAATGCCTATGTTCATTACACACTTAACCTAATGTACGCCAACACAAAACTGCAACAGGTAATAACTCAGAAGTTTCTTGGTGTCTGGTTTAATGAACATTTATCATGGAACACGCTTACTCCAAAACTTCTTACGGACTTAGTTAACTGTTGGTTGTCTTTACCGCATCAGCGATCTCTTGCCTGTTTACCTGAAAGTGTCCATATACTACGCACTATTTTTTTTTCAAATTGTCCTATTGTGCACTGGTCTGGGGCACTACAACAGTAAGTAATTTTCAGAAGTTATTGCTTTTGTAAAAGAAGGCATTGCGGGCTATTGAGGGTTGCCATGGTAGGCCCGAAAACCTACCAACATTACCACTCTATCATAAGCATGATTTACTTAAACCAAACCATGTGTACATATTTCGCCTGTTACAGTACATCCATCGTAATCGTTAGTATTCCATTGCTCCAAACCGCCCTCCTACTATATACCCCCTTCGGCAACACAGAAACTTGGTCCCTAAAACGGGGACAAATTACGGCAAACAAAAACTCGATTACCAGATTCCAGTCGTTCTCAATAACCCATCTTTAAGTGTCATGTTTGGTGTCCCTAAGAACAAAATTAAAAAAGACATCATAAATTTACTGATCAACACTGATTCAATGTAATCTGTTTTTTTACTTAGCGAAGCATCTCATGTTTTCGCGTCAAGTTGTTTGTGTGTGTGTTTTCTTTAGCGACCTCATGCCATGCTGATACACTACCTTTGATTTATGGTGCACTGTCTTTGTACGAAAAGTAATATTTCTTATGGTGATACTGTCGTTCGATGCAATGTATTTTGTTCACTATCATACTATGTTAATATTTATTTCCGTGTTGCTCACTGCTGTATCGACTGTTTTGGGGAACTGTGACCCCGTCCGGCTTTACCGCGTTTTGTCGCAGTTCCAGCTTTCATCTTTGAAGGAAAATGAACCTCAAACCTAATTTTCCGACCCCCCTAGTGTGAACCTTTTGTCGTTTCCCTACTTTTCTTCCACCGATCTTCCAATCACTAATCTCTACTGCGGACATGTTTACTTTCCCCATGCTCTCGCTGAACTCAAGCGCTTCAAGTGGTGCCTAAATCGACCGGTCGGCAAATATCTTCACATTCTAATGAAACATACTCCATCGTTTTTCTAGCTTTACCGCAGCAAGCACATGCTTCTTCTTCCTTCTTATGTCTCGCTTTATAGGTGCGTGTTCTAAGGTGTCCCGATCTCGCTTCGAGAAGTATTGAGCTTCCCTTTGAGTAATCATAAAGTGTTTGCTTCCTGATTTCGTTTTTTCATCTAAGTAGTTACCCATGGCAAGTTTCTTTTCCATTGCCGCCACCAATGAGATTACTTCAGCCTCTCTGAGTTGCCGCTTCACGTTCTTTGTTGCTGTGTTAATCACCCTACAGGGCGCCTAATGGAGAATACCTAGTAACTTGCGATTCGCTGATGATATTGCCTTGCTTAATAACTCAGGGGACCAACTGCAATACATGCTCACTGACCTGGAGAGGCAAAGCATGAGGGTGGGTCTAAACATAAATCTGCAGAAAACTAAAGTAATGTTTAACAGTCTCGGAAGAGAACAGCAGTTTACGATAGGTAGCGAGGTACTGGAAGTGGTAAGAGAATACATCTACTTAGGAGAGGTACTGACTGCGGATCCGGATCACAAGACTGAAATAATCAGAAGAATAAGAATGGGCTGGGGTGCTTTCGCAGGCATTCTGAGATCATGAACAGCAGGTTGCGATTATCTCTCAAGGGAAAAGTATATAACAGCTGTGTCTTACCAGTACTCACGTACGGGGCAGAAACCTGCAGTCTTACAAAAAGGGTTCTACTTAAATTGATGACGACGCAACGAGCTATGGAAAGAATGATAGGTGTAACGTTAAGCGATAAGAAAAGAGCGGATTGGGTGAGGGAACAAAGGCGAGGTAATGACATCTTACTTGAAATCAAGAAAAACAAATGGGCATGGGCAGGACATGTAATTAGGAGCCAAGATAACCGATGGTCATTAAGGGTTACGGACTGGATTCCAAAGGAACGGAAGCATAGCAGAGGGTGGCAGAAAGTTAGGTAGGCGTATGAGATTAAGAAGTTTGCAGGGAAAACATGGCCACAATTAGTATATGACCGGGGTAGTTGGAGAAGTATGGGAAAGGCCTTTGCCCTGCAGTGGGCGTAACCAGGCTGATGATGATGATGGTGAAGCTAAATGAGCGATTGTAAGCCGCACGCGATGAACCTTTTCGATTAAGGGGCTGCGGCTCTTCGCATTTTTTGAGCGTCAGGAAAATTTCTGTTTAGTGCGATGTACATAAAACGTATTCAAAGTGTTTGCCTAGACAATACGCCTGGTATTCCAGGCTATCACCAGGCTACTTACTAAGCTAGGGTACGGGGTGGGACTCCCATCCTAAGTATTTATTTACCCAGTTTCGACACTTACGTTTTATCGGCGTACGAATTTATACTGGAGCTGTACATTTCCCAACTCTCCTTCTTAGCACGTCGAGACCTCCTCCTGGCCAGAGATTTTGCTTTCTTTAAGTTATTCAGGTTTTCGGCTGTTGGAGAGTCGCGGAGCAATCCCCAGGCTTTGTTTTGTTTTTTACGTGCTTTCTGGGATTCGTCGCTCCACGAAGGCAAACGGCACTTATTATCCAGGGCACCTGTTTGTTTATGCGTTTTTGGCAGTAGTAATTATGGAACTTGTTACATAAGCTACAGCGTTGTCGATGTCAAACACAGCAATACAATCTGAGTCATGTTGTGTGAGCTTTCAAAAGAGCTTCCATTTGGCTGTGTTGACTTTCCATCGGGGAAAATTTGAGAAGCATCCACCTTCTTTTCTGAAACTCAAAATTATACTTGAAGTGATCACTTCCGTAAGCATTCTTTAAAACGCTCCATTCAAGGTGTGAAATGAGCGTACTTGATGCTTCTATGGCTCAAGTACCTTCTTTAATCTATGGATTATTATGTTTTCTGCGCCAGGTTATTGCATGTTGACTCTTTCTTATTAAGCAAAGAGACACTAGATGGAAAGACGAAGTTTTCAAAGAAGCGCCTTCTTGCATCGCAGCAAAAATTTCCCCATTGAGTGTCGTGCGCGTTGACATCTGCAACAAGAATATATAGTTCAGGAATGTCATCAATAAAGCCCACAAAATCGGTGTTATGAAGCCCATAACGTGGAGAAATAAATACAGAGCTGATGGTAACGAGTTCATCGAAGAGGAGCGCCCTTACAGGATGTGCTTCAAAGGTTGTTTGGAGTTCTAGATGCTGGCAAGCAGTTATCAATTATTATAGCCACACCACCCGACGTGGCAGTAGCATTGTCACGGTCTTTCTGAAAAACGGCTTGTTGCCTTGGAAGGTTTGTGTGTGCTGATTTGAAAGGCGTCTCCTGGACACACAGCATCCTCGAAGTGTATTTACGACGGAGCTCTTTAACATGTGAAAGCTGATGGAGAAGTCCCGTGACGTCCCATCGTAGTATTTGCATGTTCGTAGTGAAAAGAAGTTTGTGCCGTTTTTTAAGGAAATAAACTTTAGGTTACAGAACCCTCGACGGACACTGTGATACACTGTTTTACTTTTTTTTGGAGCGATCGCGAGAACGTCGCCGCTCTTTCAGTGCTGGCACCGATAATGAGTGGCACTGGACACACGCTATTGTTCACGGTTTGTTGGCGGTGAAGGTTTCGCCTTCAGAGAAGAAACTCGGGAGGCCACCAGCGCAAATGTTGATGAGCCGGCGTTCTCGGTTGGGGATGCAGCTCTTGCTGCATCCGCCGAGGGGTCAGTCGGTGTTGCCGCCGGCTCTCCGCGAGCGGGGCGGACAGCAGTCGGATGCAGTTGTGACGCTGTCGCTGGACGCGCCACTTCAGCAAAGCTATTCTTCGGCAGGTAGGACAGCTACCTGCATGCCTATTTAAATAATATGTTCTTCTTGACTTTTATTGTCACGATTTTTTTCTTCCGTGATGGGCAGGACCGGGATCATGTGGCGGGCTCGCCTTCCCAATTCACGCAGTGTGCAGTGTTTTCGCCAGCTTCAGAGGTGTGTTCTTCGACACTGCAAGAAGCACAAGTTAATCGGCATCGACAGTTTTGGGAACTGAGGCCAAATCTATGGCGCCTAAAACATTGGAAGAGGGTAGGCACGTACGGCCTGACACGAAATGTTGACATATCCGGCCTCCCTGGTCTCGGGTAGCGCACTGGATCTAAAGACAAGAATCATATATTTAGTCTGAATTTCTACTCTGCGGCGCCTCATCTTTGTTTTATGTTAACCATGTTATCTTTTTTTCAGTTCTTACAAAAGCTCTTCTCAGTGAGCTCCACCATGTCATCGTCTGAGGTTATACGGATGGTGTTCAAAGTACAGTGAGGGGTGATCGTAACTGGTGTTTGTCCGAAAGAAACGAGAATAGGTACACGAGGGTTGCAATGTGGGCTCGTTGGTAATGCATCGTCAAGGGGTGTGCAGGAGCGCGTTCAAAAGAAGGGACAAAAGAAGACACACAGGCCCTGTGTGTGTCCCTGTGTGTCTTCTTTTGTCCCGTCTTTTAATCGCGCCACCGTACACCGCTTGGAGATTACGTAACTTTTCATACTGCTTTCTATCGCCGAGCTCCAAGTGGAAGTCACCCCTGGCCAGCTTCGTAGCCTTGCACCCTGGGCCTATAGCTTCGGCCATATATTTAGAAACGAGAAACGGCGTGATCATTTCGGGGTTTATCACTGGTTACTGCATGGTTGTACAGGAAGTTCTCTCGTTGGTTGCCAAGAAACTTGAATACATCGGTGCGCCCCCATCCCCATGGGCGATCGGAGGGGGGGTTGGTGGAATGAACTTGTCATGCACGTATTGTTTCATCAGTAACGGCAGCCACGCACCATGGAAACCAAAAAGGGAACGCTGCAGAACATATAAAAGAAGCCCTCTAAACGCAAGCTATACGTTACTGCTATAAACAAATATAATATAACCTAGATTAATTGCGTCACACACGGTTAATCGTTGGTGCCTAAAAATTGCAAGTAAACGGAAGCAAAATGAAGACACGACACATTGAAAGTGAGACAAAAAGACGAAGAATGGAGATGAAGACAGGAAAAGGCAACGACCGATTTCCCCCGGGTGGGTGAGTCTGGAGGTGCCATCTACTCGAAGCAGATGTCAAAGAGGTGTGTTGCCTCCGGCGAGGGGCCATACAGGTCCAGACACTTGGCAGCGACTCTACCCCAAGTAGAAACCGCTTCCATTTTCCATGGAAGCGGCTAAGACCCGCCCTGTTAAGCGCGGGGGTCTGAGCCCCGTGTGTTCAGCTACGTAGTGTAGCGAAGCACAAAAGGCGTGCTATCACAGACGCGCTTGCGGGGGCCTTAGCCAGTTGCATCGGTAAAGTAATTAGAAGAATGGAGTCTTTCCTAGACAGAAATAATTGCTTTCCTGATTTTGATGATGATATTAGAAGGAGGCGGTCGTCCATTGGCGATGTTACCGACTTTTTCTCCAATTTTGAATAGGAAAGAAGTCACCGCCGGTTAGTCGCAGCTGCTCTCCCGAATAACAAGGGCGTGCGACATTCCATTGCACTATGCGATCCTTGATGCGCTTGAAGATTTAGACGTTGGTGGTCCTATAACTACACGGATATATAGTTATATAAGTGGATGCACTATGTATATATCGACAACTAGTGGCGACACCCGCGCACACAAAGGTCACCGATGCGTTCAGCAAGATCGAGTTCTCAGCCAAACTCGTTTGAACTTTACATTGATTGGCTCTGCGTCTGAACAAGTAACACGTTGAAGGTTAGCAGATATGCGGACGGCATATATATTGCAAAGAAGGATTGGAGCGGTATAGTAGGTCGTCCTTTCCAGCGTTTTTAGTGGGCCTGTTTCGCTCATGAATGCTGTTCGTGCTAGGAGTCCGTGCTTTGCCTAGACTGTCGACGCTGCCCTGCTCCTTGTCGGATCAAACAAAAGCCTTAACATATGGTGGAGAGCGCCTTGCGCTCAAAATTACCTGCCTGGAACTTTGATCCCGTATCCTTCCATCTACCATGTCTCAGGACGCCTCCCAGCAAACACCTGCTCCTGCACCGACAGCGTGTCCTGGTGTACCTCGTCACTGCGACCCTGTCATTTTCACTGGCGCGGCTGACACCGATGTGGAGGAGTGGCTCATCACATACGAGAGGGTCAGCGCGCATAACAAGTGGGACGAACCACCCAATGTGAAGAATGTGCTCTTCCACGTAGCGGGTGTCGCCAGCCTGTCGCATAAGAGCCACGGAGCACACTTGCCGACCTGGCCCGCCTTAAAGATCGCTCCTGCTGATGTATTTTGTCGCCCCGCTGTCCGTAAGCTGCGTGCCGAACAGCATTTGCGGGTGCATTCTCACCAACCGAGTGAATCATTCACCAGTCATATTGAAGACATTCTGCACCTACGCAAGAAAGCAAACTCGAACATGGCGGAGTCTGACCGGACCAGTCATGTGTTGAAGGGTATCGAAGACGACTTCAACATGTTGCTCGCCATGAATACTCCCTCCGCTGCCGAAATAATCACGCTGTGCCAAATTTATGAACAGTTACGGTGGCAGCGGTCACCGCGGCTCCCCATCGTGCGACGAACTGCTCGATGGTTTGGCTACAATTTCGAACCAGTCTGCGTTGCTCAAGAAAATGAAGGCGTTTGCCCGTGAGGAGGTTGCCCGCCAACTATCATTGCTGACCTTTGTGCTGCTGCAGCATATGCAAGAGCCCTCCTCGCGTTTGGTGCCTCGGCTTTGCGGCACCATTGAGCACTAAATCAAGGCAGGTTTGCCTGACCTCCGCCAAAAATGTTCCTGTTGCTGCACCTATCAGCTCCACAGACGTAGTCAGCCGTCTCCCACAGACGCGTGCGCCTGCAGCACTCAGCTATGCCTTTGTTGTCGTCCAGCCCCAACCACTTCCGCATTGTGTGCCTCTCAGCTATGCCGACGTCGTGTCTAGACCCGGGCAGCAGCCCTCCGTGACACCATTCTACCAGCCGTCCCGTGCAACACCTTCTGTGCCATGGATCGGACCTGCCAGAGCGAGCAGGTGGCGCACTTCGGACAATCGACCCACATGCTTCGCGTGCGGCTACGCCGGCCTCGTGGCACGCCTTCGCAATCGCGTGCAGCCTTCTATGGCCGCATCGTACCCGACAAGTTGTCTTGCCGGTTCTCCCCACCCATGTGATGTCCCGCGTTCTGACTCATCACTGCCAGTACGGCCGAGGCTCTTCACTCGCCGCTCGCCTTCTCCACGTCGTCGGTAACTATCGCCGATGTGGCCTTGTCCCTCCGCTTGGGAGAAGGGAAACCAGTTGTTGCAGTCCACAAGGCATGAGCTGCGTCACCATCGAAATCTGAAGGCTCTCAACAAAGCCAATCGAATGTGACAGAAGCTGTTCACGCATCTGCGCTTGTGGACACTGGAGCCGCCATGTCCGTTATGACCGCGCAAGTTAGCCGTTTCATGCGAAAAGTGACGAACATCCCTCCGTACAGCAGGTGCCCCGTGCATTCACCGCATAGCGGCCTGCACCGCTCGTGTTGCCATTGCAGAAGTTCTATACACCGTCGAATTCATCATTTCCTCATGCTCGAATGACCTCAGCTTAGGCTAGGATTTTCTCTCCTGTCAGAAAGCAGTGCTTTATTGCGCTCGCGCCGAAATAGAACTGTCGCCGTTGTCACACTTCGCGCTGGCCGACTGTCCTTCGACTTCTAACAAGCTACTCGTCCAAGACAACACCACAGTCTCTCCCAAGTCGTCAACGTTTGCGTCCGTCTATTGCAGCGGCCTCCGACACCGCTGCACTAATTTCTCCATCCGACCGCGTTTGCACCCTAAAAGATCTGCTACCTTTTGAGACTGTAGAAATCACTGGGGAATTCAGCGCTACCTTTCTTAGCGACCCGTCCGCATACACTGTGATGCAGCTGCGAGGGAAATGTCTTGTCATTGTCGAAGCCATTGAAGCCACGTAAATTATAAACGTGCCCAATGATATGTACTGCGCCACTTACAATAACCGCAGTTCTATTTCACCGTCTGCTCTATCGGCTTGTGATTTATTTGGTTGCTCCCTTGATGGTATCATTACGCCGGCCAAAGGTTCCTAGCTTCTGTGCCTATTAGAATAATTTTGTTCTTGTTTCGACGTCGGGCTACGTTCCCTGGGCCGCACTTCCACTGTTACGCATCGCATCGACACTGACTCCCAACGGTCACGGCGGCAACGACCGTATCGCGTGTCTCCCGCAGAACGTCGTATAATTAACGAGCAAGCTGACGACATGCTTCGACGCAAAGTGATTCGACCACCCAAAAGTCCATGGGCATCACTTGTCGTCCTGGTTGCAAAAAAAGGCGGTTCTGTACAGTTTTGTATGGACTTTCGGCGCCTCAGCAAAATTATTCGCAAGCACGTTTACCCGCTAACGCCAATTGACGACGCCATTGACAGCCTACAGGAAGCAGCATTATTTTCTATTCTCTCGATCTGCACTCAGGGTACTGACAGGTGCCCATGGCAGGCGATGATCGACGGAAGACAGCTTTTGCCACGCCCGGTGGCTTGTACGAATTTAATGTATGCCGTTTGGACTTTGCAATGCACCCGCAACTTTTGAGCGCATGATCGATACCATTCCGTGGAACTTGAAATGGCATACATTCTTTGTGCTACCTTGACGACGTCGTTGTTTTTGCTCCGGACTTTCAACGCACTTTCAACGCCTCCGGCATGGTTTGACGTCCTTGAGAAACGCCGATATACCACTAAACTTAACGCAGTGCCGATTTCAGCGCGGTAGCTGACCATGCTAGGTTACACCGTCTCCAAAGACGGAATTCTCCCCGGTCCAGCCAAGCTTCGGGTCGTTGCCGAGTTACCTCAACCTACATTCGTCAAAGACCTGCGCAGTTTGCAGGTATGTGTTCATACTTTAGACACTTCATCCGAAATTTCGCCACCATGACATCGCCCCTTACGTAGGTCCTCGGAAGCGGAAATCCCGGGCCTCTCACTTCATGGTCATCAGAGTGCGACGAGGCGTTCGCATTCCTGCACCGTTTGCTGACGTCAGTACGACCCGACAGCCCCTACACAGATGCGCACTGATGCCAGTGGCGTTGGCCTCGGAGCAGTCCTTGGGCGGCGCAAACAAGGGTTTTATGACTAGTTTGTGGCTTATGCAAGTCGTACGCTTACGAAAGCTGAGAGTAACTACACCTTGATAGAAAAACCATGTTTGGCGATCATGTGGTCTCTTACTAAGTTCCGACCATATTTGTATGGCCACCAATTTGATGTCGTCACGGACCACCACGCACTATATTAGTTGTCATCACTGAAAGACTCATCACACTGCCTTGCCCGGTGGGCACTTCCGCCGCAGGACTACGACATTCGCGTACTCCACCGCAGCGGCCACCAGCACTCTGACGCCGACGCCCTGTCGAGTTCTCCCAGCTTGCCATTTCTTCCATCGACCTGCACACTATCACTTTCAAACAGCGCAACGACCACTGGATTGCTTCGCCGATAGACTTGCTTGTTCATCAATCGGCGCCACCAACCACTCGCACGTTGCGTCGTCAATCCCACTATTGCGCCATTCGTGACGACCTATTCCACCGATGGAATGACACCGCCGATGGCCGCCAGTGGTTGATAGTAGTACCCCGCAGTCTACGTTCCGAAATATGCGCGTAATTCCCCTCTGATCCACAGTGTGCACACTGGGAAGTATTCAAAACTTACCAGTGCATTCGACAGCGGTGATACTGGAGAGGGATATACTGCTAGGAACGGAAGTTCGTTCGCTCGTGTCCCTATTGTCCGCGCCTGAAATTTTCACCGCGCGTCTTGCCAGCCGGTCTCCAACCGTTACCTTGCCCTACTGGGCCATTCGGGCGCGTCGGCATCGGTTTGTACGGATCGCTTTTGCTAAATCTGCTGCTCACCGCTGGGCCATCGCGGCTGTTGACCACCTCACGCGATACGGCGAAACGGCCGCCCTCCCGGCGGCTACACCACGGGATGTTGCCTCCTCCCTGCTTCGCCGATCCATACCGCGTCATGGTCCACCACAGGAGTTGCTTAGCGATCGCGGACGTGTCTCCGTGTCCGAAGTCCTCGAAGCCATCCTCAAAGAGTGCCATGCTGCTCACCGCACAACTACCAGACCGATACAATAAAGACCTTAACAATAAGTATATGGGCATGCGGAGCCACCCGTCACCACACGCGTACTATGATACAACATGGAGTGTTAATCGGAGCCAAGTATCTGTGGCGCCAGGGCCTGACGATTCTGACACTTTCCCGTGATTGAATTGGCGCGGGAACTAATGACAGTTTATACCACAATCTTTCATGAACCAACAATACCTTCTGTAACACACCAAAAATTCATCAGTGTAGTCACAGAACATAGACTGTCTAGGTCAAGACACGTCTCCCGACTGAAGTGAATGCTGGGCAGTTCATATCCTTCGTGTCCTCCCAGGAATAAGATGGAGCCCCTGGGAGTCACCTCTACTTCTGTTATACCAAGCACTTTGTAGTCTATATACGGTACAGTATGCTAATGCTCTTAAAGGGGCCCTGAACCACTCCTCGGGCTTGGTGAAATAACATAGTCCGCGGGTAGCACACGCTGTTGTGAACATCTCAGCCATATTCTGCTGTCGTACGCAGTACGTGGAGCTCGCAAGCGGAGCGCGGAGTCACCTTTTTCTCGAACACCTTTTCTCTCTGAGGACAGCCGCGTTTGGCTTATGCTTAGCGCGACATAGGCACCAAATCTGAAGCTTGAACTGCGCGCCACAGTGACGTCACCGCCGTAGCCTTCGCAGTGCAAGGCATTGGAGGAGGACGGGGAGCACAGCTGATGCCGTGTTTGATTGCCTATAACTCCGCTTCTGCTGAACGCATTGAAGTACGTTTTGCGGCAAAGTCGTTCTGAAATAGCCTATCTTCAATTCAAATGTCTTTCTCCACTTCGATAAAAAGTGGCTCAAGGCCCTTTAAGCATTAGCTGTGTGCACATACTCTAGAGCAGTCAAACTCAAGCCTCGCTCACGTGGTTAAGCCTACTACCATGAGTGTCAACCAATGATTCAATAGCCGAAGTTCGTGCTCGTCCTATCGCTAAATACTTACTTTGCGAGCTTCTTCGACTGTGCCCTTGATTGTTAACCGGACACAGACAGCATCCGTTGTCATCACTCCTTGACATCACCCAGGTTGCACCTTTTCAAGCACTATATCGCGCTATCAGCACATTCTACTCTTCAAGATTTTCTCCCGCCACTCCCAGAAAACCTCCATGGGCCTTGCCCAAACCTTTGGTTTGACTGCAGATCCCTATGATTACAAAGAAATCATTTGTTCCATCCATTAGGTTGAAGCAACTTAACCTGCTTCACACTTAGGCAATGCACGGGGACATTGTGCAAAGTTGCATGCCAGTGAATATGTCGCGTCATGTGCCTCCATTGCAGCCATCCTCATACCGCAAATAGTCATCTCATCAACTGTTTAAACCAGACTGTAGGACAACATCAACTGCGGCCAAATTTATTGCAATCTGGGTGGCACATCAATTTCTGTCCGAGGAACATTTTCGGTGAGGGGCACTGAGCCAGCTCTTCAAACCATTGACTGCGCCGTGAGATGGAGCCATAAATATTCCTTAGCTGGAGAAATCACAGAACTAATTAAGATTGTCATTTCTATGTGCTTTGTAAATAGAAATGGTCACGGCATAACCTTTTATTTGATACCTTCACACTGTGGTGCGATTGGGAATGAAGAGGTAGACGCTGAAACAAGAACAGCTTTAAGTAATGCTTCTGAAGTGCGCATTTAGTTTTCAAGAACACACACAAAAATAATGCTTGATTGCGTGATACGCAATTCGACGTTGAAGCATGGGACCGAACCAGATTGATGACGCAGGCGATTGCATAAGTTTGGCCTAGAAATGAAATTTCGTATGCGTCACAAGCTCAAAGCAAGGCAAAGATGTGTGATGAACTGGTTTGCCTTGTTGTCGTGTTTACCAGGAGTTATGCACACTTCATAGATTGCAGTGAAGCTAGCCCAAACTACGAACACCTTTGAGTGCCAGGAACACTTGTTCACATATTTGGCATTTGCCATGCGTACGCCCCCGAATGACAGAAACGAGGCTCTTGCATTACACACGTCGACAACGGGCCGCTACGAGACGAGTTACGTTGGCGTTTTTGGCCTGATGCAAAGAGCATAGCCTTGATTACAAATGCAACTGTAGCATTTCTACAAGCTACTACAGACATAAGGCTTTAGAGGTCCTGTAACGCTGTGGCCTTCAACATACCCCCGTCCTTCACCTGGGATCATTTAGCAGCCTTTGACCTCCCCGTCCTTTCTTCCCCATTGTACAGCCGCAGGCCAAACGAAGTTATTACTCAGGTCGACCTCTCTTCCCTCTTTGTAAGTAAATGTTATCTCTCTCCAGCTGTCATAATTTGAAAAAAGTACTGCTTTGGAATAAACGTATGTTCAACGATACGGCGTACCGCTGCATTGCTTCTATGCTGATCGCATTACTGTCGACAGTCAACGTCAGGATAGCTTTGCCGCAACTTTTCTTCGAGCAGGGGGGAAACGTCACTAATTTTTTTGGTATATTTAAAGCTGCTGTCGTAGTGAGTCATAAGGTCGGCGGATATCACTGGGCTTTGGGCTTTTTTCTTTACTTGAAATTCTCTATGCATAGCGCACTGTCATGCGTGTAGTGCCAGCCACACGTACACTACACCATCACCCACATGACGAGTAATCACTTTGGCTAGAGGAAGTAAATACACACTGGATAGCAGTGGCCTAACGCGCAGCGTGTATCCTGGTGGCAACTGCTGCGGGTACGGCCTACTTCGGCAAAAAGGCCCAGGTGTTGTGCCCGGGTCCCGCTTTGCACCCTGAGTGAACGAATCATGATCCCATAAAAGTGATTGCAGTCTTCCCATACGTCGTGGACATGCTGGCACGCCAAAATTTGTCAATATTTGTTTACACAGGTTGACGACAATTGATTGGGAGCACATCGCATGATTCTTTACAATATGACTTCTCTTTTGACGTTCTTCGGCAGAAATCTGCAGGCCTGTCAGTCGGAACAACTCCCCTCCTCCTCCCCCAAAACAAAACGATTGAATTGCCGGGTGAGGGTCCGATGCATTCCCGTTATTCTGGTTCTCTCTGGCACAACGAACTGCATAACTAACTTGCAAACTTGAATAACAACTAAATAGTGATGAAACCCCACCAAACCAAGCATCGCAACTTACCTTGTATATTTGATGATAGCCTTGATTCTCGCGGATCTTGACGAACTGCGCCAAGGCAGAAAGAGGCCAAGGGTGATGAGGATCGTACTCCGACGACATTCCGTCTCCAAAGAGCTTTGCGGCGGCGCTACGTTTATCTGCGACGTAACAAAAGCGACCAGACTCAAGACCATGGGTAGTATTGTGATTCAAGTAGGCATGCCAAGGAATGGATACTGAAGTCATTATGCCTCGCACACTGTGAGAGCAGAAATAAAGTATTAGTCCTGAAAGTAATTCTAAAATCTGCTCAAGCAATCGAGAATGTGACAGTAAGATGAATGGCGCCAATCTTGCATGTTGCCTTCCGGCATATAAGCCATATTAGGAGCAATTTTTCTACTTTTTTGCATATTGTCTGCTCGCATGGCACATGGAAGTCTATCCCTTATTTTTTGCCGGTTGGTATTCGCGCTCACAAAATTAGCTCTGTGGGCGTATTTCATAAGCCCACGTAGCATAAGAGCACAACATCGCAGCGCGTGTTTATTGCACCAGACGCGAAGTCTAATAATAAACGCGCATGTGAAATGAGAAAGAGGGAAAGAAAAAGAAAGATCGCAAATTAACAACGAAAGGTAATGCAATTCGTTTTTCTGAAGAAACGTTAGCTTCTTGTCATATAGGGAGATAGAAGTATGGCTGACGCACTGCGCTTTGTTTCTGCTTTTGTGTTGAGCAATAACTTTTTTTCCATGTCGTGCCTCTCTAAATTTACTGGCAGTTTGGAATACAAGATAAAGTTTCACAATGAGCATGTATGTTGGCACCACTTACCAAGGTTGCAGAAGTCACTTTCAGGTTACACCTAGGGCCAATGAAAGACCATTACGGATGGTGTAGGAGTAGATGCCATGCTAGCTATGGTGTTAAATTCGTGTGTTGCAACATTGCACCGCTTTTTCCTTGCTGAAATTGACAGACTATGAAATACCCGATAACCTGACTTCATCGTAATTAGTACTTCCGAGAAGTTGGCAAGATGAATTAAGGCATTGAGATAGGCACGAATATGAACAGACAGACGTGAAAGATCAGCTCGCTGTTTTATTGAATGTTGAGATGCTCACGCACTGTATGAAAATCGTCATGTCCCACTATGGTGTGAAAGTTCTTATTTCTGAGCACCCAATAAGCTAGAATGTATTTGCACAAGTGTCAAACATTAGGCTGAATTCGGCCCTTAAACGAGAATATCAAATTTGGCAGATAGGAGCCTGTGTGGGCCACAAACATCATTTAGCAGTTGCCTCTCTTCTGCAGCAGCAGCTATACGAAGCAAAGTGAAAAATGTGCGCATGTTAGATAGGGAGAGCAGAAAAGAGGAAAAGTTTTGGCTGCCACAACCCTGTTGTCGGTGAAGTGGTGCGAATCATTGCTTTTTTTATATAACAATTATTTTAATAGAGAAGTGGACAACACGAACGCCGACTATCAACTGAAGGGATCACTGAGGCGAAAAAAATAAAGAAGACACAAAACTCATCTGCGCACGCTCAGGAATAGTAGCACCACGTGTCAGTCGGGTACACGTTCCAGTCTACGTGAAAGATAACTGTTAAGGCACTTAATCTCTTCCTTATGTAAAGTAATCGCAGGCTGACTCACGCACGCACTTCCACCATTATAGATATGCCATGCCTCTACCATAAGACGCGTATCTTCATTCTTATGGCTGTACAATATCGCGCATTCATCGAACTCTGGCGTGCAGTTACAATCTCGGCAATGTAGCGAAAGATTAGAAGGTGTTACGTTTCGCCTACGACGCGCGGTTTAGCCGGCGCGGATGCAACGGACGCCGGGGCTTCGTTCAAAGCGGCAGACATTTTGGCCCGTTCGGCGCCGCCGCTACGCCTCCCCGCCAAGCGCGTCCAGGCATGTTCCAATGCCACGTGTCTTCATGTGCGTGTGTGAGTGTATGTGCATATTGGTGCCCACGCTTGTCGAAGCGCGGCAGCCGGGGAGAGGAGCTCCCCCAACTGTGAAGCGAGGGGTCTGACCGGCGCCGACACGACGTATGCGCCACCTTCTCTTCCCATTGTGCCCGAACGGCGCCGGCACGACGGCTGCGCCACCTTCTCATCCCATTGTGCCCGAGCGGCACAGTCACGTGCTCGTCTGTAGAGGGGTTCCTTCTTGCCCTCAACTGCGAGAGTATAAAAGCAGCTGCCCCCGGACGCCAAAGAGAGGCTCCGATTTCTTCTGTTGAGTAACGTGCTCTCCCGTCTCTCTACTTCGGTCGACCTGACCGCCAACTCTTTGCGATGCTAGAATAAACAAGTTGTTTTGTTGTTACCAGTCGACTCATGCTTTGCCGGGACCTTCGGATGCTTCCAGTTGTGCCCCAGCCCGCCAGGCCAACGCTACCCTTGGGGCTTGCGACCCAGGTGCAACAACGGGCGTCAGCGCCGAGTTCCCAACAACTCGTGCCAGCGGTGCGATTACAACAACTGTCTGCCAGCGGTGAGATCGCGACAACGGAGGCCAGCAGCGAAGATATGCAGTTGACTGTATGCTGAGCAGCTCAACGACGATCCGGGAGCAGTGCAACGAGCCCTGTGTGATGACTGGTTGCCTGCAGCGGAACGACTGCGCTGAATTCTTGGCTGCGAGGTTTGGTGAGTGCGGGACTTTCTTCTTCTGAGCTTTGCCAGGCTTTTGTTAGTGTCAGAAACAGAGCTGGTAATTGTGGTTGTCGTTGCTGCCGGGTTAGTTTGCGGCAAGACAATAGTAGGCAGTAGAGAAAGCAGCATTCAGAGCAGCCATGGATTTGAAGTCGTTGCGCAAACCGAAATTGCTGGAGCTTGCAAGAGAGTTGGGTCTGGATGTCTCGGACAAACTCAGAAAACCAGAACTGCTAAGGGCTATTCTTGAGTTAGAACCTGAGGATGACGAGCTGTCGGATTGCCTTGAGACCATTGAGGAGAGGGAGACTGCAAAAAGACAGGAGCGCGAACTTAAAGAGCAAAAACAGAAAGAAAAAGAAGAGCGCGACTACGCTTTAGAAATGAAGCGTCTCGAGATAGAGATCGAACGCGCTCGTAATGGAAGTCAGGCACACGGTGCAGGAGAACGAGTATTGTTCAAAATGACTGACCTGATGCGGCCGTTTAAGCTTGGAGAGGACATTGGTTTGTTCCTGGTTAACTTTGAGCGAACGTGCGAGAAGCAGGGGTTCTCTCGGGAAACGTGGCCACAGCGCTTGCTCACTTTGTTACCCGGCGAGGCGGCCGACGTAGTCGCTCGCTTGAATAGAGAGGAGGCAGAGGATTTCGACAAAGTGAAATCGAGTCTGCTAAAAAAGTACAGGCTGTCAGCAGAGGCGTTCCGTCGGAAGTTTCGGGAAAATGAGAAAGGCAGAAGTGAGTCATATACGGAGTTTGCGTACAGGCTTATGTCAAACATGCAGGAGTGGCTCAAAGAAGAGAAAGCGTTTGGTGACCACGAGAAAGTTCTGCAGTGTTTCGGGCTAGAACAGTTTTATAGTCGGTTACCTGAGAACGTGCGGTACTGGGTCTTGGATAGGCCAGACGTTTGTACGGTGGCTAAAGCCGCTGAGCTAGCCGAGGAGTTTGTGACGCGTCGGGCTCGCGGAGCTAAGGACGGTCAAAAGGGTGAATTTGGCTCCAAGTTTGAGAGGCCAAAGTTCACACCCATGGGAGCTAAGGACGGTCAAAAGGGTGAATTTGGCTCCAAGTTTAAGAGGCCGAAGTTCACACTCATGAGAGCAAAGGGGAACACACGTAGTGCGGATGCGAGTGAAAGCAGTCCGACCGAACGTAAGGAGACGGCGGCAGCCGAAGCCAAACGCAGAAAGCGGTTCGAGATGAGGCAAGCGCGCTTGTGTTATACGTGCCAGAAGCCGGGTCACTTTTCGGCGCAGTGTCCAGAAACAAAAACAAAAGTCGTGTTTTTGTCATTATGCAGCACTGACGAGAACATGAAGCTTCTCGAGCCTTACATGCGAGACCTCCTGGTGAACGGGAAAGAGTGCCGAGTGCTTCGCGATTCCGCAGCTACAATGGATGTAGTTCACCCCTCTTACATAGAACCCGATATGTTCACGGGCGAGTGTGCATGGATCAAGCAAGCCGTGGAAGCTCATAGCGTGTGTCTGCCGGTAGCAAAAGTGCTTACTGAAGGACCTTTCGGAGCGCTTGAGACGGAGGCCGCAGTGTCATCTATGCTGCCCCCCCAGTACCCGTACCTATTTTCGAATAGGTCCGATCACCTCCTGCGCGAGAAGGGGCTTTTGTTTGGTGAGGCTAGCGTTCAGGCCTTAACCAGATCGAAGGTTCGGGAGCTCGCTGCAAAGGCGGTAGTTGCGGGGCCGACGTTATCAAACAATGAAAAAGGGTCAGAGGCGCAGCAAGCTGATATTCAGAGCACGCCCGAACTGAATAAAATTGAGTCTGTAACGTTAAAGGCACCAGATACTGGAGAGGAAATTCCCGATGCGGGAAAGTTAGAAGAGCTATCTGCAGATTTGCTCATCGCGCCTACGTCAGACGGACTTAATAGGTTGCTAAAAGTCAGCCGGTCGGCTTTGATAGCCGAGCAAAAGAAGGATGGCAGCCTAGAAAACATACGCTGCATTGTCAAGGAAGGCATCGCCAAGAAAAATGCGCGTTTTGTGGAAAGAGGTGGGGTCCTGTACCGGAAGTATCTAGACCGCAGGGGAGTGAAGTTCGATCAGCTGATCGTGCCTCAGTGCTACCGTCAGGATCTGTTGCGCTTGTCGCACGGGGGTTCGTGGTCCGGACACCTAGGAGTTAAGAAAACTAAGGACCGTCTCTTGCAAGAGTACTATTGGCCAGGGTGTTTTCGGGACGCAGACCACTTCGTGAGGTCATGTGACACCTGTCAGCGGGTGGGCAAACCAGGGGACAAATCGAGGGCGCCGTTGAGATTGGTACCTATCATTACGGAGCCTTTTAGACGGCTCGTTATTGATACAGTGGGACCTCTGCCGGTAACAGCCACGGGGTACAGACACATTTTAACGCGATAGCGTTAAGGAGCTCGTGTCGCAGAAAAGCCGGTGTCGTCGGCGTCGGTGTCGGGTGTCGGCGTCGGCGTCCGCGGCGTTGGCCGTGAGCGATAAATCATGGCAGGCACTTCATAAATAAAAATTGGAGGACGCTTAAGCTTCGCCTTCAAGAGTGGAACGCGACAGCGTTGCCGTCGACCCGCCAAGGGGTGTAAGACAATGCGCTCAGACAGTGATCACTTACGAGGCGCCCCGCATCGGACTCTGCGCCCACCTATCACGCGGTGAGCGTCGAGCAACGCAGCGTTCGGCGCGGCAACGAAACGCGCGCCTGAACAAACGGAACGAAGCAAAGAACTCGGTGTCTCGGAGGGGGAAACGATCTACGCCAGCCAAACGTCGTGATCGGCACGGGCAGAGAGATAGATAGATAGTAATCTAAAGAAAGGAACGGCGCTTGATTCTGCAACCCGTGTGGAAGCACGGCGAAGCGTCGTCAGGGGAGAGGGAGTCGGGGACGCGAGGCGCCTGGCACCGGTCCGCGCACAGCCCCAATGCGCGCGCGGCGCGATACCTGTCGGGGCAGCGCCGTACATTGAGAGGAGGGGGTCTATTGTTTGCCGCAAGATGGCTCTGCGTGTGTGGTAAGCGCAGAAGAAATGTAGCGGAAACGTACTTCGCTATTCGTGTAAATGCGACTTCTGTAAGTTACATGCTCATAATTACCGATATACACCGCAGTATAACTTTCTACGGCTCGTTTCTAAGGCAACACCGCATTCACTAGACGCGCTTTTGTACCGCTTTCAAGCATCGAACTCGTGGCTGAGTGGTAGCTTCTCCGCCTCACACTCCGGAGACCCTGGTTCGATTCCCACCCAGCCCATCTTGGAAGTTGCTTTTTATTTATGAAGTGCCTGCCATGATTTATCGCTCACGGCCAACGCCGCGGACGCCGACACCCGACACCGACGACACCGGCTTTTCTGCGACACGAGCTCCTTAACGCTATCGCGTTAAAAAGCAACTTCCAAGATGGGCTGGGTGGGAATCGAACCAGGGTCTCCGGAGTGTGAGGCGGAGACGCTACCACTCAGCCACGAGTTCGATGCTTGAAAGCGGTACAAAAGCGCGTCTAGTGAATGCGGTGTTGCCTTAGAAACGAGCCGTAGAAAGTTATACTGCGGTGTATATCGGTAATTATGAGCATGTAACTTACAGCCGTCGCATTTACACGAATAGCGAAGTACGTTTCCGCTACATTTCTTCTGCGCTTACCACACACGCAGAGCCATCTTGCGGCAAACAATAGACCCCCTCCTCTCAATGTACGGCGCTGCCCCGACAGATATCGCGCCGCGCGCGCATTGGAGCTGTGCGCGGACCGGTGCCAGGCGCCTCGCGTCCCCGACTCCCTCTCCCCTGACGACGCTTCGCCGTGCTCCCACACGGGTTGCAGAATCAAGCGCCGTTCCTTTCTTTAGATTACTATCTATCTATCTCTCTGCCCGTGCCGATCACGACGTTTGGCTGGCGTAGATCGTTTCCCCCTCCGAGACACCGAGTTCTTTGCTTCGTTCCGTCTGTTCAGGCGCGCGTTTCGTTGCCGCGCCGAACGCTGCGTTGCTCGACGCTCACCGCGTGAAAGGTGGGCGCAGAGTCCGATGCGGGGCGCCTCGTAAGTGATCACTGTCTGAGCGCATTGTCTTACACCCCTTGGCGGGTCGACGGCAACGCTGTCGCGTTCCACTCTTGAAGGCGAAGCTTAAGCGTCCTCCAATTTTTGACTGTGATCTGCCCAGCGACAAAGTTCCCTGAAGCAGTGCCGCTTAAAGAACTCAGCTCAGTTGAGATAGTCAATGCACTACTGTCCATATTTGCGCGAGTTGGTTTTCCTGCGGAAATCCAATCAGATCAGGGCACAGTGTTTACTAGCGCTTTGACGACAACTTTTCTCGAAAGGTGTGGGGTAAAGCTGTTACACAGCTCAGTGTACCACCCACAGTCGAATTCCGTTGAAAAGCTCCACTCCGTCATGAAGCGCGTGTTGAGAGCATTGTGCTTTGAACATCAAACTGACTGGGAGCTGTGTCTGCCTGGGGTGATGTTTGCATTAAGGACCGCGCCGCATGCGGCTACGGGGTTTTCGCCAGCTGAGCTGGTGTACGGTCGCTCGCTGCGATCTCCGCTTCGCATGCTTCGAGAATCGTGGGAAGGCAGGGGCGACGACCCAGTCGTGGTGGAGTACGTGCTTAAGCTCCTCGAACGCTTAAGAAGGGCACAGGAGTTGTCAGGTGAAGCAATGGCAAAGGCCCAGCAGAGGGCCAAGGTTTATTATGATCGGACAGCCAGGGCCCGTCGTTTTGAAGTGGGCGATGAGGTCATGCTATTGCGCACATCGCTAAAAAACAAACTAGACGTGCAGTGGGAGGGCCCAGCACGAATTGTTCAGAAACTGTCGGACGTTAACTACGTGGTGAGTCTGCCAGGAAAGCGGAAAGCACAGCAAGTTTACCACTGTAATCTGCTCAAACCTTATAGACAAAGGGAAGCAGTGGTGTGCATGATGGTAAACGTTCCTGAAGAGCTTCCGGTCGAGCTTCCGGGACTAGGCTCAGTGACGAACAGGGAAGACACCGGTCAAGTCATTATGGACCTTATCAGTAAAGCACCGCTGTCGCCTGAGCAGAAAACCGAACTACACCAGCTCTTACAAGAGTTTCAAGGTCTGTTCTCTGAGAGGCCTGGTAGGACTTCTGTCCTTACTCATGATATAGAACTTACCTCCCCAGAGCCAGTACGATCCAAGGCGTACCGGGTGTCACCGCGCCAGAGCGATATTATGGAGGCTGAGGTAAAGAAAATGCTACAGCTCGGTGTTATTGAGGCAGGTGAGAGTGATTATACCTCCCCTTTGATTTTAGTTGAGGTACCGGGCAAGGAACCTCGTCCTTGCGTCGACTACCGCAGGCTTAATTCCATCACTAAGGATCAAATTTATCCGATCCCTAACATCGAGGAGCGCCTTGAGAAAGTTAGTAGCGCTCAGTTTATTTCCACCCTAGATCTTGTCAGGGGTTATTGGCAGGTTCCACTTACAGAAGAGGCTAGTAGGTATGCGGCGTTCATTTCACCAATGGGAATATTCCGTCCTAAAGTGTTGAGTTTTGGTTTGAAGAACGCGCCATACTGCTTTTCAAGCCTCATGGATAAAGTGTTGCGGGGACAGCAAGAATTCGCTTTACCGTATCTAGACGACGTAGCGATATTCTCCGCATCCTGGTCTGAGCATATGGCACACTTGCGGGCAGTGCTAACCCGCCTGCGCGAAGCGGGCTTGACAGTCAAGGCTCCTAAGTGCCAGTTAGCACAGGCCGAGGTTGTCTACCTCGGTCACGTGATTGGTCGGGGTCGTCGCCGCCCCTCTGAAATAAAGGTGGCCGCTGTGCGAGACTTCCCGCAACCGCGCACGAAGACCGATATTCGGTCGTTCTTAGGTGTCGCCGGCTACTATCAGAGGTACATCCCCAGGTACTCTGATATCGCGGCTCCCCTGACGGATGCTCTAAGAAAAACAGAGCCCCAAACGGTCGTCTGGGACGAGACAAAGGAAAGAGCTTTTAGCGCCCTAAAGAGTGCCCTAACAAGCCAGCCGGTGCTACGATCGCCAGACTATACAAAAGGGTTCGTTGTTCAGTGCGATGCTAGTGAGCGAGGCATGGGCGTTGTACTGTGCCAACGGGAAAATGGAGAAGTAGAACACCCCGTCCTGTATGCTAGTCGTAAGCTGACCAGTCGTGAGCAGGCGTACAGTGCCACCGAGAAAGAGTGTGCGTGTCTCGTGTGGGCCGTTCAGAAATTGTCATGCTATCTAGCCGGCTCGAGGTTTATCATTGAGACGGATCACTGCCCTCTCCAATGGCTGCAGACCATCTCTCCCAAAAATGGCCGCCTCCTGCGCTGGAGCCTCGCTTTGCAACAATATTCCTTTGAGGTGCGTTACAAAAAGGGGAGTCTCAACGGTAACGCCGATGGCTTAAGTCGAAGCCCCTAACGTAGGAATCAGCCTCAAAATTGTTTGTTACTGATGTTTTTCTTCCTGAGGCAGGATTTTTAACATATTGCTTTTGTTTAGTGTTTCAAAGTGATGACATGCTTTCTAGTGCAATTTTCCAATTTGTGGACGCGTTCTGAGTGCTGCTAGACTACTGTAAGGAACTAGGCAGTGGTATAAAAGGGGAAAGAGCCTGGCAGGGCTTAGTGAGGGTTGTGCCGTGCTTGCTGACTGAGCGGTTGAGTTTCAGCGTAGTTCTAACGCTGGCCGGGAACGAGAACAAAAATGTGAACTCTCCCGAAGTCACTTTGCAGTGTCCTGTGCGAACCTGAACGAGAGAACGAGGCCTTCTCTGTGCGGTGCGCTCAAGAAACGTCGAGGGACGCCCGACTTCGGTTATGAGCATCATCGAGCGACATCCCTCCGGACAGCGGATGCAGTCCCCTGACCATCGGGATCTCCTTCCCCCGGCGGGGCGGTCTGTTACGTTTCGCCTACGACGCGCGGTTTAGCCGGCGCGGATGCAACGGACGCCGGGGCTTCGTTCAAAGCGGCAGACATTTTGGCCCGTTCGGCGCCGCCGCTACGCCTCCCCGCCAAGCGCGTCCAGGCATGTTCCAATGCCACGTGTCTTCATGTGCGTGTGTGAGTGTATGTGCATATTGGTGCCCACGCTTGTCGAAGTGCGGCAGCCGGGGAGAGGAGCTCCCCCAACTGTGAAGCGAGGGGTCTGACCGGCGCCGACACGACGTATGCGCCACCTTCTCTTCCCATTGTGCCCGAACGGCGCCGGCACGACGGCTGCGCCTCCTTCTCATCCCATTGTGCCCGAGCGGCACAGTCACGTGCTCGTCTATAGAGGGGTTCCTTCTTGCCCTCAACTGCGAGAGTATAAAAGCAGCTGCCCCCGGACGCCAAAGAGAGGCTCCGATTTCTTCTGTTGAGTAACGTGCTCTCCCGTCTCTCTACTTCGGTCGACCTGACCGCCAACTCTTTGCGATGTTAGAATAAACAAGTTGTTTTGTTGTTACCAGTCGACTCATGCTTTGCCGGGACCTTCGGATGCTTCCAGTTGTACCCCAGGCCGCCAGGCCAACGCTACCCTTGGGGCTTGCGACCCAGGTGCAACAACGGGCGTCAGCGCCGAGTTCCCAACAACTCGTGCCAGCGGTGCGATTACAACAAAGGCGATCCACCGGTTAACGACCGTTTATGTTCCATTAGCCTCTGATCGATACACCGTCCCGTTTGCCCTACGTATAACTGGCCACAGCTAAGGGGAATTTGATAAACCACACCCATACGACAGTCAGTATAAGTGTTCTTATTGTGCTTCACTGGACAAATATCTGTTCGTTTTTTTTGCCTCGGCGTTCGTGTCGTCCACTTCTCTACTATTGTGTCCTGTCTGCACGCCTCACATCTTTTTTGCATAATGAATCCTTACCAACTAGCTCAGCTTTCTGTCGTTCTAAGAATTATTTTCACGAGTTGTGTTAATTTTTTAGAGTGACACATCGACCGCAGTTGTAACGTGTGTGAAAGCAGGTGGTATGTGCAACGGGAAAAGTGAAGTAGTTGAAGATTAAATACTTTATTATTGTAAAGTATTTAAGATTGTTATGTAAATTGTAGTGGCGATGATGGAAAACTGAGGCTGAATGTGTCAACTAATTAGAAATTACATGCGGTTTCCCAGCGACTTCAGGCATCATCTAGTCATTTCATAACTATGGCTACTTCGCCAAAACGTTCAGACAGAAACTGAGGGCGAATGTGCTAAGCTATAAGTGATGGCGCACAGTTTCTCCAGCACTTCGGGCTCTATCTAGGGATCCCATAACTATAGCTGCCTGGCGGAAACACTCAGACATATGGCAGAAAAAAACCCTAGCTACACTGGACAGGAATACTTCGTAAAACAAGCAGGGCCGTTTCCGAAACGTTACATAGAGTCCGTGAGAAGCAGTGTTTTCCCACACAATAATTATAGGCGACATGAAGCAATCAGCACATAACGTAAGCATAAACCGGGCGTTGTGTATTAGCAGACCTTAAATTTCTCCAGCAAGCAAAATTTTTCACCACCCCCCCCCACACACGCACAAGGCACCAAAAAGATTACTAAGTATGGACAGCTGGGCTAGTTGGTTGTAATCTTCATTATGAAACATCGTGCCAGCGCGCAACTGAACACGGACGAAAAGAGAAGGACGACACGATCCAAAAGGATTGCCCTTTACTTCGGTCTTGTTATTACTACCCTGTGATTTTTTTTCCTGCTGCATGGCCATTTCCCTATAAAGATTCAGTAACGAGTAAGCGTGGTCCATGTCAGTTTGTTTCCGTCCTGGTCTTTACTTGCATCGAAAAAGTTCATTGAAACTGAATCGCGACTAACTAGCCGAACTTTCAGTTTTTTAAATGCTATAGCTGTTTTTTACAGAAGAATTCCCACATTAAATTTAAAAAAAAACGAGCAGCAAGCGTGGTTCCTAGCTGGCATTGATTTATGCGGCTTAAGAAATTCCATATAAACGGAATACCTTCTACCGCAATACCTTCTTCCGCAAGCGGGTTAGCCGAAAGTGGACGAGGAGGAGCCCGAACGGCGAGAATAGAACTGAAATAGACTTCATACTCTGCGCTAACCCTGGCATCATACAAGATGTGGACGCGCTCAGCAAGGTGCGCTGCAGTGATGATAGGATGGTAAGAACTCGAATTAGCCTAGACCTGAGGAGGGAACGGAAGAAACTGGTACATAAGAAGTCGATCAATGAGCTAGCGGTAAGACGGAAAACAGAGGAATTCTAGTTCTAGCTACAGAACAGGTATTGGGCTTTAACTCAGGAAGATGACCTTAGTGTTGAAGCAATGAACGATAACCTTATGGGCATCATTAAGAATTGTGCAATAGAAGTAGGTGGTAACACCGTTAGACAGGATACCAGTAAGCTATCGCAGGAGACGAAAGATCTGATCAAGAAACGCCAATGTATGAAAGACTCTAACCCTACAGCTAGAATAGAACTGGCAGAACTTTCCAAGTTAATCAACAAGTGTAAGACAGCTGACATAAGGAAGTATATTATGGACAGAATTGAACATGCTCTCAGGAACGGAGGAAGCCTAAAATCAGTGAAGAAACTAGGAATTGGCAAGAATGAGATGTATGCGTTAAGAGACAAAGCCGGCAATATCATTACTAATATGGATGAGATAGTTCATGTCGCTGATGATATTGCCTTGATTAGTAACTGAGGTGATCAGTTGCAATGCATCCTCACTGACCTGGAGAGGCAAAGCAGAAGGGTGGGCCTAAAAACTAATCTGCAGAATACTAAAGTAATGTTTACTTGTCTTGGAAGAGAGCAGCAGTTTACGATAGGTAGCGAGGCACTGGGAGTGGTAAGGGAATACGTCTACTTAGGACAGGTAGTGACCGCGGATCCGGATCATGAGAATGAAATAATCAGAAGAATAAGAATCGGCTAGGGTATGTTTGCCAGGCATTCTCAGATCATGCACAGCAGGTTGCCATGAACCCTCAAGAGAAAAGTGTATAACAGCTGTGTCTTACCAGTACTCACGTACGGGGCAGAAATGTGGAGGCTTAGAAAAAGGGTTCTACTTAAATTGAGGACGACGCAACGAGCTATGGAAAGAAGAATGATGGGTGTAACGTTAAGGGATAAGAAAAGAGCAGATTGGGTGAGGGAACAAACGCGAGTTAATGGCATCTTAGTTGAAATCAAGGAAAAGAAATGGGCATGGGCAGGACATGTAATGAGGAAGGAAGATAACCGATGCTCATTAAAGGCTACGAACTAGATTCCAAGGGAAGGGAAGCGTGGCAGGGGGTGGCAGAATGTTAGGTTAGGAAGTTTGCAGGAAGAATGAGATTAGGAAGTTTGCAGCGACAACATGGCCACAATTAGTGCATGACCGGGGTATTTGGAGAAGTATGGGAGAAGCCTTTGCTCTGCAGTGGGCATAACCAGGCTGCTGCTGATTATGATGATGGTTTCGACGTCCTCTCTTTAACAGAGGAGCTGTTTAAGCTCGAGTTCCAGCCATTGCCGGTAACCGTTGAAAACTCAGCGCTGCTATGCAAAGGAAAGTGGAGAGTACGTAAGGCTAGGCGACACTAAAGGGTGAGACGCAGAGAGGCAACAGAGTCGCGGCGCAGGTGTTTAGAGGAGGAGGCGCGCAGTGACGAATTGGCTGCGCCTAGCGACGACCTATTCTCTGACGTGAACGCGCACTCCTAGTTGAGAGACGCGGCGTGCGGCGGAGGAATCAGTGTCCCATCCACCGATAAAATGGGCCGAATTAGATAGGTGCTCTCTCCGGAAGAAGAGAAGCCACGATGAAGCAGGAGGAGGCGGGGGGAGGAGGCGAACAAAGAGAGACCTCGCAGGGCGCGAGGAGGAGAGCCGCTTACATTCGCTTGCTAACTAAATTAACAAGCATGCAGACGCGGAACACGCAAACATGAACCCACCTCACTCGATGGCTGCGAAAATTCGCCGTCAAAACGCTGGAGGAAGGTAACGCGGCAGCAGAAGAAAGCGAATTGACCTTCGTATTGCCTCTGGCTTCAGTGCGAACAAAGCGGCCAGAACATAGCGACTACAAAGCTATGAGTCCGCGGCGCACCTAGACTGTAGTCACCGCAGATCGCTTTCAAGATGGCGCCCGCACCGCCGCGCCATTTGCAGAAGCCACCGGAATCGAACGTTGCCTTGCGCGCTACCGAAGATGGCACAATTTCTCTCCGCTTTCCTTCCTTGCGCTCGTATGATTGAGCCGACGATTCACACGCTTTCGCTTGCGCACGCAGCATCCGACGCACGGCTACGGTGTTATCGCCGTTGGAATTTATACTGAACATGATGGCGATGACGACGGTGACGGCACAAATGCGCCTGGTGTGTTCATATAACTGCTATCGCGGAAAACCCTGACGACGACGCAGTAATGCTGACGACGTAAATTGTAACTCACGGAGCGCTGTTCGCTCTGATAGCACATATGGTTTCGCCGGACTGCGCAGTGAATACTTGCCCTATGCTGCGATACTTAAGCTTTTGTTTCCCTTGATTTTTCTTTTCCTGTAAACTGAAAAGAGAGACAAAGCAGCAACGAAATTATTGCAGTAAAGGCGGAGTATCATTGCACGGTGCTATCAAACCGTATGTGAGCGACTGTCAATGGTACGCGTGGCAAGACCACCTCCCTCCTCCCCCTAAAGGCTTTTTTACAATAGGCTGCCGCTACACTGACGACGAGGACAGAAGGACAACACAACGACGCCGGTGATCGGCCGACAGCAAACGGTGTTGCTGCGAGGCATTTTCCCATATTAAGCCGACAACATCGCCGACCCCACTGACGACAGCTAGTTGTCACAGTGGGACACCATTTCGTGACGCCGACCCCGACAAAACCAGTCTGGCAGGGCTTAGTCTCCCTGCAGTGAGGGGAGGGAGGCTCATAGGGGAGCGACCAGCTCGCGCACTCACACGCTCATATTGGGGGCGAGGACATACAGAGCCGCCATCTATCGGAAGGGCCTCGCTTGCGTAGTATGAGGGATAACGTGGCGCGCTCTGCATAGGTTAGGCTGTCGGCGCTCAATAAAAACACCACGCAGGAGGGTTTCTGGACCTTTACTTAAAGCGACACTAAAGGAAAATACTAAGTCGACGTGGACTGTTTGAATACCACTCCGGAAACTTCGCAAGGCTTGTTTCGTGCCAAGAAAAGACTTAGTTTACGAGAAAATTGCATCTGAAGGGCCCCAATACCTTTTTCGAAATTCAAATCTCCCACCACCGAACTGGAGGAGTGGTGACGTTGCATGCACAATCACCCTCCTTTGCTGCCGTCGCTGAGTAAAACGCCGCCCGACAGACGGCGGTACCGAGCAACGAAAGAACGGCGGATTCGCTGCTGCAGCCGCCTTTTGATCAACTGGCGCATACCGTTCGGGTATCCCGCAACATCACATGGAAGCTGAATTCTCTGCTACTGGCAGTTTGTGCGAGTTCCGCGAGCCAGCAAAACCAGCGCAGCACTACGCGATGACTACTGAAACGCGAAAGCGCGGGCGGCGCGGTGTCGAGAGCGAAGGAAACCGTTCGATAGCCCGCGTCGTTGTCACGGGTAATTTGAATGAGTTCTTTTTTCTGAAAATAAAATGGAACTGGACAACTAGCATTTTATTCCGTCTTATAATACTTGCTAAGGATGTTTTGTGAAAGCAGTGGTTGAGTTCTGGCGACAATGAGCTCTCTCAGTTTCTCTATTGACAAAGGAACTGGCGTATCTTGAGAGCGGCGCTTAGAAGCTGTTGTGTATCGTGTTTTCTTTGTGCGATGCAGATGACGGCACTGTTCTCTCTTTTTTTTGTTTTTTTTTAATTCTTGGCAGCGACTAGGACAGAAGGACAACACAACGACGCCGGTGATCGGCCGACAGCAGACGGTGTTGTTGCGAGGCATTTTCCCATATTAAGCCGACAACATCGCCACCCCACTGACGACAGCTAGTTGTCACAGTGTGACAGCATTTCGTGACGCCGACCCCGACAAAACCAGTCTGGCGGGGCTGGTTTTATTTCCTGCATAAGGAAATAAAACGCTCAGTTGTTAGTGCACCTACGCGATTGTACCGTGTCGCCTTCATTCGTCCGTTGTTTTATTTGGCCCCTTCATTGTAATCATTCTAGTGGCCGAATTTAACGAAGCAGTGCTTTCTTCATTGGACAAGTACTTGTACTTCCCCGGGGGGTCTCTAATGAGGACCTGCATTTACCTCAATTTCTCGATTATTAAGGCTCAGTTCGCGATAATATTGACGCCTTAGAGATTCTCGAGCACTAATCTATCACTTTAGCTTGAATTAATGTTAGCATTTAGTGTCCCGTTAAGCACTCTCGAAACAAGGGTTGTCTTTTACTGTTGAAATAATAATCTTGGGCAAACAGAAAGTACAGAATGGTTTACAGGCGCGATCTTTTTACCCAATGCGCACAGTGAACACCCACTGCACGCGGTCGCCACGACGGAGCCCCCCGAACTGACTTCTTGCGTGAAACGTAGGCAATTGCTGGGAGAAAACTATTTGAAATGTGTTCTTATAGTGGACTGTCTGTATAACCAAATGGAGCATAACAGAATGAAGCATCAATGCAGCCATCGCACAGCTTCGCATTTACCGAGTGCGCGTTTGCATGCATGACTGCGCACAATGTTTCACTTTCACTGCGGGCGCGTTCTGCACCGTGTCATGAGCTTGTGAGCATTTGACAGTCCACAAGCAGGCATTGTTGCTTGGGTGCTATCAAAGCTGTTTAAAAATAGTTTTGTTATGACTAGAGACTCCAACGCTTACGGAGAGTAGTGATGAGCCGTTGCGACGATTCAGTCTTTTTCCCCTTTACTTATTAATCTTCTGACATTTCAACATTATTATTTTTCAAGTTGCGTCGCATTGTATGATTATCCGTTCTCTCAGCGAGCAATTTCCCACTGCTTCTTTTTCTTAATCCTGTACATTCATTGCTTTGTGCTAACACAAATATAACCACATGCCATGACTTCTTAATGGGCTTCTTAGCGTTTCCATTCCATTCCAGTGAACTTTTTAGTATCTAGCATCAACAGCGAGAGGTACTGGGCATCGTTACCCAGCACCTCCATCAATTCTAAAGGTGTTTATTTGGCATAGCTCGGAGCAGCGCAACGTCGACGGGCAGGGCAGTCACAGCTTCCAAGCACGAGAGCCGTTGCTGAGGAGGAGCGTTCGACCCACTAGCGTTTAGAGCCAGTAGCACTGAACCCACTAGCGTCTCTCTTCGCTACACAGAGACCAAATCTTCATGAAATTAACCGGGCAGCGTGCATGGACGATCGTCTGAGTGCCGGCTTTCTGCGACTCATTGGGCATTTCAGTTGCGACCACGCAGCAGAAATCTTCCTCGCGCAAGTGCTTGTTGCACACCTGAGTTATAGCCGATGGCTGCTTGCCAATTTGAAGTTTCGCAAGCCAAGGCTCGCGCAGCTTCTTGTCCTGGGGGTACGTGTGAAGGCTGACACTGGACTCAGCTGCGTAGGTCCAGCACTGCGGCACTGAGTAGTAGCCTACAATTCTGGGCGCCTGCAAAGCCAGCCAGTACCTATTATAGTGCTTTCAAGTGTTGTCAAGCAGATTCCCTAAGCGGAAAAAGCTCGCGCTTAATTAGAACCGCATCGAAGGTGGGACTTTTGTTTTCAGCTCGCTTCGGTGCTTCCGAAGCAGCCGATGCAGCGGCTGTGTCCACGTGATGGTAGGCAGTGGGTTTGAGCCACATCTGACGTGGTTCGCTCGGCTCTAGCTTTTTGCCAACATTTTAGGATGTTTTTCGAGCGTGTACCCCTGAACTTCCTACATTTTCAGATCCGTGAAGTCAAGAGGAACACGCCGATACCCGACTTTTGTGGGTGGGTCGACTTTTGTGACATTTCTTGCCGTTTTTCTTTCGACTACGCCGTGACTGTGTGGTGAGCCTAACCGTGTTAGGGTTCGCGAGGCGAGACATCGCTCGCCCACGTCTTCTCGTCGGAGGCTTTTTTCACGGACTTTGTGATGGAGTGTGAGAAGGAAGGGGAGTTTTTATCCCCCCGAGGACTTCACTAAAGACTCCGGGTGGCAGCTCGTTGCCGCCAGACGTTCTTCAATTAGCAAGAGAAACGCGGCCAATGCCAGTGCGGCCGACGTTCAGTATCATGCCGGTTCCAATGCTCGGCATCGCGCCGATCGCGCGGGCACTAAAAGCAAGATCATTCGAGGGGACAGGATACCTCCGACGCCCAAGGAAGAAGCAAAGATCGTCGTGTGGCCCAGGGGAGGCCTGTGTATCAGCAAGTGTGGACCTACCGCTGTCGCCGACGCCATATGGCAGGCTGCCGGGCTCGATCCGGCGTCGCGAGACACCGACACGATGTGTCCGAACTTTCCGCACCAAACAGTGACAACGCTGCACGCTACGTCGGCATCGAGGGCATCTCCGTCGCCGGTCAACGTTTCGAGATGAGCGCTTATGAGGCCGCCCCCCACTACACGTGCAAGGGCGTCATCGAGGCGTCTCCCTTACTCATGGGCCCGCGGCGATCGACAAAAAACTCGTCAACCCCAGAAATCCCACGGCGCTGGGCGCCAAAAGAATCAAGAACACCGGCACCGTGTTGGTCCTGTTCGAGGGGTACCGGGTGCCAAATTTTGTCGCCTACGGCGGCACTATCGTCAAGTGCACTTTATTTCGCAAGCAAATGTACGTGTGTTACAGCTGCGGCAGACTCGGGCACCGCTCCGACGTTTGCCCTTCGCCCGACGACGCTATCGGCAGAGGAGGCTGAGAAGCAAACCCCGGCGTCCAGCATAGGTGCGATCCCAAATGCAACCTGTGCGGTGGCGACCACCTTACCGGCGCCAAGGAGTGCAAGCGACGATTTCAGACGCCATATCCCGTCAGGCGCAGACGGGGAGAACGCTCCCGCGCCCTCAACGCCGAACATTTCCCGCCCAGGGAGGGCGCGAATAAAGCACGGCAAGCATCGCCTGAACGCCGCTCCCGGTCCAGGGGGAGATCCAGGTCTCGTGGCCGCTCCAGGGGTCACACCAGGAGCCGCTCCGTCTCCAGGACCAGGTCGATGTCAAGATCCCGTGTCCGATTCAGATTCAGATCCCGTTCCAGGGGCCGCCCGGGTTGCAGAACCCAGCCAGCATCTGGACCTCAGCCCGCCACCACACGTTTGGGGAAGCAGCCGACCCTTCTTTGGGCCGATCTGGCACGTCCCAAGCCCGGTGACAATATAGAAGCTGATCAGGCACCTCGTAACGACCCGCACCCACAGCAAGCTAGTGACGCGGAAGTCATTCGCTTACGCAAAGAGAACGACGACCCCAAGAGCACGATCAAGAGGCTAGTTAACGAAATGGCAGAGATCAGGAAACTCGTTTCGAGTGCGTCGGATTACGGTGCGCCAGGCAGGGCCACAGAGACTCCAATCCCTGCTCCAGTAGACGGTACTGCGACGTCCTCCAAACGCAGAGCCGTAGTAAAACAAACAGGTGAATCGGGAGCGTTGTCTGCAGAAGTCAGCGAGATTAAGAAAACTCTCATTGGGCTGGCAGATGGCTTCAAACAGGGCACTGCTAGCGTCAGTTGTCTCACCGATAACGTTCGTCAAATTCAGGTTGCACTCGGAGACCCCAACAGGGGCCTCGGAGCTCTCGCTGATCGCATCGACGCTATCAGCGAGGCGCTGAACATTGAGGCGCGAATATCTTCATCCACCTCCGTCGTACAACCGCACACCGTTCCCGCCATACTAAAGGAAGCCAGACTTCAGTATCCCACCAGGGCGGTGACAGGAGGTCCCAGTCTTTGCGCACCCTTACTGCCCCGTTAGGTGGTAGTCCATGCCGTCCGCCATAATGGATAGGTCCAAAGACAGTTTTCGCATTTGTCAATGGAACTGCAGGGGGTATTCTAACAAGAAAGCCCCTCTGCAGCAGTTCTTCAAGTCTTTCGCTGTCAAACATCGTCATTGCTCTCCAGGAAACATGAGTCTCCGCCGCCTCGCTCCAGGGCTACATGGCCGTGTCGTGCCTGCCCGGGGGGCGAGGGATTTGCACCTTGATCGATAAATGGCTGACTCATCTCACCCACGATCTCAAGCTAGCGAATGGTAAAATGGAATATGTCATGGTTGAGATCCTGCTCGACGTACCACAGCAGAATCAGGGCAGAAACGGCGTGTTCGTTTTCAATATCTACAGCAACCCCAGGAACTCGCGCCAGCAGTTGAAGACCATCCTCAAGAAAGCGACCGACTTGGCCGGCCCTCGACGCTTGGATGGACCTCACTCTGGTCACTGACAACAATTTTCCTACGCGCATCGGCAACTGCGTCACCCGGGACTCGACACCCGACCTCGCGTTCTTCAGGAACGTTGAGGACGTGGGCCTGGAGAACACCGCCATGGAGTTCGGCAGCGACCACTACATTATCGAGACCTACTTCAAGGTGTCTCGGAGTGTGATCAAGGAATGCACGTTCATTGATTGGGACCGCTTTCGCAAGATTCGCGATGAACCCGGCAGAGCCAGGGCACCCGCCACTCTCGAAGAATGGTGCGGAGGCGTCCGGAACGACGCTTCCGCGGCTACCAAGAAAGTGGAAACCGATCTCGACGTCGAGCGGATGGACAGTAGACTTGCCCACCTGATCGGGGCCAAAAACGCCCTGCTCCACCGATGGAAGGGTGAAAGGCCCAATCGCAGACTGCGAAAAAAGATCTCGGAGCTCAACAAGGTCATCGATGACCACGGCAAGGTGCTGTGCCAGCAGCAGTGGGACGAGCTCTGCGAATCCATCGACGGACAAATGCGCAACGGCAAATCCTGGGGTATGGTGTTGGACCTTCTCGACGAAAGTGGCTCGATGTCAAATCAGAGGCATACGTTGGCCCGGGCCCTTCACGAAGCCACCAGGCCTCACATGGTCGATGAGCTCGTCTCAAAACTCGTACAGAAGTACTTGCCCGTCCGTCGCGGACGGACATCCAGTGACCCAACTACCGGATTACCGAGGCCCTCCACGTCCCAAGCTCGACGAAGACTTCTCCGTTGCCGAGGTCAGACAGGCTATCTTCGCGGTCAACCGCGTCTGTGCCGGGTCCAGATGGAGTCAGCAACATAATGTTGAGAAACCTCGAGGACACGTCGATCGCCTTTCTGACCGACAAAATCAGCGAGTCCTGGAATAGCGGCATTGTTCCTACAGAATGGAAGATGGCCTGCACGGTGCTCATTCCCAGACCCGGCAAGGCCCCGAACATCGAGAACTTCAGGCCGATTTCTCTAACCTCCTGCGTCGGCAGGGTCATGGAGCGCGTCGTCCTCAATAGGGTCAACGGGTACCTCGAAGACAACGAGGTTTACGCGTACATGATCGGCTTCCGCGCCGGACTTTCGACGCAGGATGCCATGAAGCTAATAAAGCATCAGATTGTGGATAGCCGTTCCAGAGACGTCAACGCATTTCTCGGTCTGAACCTCGAGAAAGCTTTCGACAACGTGCTCCACAGCTCCATCGTAAAGACCATTTCAGACCTGGGTCTCGGTTCCAGATTCCATAGCTACGTCAGCTCTTTCCTAACGGACAGGAACGCCAAGCTTCGCATTGGGGACTTCCGCTCCAACGATGTGCCCCTCGGAGGGCGGGGCACTCCTCAGGGCGCCGTCACCTCACCCACACTGTTTAACATTTGTATGATTGGTCTTTCCGAGAGGTTGCCACGCGTAGAGGGCGTCAAGCACGCCATATACGCCGACGACATCACCTTATGGTGTTCCGGTGGCTGCAAGGGAGAGTCGAAAAATCCATGCAGGAGGCGATCGACGTAATCGAGGAGCATCTCCGTCCCACCGGACTTCGATGCTCCCCTGCCAAGTCAGAGCTTCTGCTTTACAGAAAAGAGAAGGGAGGCAGACCCAAATATTGGAAGCCATTCTCCGAAAGCAGCATCAGTCTTCGCACTTGTGACGGGGGGGGGGGGGGTGATATCCAGGTCGACGTTATTCGCGTCCTATGCATGTTTGTCGAATTAAACGGCGGGAACGGAACGGCTCTCCGCAAGATCTTCGCAAAGACGGACAACGCTTTCCGCCTCGTTCGCAGAATAGCAAACCGGCACCGAGGAATGAAGGAAAACAAACTCCTCAGGTTTATCAATGCCTTCGTACTATGTCACTTTACTTACATAATTTCTATGCCCAACTTGCTCAGAGCGGAGCGAGACAAGCTGAATGCTCTCATCCGCAAAGTGGTCAACAGGGCTCTCGGGCTATCCATCAGGACCCATACCGAGGCTCTCCTCAAGCTAGGGGTGCATAACACTGTCGAAGAGATTGCCGAAGACCAAGAAACACGCGCAACTCACTCGCCTGAGCACCACAGAGGCATGTAAACACATCCTCGAAGAGCTGGGTGACCAACCTGCGGCATTGCCGATGGTCAGTACCCCGATCCCTAGCTGCATTCGAGACAAGTTAGAAGTGGCCCCTGTTCGCCGAAACGTCCATCCCGTCCATAACGAGGGTAGACGCAAGGCCAGAGCAGCAGCCGTCCTCAAACAGATCAAGCAACGAGACATTACAGCAAGCTTCGTCGCCGCGGAGTACAGCGATGGGAAGACCTTCGCCATCGTTATGACGGCTCCAGCGGCAAGATTTTCAATTGCGCCTCCATTCGCACTTCAGACCACGGAGTCACCGAGCAAGCCGCCGTCGCCCTCGCCCTGCTAGGCGGTCGTTGGTCCGAGATATATAGCGATTCCAAAACGGCAGTTCGGGCTTTTCCGAAGGGTTGCATCGCCAAGCAAGCTGCTCGTCTTCATAGCAGCTCGAGTCGATATGCTCTCCCGCATCATTCAATCCACTGGTTTCCCGCTCACGTAGGGTCGGTCGAGGGTAGTTCCTCAAACCTCAATGAGCCTGCTCACGAGGCTGCGCGTGACCTTACCGACCGCGCGTGCTATGCAAGAAGCACCGACTCCCGTCCTCCCTACGACCACAGGGACGCTCCCGCTACTCACAACGAGATTAATAAGTTCTTCTACGTGTCTAGAAGAGTCTTTCCACCCCCTCACCCCAAGTGGAATAGGGCGCAAGCCGTTTCGCTTAGTCTTCTGCTGACCAGCACGTATCCGTGTCTGTCCGTTCTCCACGAGGCTTACCCGGACGTGTATCGCGACGATGCCTGCCCCTCCTGCGGGCAGACCTCCACTCTAGCGCACATGCTCTGGGAGTGCGGATCGACATACCCCAAGTTCATCAAGGAGGAGTGGAACTCGCTTCTGGGTAGCCCCGCTCTAGAAAAGCAAATCCTGGCTGTCCGGCGTGCCCGCGACCGGGCCGGTGGGCTAGACCTGCCGGTCCCGACGTGGGACTAGCCGGGTGCGCAACGAATTCGCGTCCTCCCGGACCTGCAATAAAGTTTCTTCACTCACTCACACCACATGATCCTCCATTATTCCACGTCACACCGACGGCAGCGCTAGCTTTTCCAGTGGTGGCACTCGCCCCCAATATAAATATATTGCCACGAGCATAACAGTTGGCTTTGTAGTGGGTTCACTGTTTCTGCAGAAGCTGAGGCCGAGGACGACGAAGACGCACTCGCAAAGAAGGTGTCGTACGAGACTCGCCAGCTTCCATTATATTAAACTTAGTAGTTTTTGTCATATATATAGTAACGTGACTGGTGGAGTGCTAGGTAAACTGTTACATTGACTGTGACCAACAGGAAGCTCCGAACTTAGATCGCGACACCTTCGACGCTTAACTACGGCGCAGCCGGTGAGAACTACAACTACCACCAAAACTGGAACCTCTCTCAGTAAATTATACAACTACGACAACCAGTTCAATGAGTAGCCAGACTGGAGAGACCACCACTGCGCCTGCTCCGTGGGTTTTGAACACGCCGTCAACCCCGAGGTCATTTCACGGTGACGTGTTCAAGGATGTTGACGACAGGCTGGACCACTACAATCGAGTTGCCAGCCTCAATGAATGGGATGACCACTGGAAGCTCGGGTATGTCTATTTCGCCCTGGAGGATTGGGCACGCGTCTGGTTGGAAAACTATGAAGCTACTTTGGTGACCTGGCAAGAATTTTGTAGCCAACTGCGCAGTACCTAAGAAAGTTCAGATCGCAAGAAGCACGGACCTACACGGGCATTCATGCGTTCACCATCTTCGTTTTGTCTCCGCAAAACGTCTTGTATGAAAAGAATTTCTACCCGTCAGTGACTGGACATGTTGTCGTTCGATCTGGGCTGCGTGCCGATATTCTGTCCACCTGGAGCGATGAGCCCTCTTCAGGCCATTTGTCATTCGCGCGTAGCTTGGCCTGAATCGACAAATCTCCTACTGACCTAAGCTTGCTGAGCAAGTCTAGCATTACATGAAAACTTGCCACGACTGCCAGCGCCGAAAAACTCCACCTCAGCGCCCAGCCGGTTCCTGTAGCCTGTTACACCACATACACAACCATTTCAGCTAATCGGCATGGACTTGCTTGGCGCCTTCCCTAAGTTTTTGCTGGCAACCGCTGGATCGCGGTTGCAACTGATTACCTGATGCGATACCCCGCAACTGGTGCATTCCAGCGAGCCACTGCGAGTGACGTTTCGCACTACATATCCACAGCATAGTCCTCTGGCATGGTGCACCAGCAGTAGTGATTAAAGATCGTGGTACAGCTTTCACAACTCAGGTTATGCAAGACGACATGATGCTTAGTGGTACAGATGATCCCCGAGCTACTGCAAGCCGTCCTCAGACCGACGGTCTTACAGAGAGGTTAAATAAGACAATCGTTGACATGCTTTCCATGTATGTGGACAGCGAACAACACAAAAACTGGGACGATGTTTCGCCTTCCTTTACATTCCCATAGAACACTGCTGTTCGAGAAACTGCAGCGTTCACTCCTTTCCGTTTGGTCCATGGGCGTGAGGGAACCACCATGCTGGACGCCATGCTTCTACCCCGAAGAATACGACATTACCATTGACGCGGACGAATATACCCGGCTCGCCGACGCAGCTTGCAAGCTTGCATGCGAGTGAATCCAGAATCAGTAATCCATAGATTCCCAGAGGTATAACGCTCGACATCACGATGTACAAACCCGGAGATCAAGTTTGGGTATGGACCCCGATTCGCCAACGCGGCCGTAGAAGAAGTTACAGCGCCGCAACTTCAGCCCCTACAGAGTACCCCGTCGCCTCAGCGAGGTGAGCTGCGCAGTTCTCCCTGAAGACACGAATCGGCGATCCCGTCGAGTGCAGCCTACGGATTCATAATGCAAAGGAGGCGTAAGGCGTGTGCCTACGTCTCTCCTTGTGTGTCCGTGTCTGCACATGCCTTTGCCTTATGAATCCTTACCAAGTAGCTCAGCTTTCTTTTGTTCTCAGCCTACGGATGTTGTCCATGTTTCCAGGATGAAACTTTCCCGCTCACGTTGACGAGGCCATTCTCACTTCCACACGCGCTCATCCCGCTTGTGTGACACTTTCCTCTTCGAAAACTACCTTAGTGTTGCCGTCTATGTGCTTTGTTCTTGTTTTTTCACTGTTTCGCCTTTTAAGCATTGAGATCATCTTTCAAAAAGGGGGGTAACGCTACGAGCACAACAGTTGGTTGTGTAGTGGTTTTGCCACTTCTCCAGAAGCTGAGGCCGACGCCGACGAGGACGCACTCTCAGTGGTGTGGGAAGGGACCTGTCTGCTTCCATTACTTAACAGTTTTTGTCATATATACAGTAACTTGGCTATAACAATTGAGCGTTCATATCAACTGCAAAATCAGAGAGGCAAAGATCTTGGAGGGCCGAGCTCCTCACTAAAAATGGTGGAGTGGCCGCTTCGCCCTTAAACTTTAAGCACTACCAGTGATGCCCAATCTAGGAATTTATTCCTTGATATAGGAGCTTTCGGGATACTTTCGTGGTTGGGCGAGTCTTCCAAGATCAGTGGTGTAGCACTCACGCCCACACTGAGTTTACCGGTTCGGCAGTCAACATGGGCACTACACAATTGCAAAAAGTCGATCCCTGAAATGACGTCGTGAGTGGAACGAGGAAGAACAGTAAACTCAGTGCTAAAAACTCAGCCGCTCAAGGACACATCTACATTGCAAACGCCAACCGGTTATAACGAGTCACCGCGCACTCAACCAAAACTAGTGCTCTGGTCCCAAAGAAACATAACCTGGCGCCCCAGAAGGCTTTTAAGCAGCAGACTCATGCCTGAATTAGTTGCACTCGTGTCGACTAAAGCAATACTGGAGACACCATCAATAAGCAGGCGAACGCTATCTTCAGCATAAAAATAGTTGGAGGCATATCACACGGCAGGAAAGGTTTTCCAGAGACCTCAGCTCCATCGGCCACGCTGGCTAGTTTTCCGGCGGGGTGACGTGAAGCAGCACCGTGGAGACGATGACGTAATGCGCCGCCGGGGAGATGGTGATCGGTACGCTCGGAAAGCTGGTGGAGGTGACAGAGTGCGATCGGAAGCAGGTGAATGGTTGCGGGTTCTTCCTTCTCCAAAGTTCCCCAGGGTGAAATTAAGCGGCCTGTCTTCTGGGAAGTGGCCTCCTAGAGCGGAGTTCACTGGCCCCTCTGTGTGCAGGCTGCGACCACTGTGCCACGTAGACGGCATCGATTGCGCATAGCCCGATGGTCGGCGTTGGCTACAATACCTGGCTATGTGACCCGGTGTGCCAAAGCTGTAGCGTACTGGCATAGGGCGAACTTCGGAATGCTGATGACAATGTTCTACCGCGGCCTTGCGTTGGAGAGTAACGAATATGCTCACCTTGTAATTCATAGGCAGGGCCTAGTCGTCGAGAACGAACGTAGCGTGGGCGCTGATCGAAGCTTCGGTTTAAAGAATTTATATTAGATGGTCCGTTCCGGTCATAATGCGGGTCGTCTATATAGTTGCCGAAATCCGCAGCGTTTACTGAGTGCTACCAAGGAGTCGAAGGCGTTGCACAGACGGCGTCTCGGAAAGCGCAGGAGCTGCAATGTGGCGACACACAACGTGCCGGTTCTTCGTGTCGAATGGGCTTCTCACGGACAATCAGACGAGTGGTGGATGGTAAGTCTGTTGGAGAACTCGTCTCTACATTGGCCACAGTCGTCACGTTAGCTATCCTACTAAATTTCAGTGTAATTCGACGAGTCTTCATTGTTTCGAAGGTACGTCATTGCCGTATCACGTGTAATACGGTTTCCAAGTTGTCTTTTCCAATCAGGAAGCTATATATGTCGTCCGCGATTCGCTTTAAATGGCGTCCAACCTTATCTTCTGACATTCGAGGGTTTACAGTCTTGCACAGTTTCAGAACTAACTCGTAACAATGTATTCTTTACTCGATGAATGTGGTGGACGTCTCTCCGGGGACCTGAGCGCTCTGAGCTAATGTTGATGCCGCTCGTTTCTTCTTAGCATCCGAATCGCTAAAGCACTTCTTGATCTCATCAATGAAACAAGCCCAGGTAGTTAGTGCATCTGCATGGTTGTCGTACTAAACCATCGCCGTGTCGGTCAAACAGAAAACAACGTTCCTCAGTTGGTAGGCAGCGTTGCAGTGACTGTACTGGCTTACCCGCTCATAATGTGTGAGCCGACATCTTCCCATGCATTTGCGGGGATTGAACGTGGCTCTCGGTAGTGCTGAATCGGGGCTGGTCCTGCCGATGCAGTACTGGGAGCATGTTCGTCTCGAGGCATGATGGCTGCCGTGGGCAAAAGTGCGGCAAAGCGGCGGCTTTTACGAAGGTCTTATACTGACGGCTCTGTTGTCGGTACTGGGAGCACAGCTCCACCAAATGTTACGCGCGAACTGTTTACTTAAATATGCAAGGCAGATAAAGGAAGACGGTTTATCTTTATTCTGGGAGTAGTCATTGTTGTTGTTGTCATCACTGTTCGCTCAAATCAAGTTTGGTACCCACGAGGGTGATTGACCACACTGTTAGGAACGAAACGAACGCCTAACATTAAACCAAAATGTTAAAGGCGAATATTTAAAACGAATCATTTGGCAATTAGCTGATAATGCTGATGTTGTGAGCACCTATACATTAAACAAAAAATTTGAGTGAGAAACTAAGGAAAAGTAATAACAATAAAATGAAATGTCCCACGGTCGGTACCCTAGCAGCGTAACCTTCCGGATGCTTCAATGAACTTGTGCAGAGCACTAATCATCCAACCATGGCTTGTGCCTAGTTGACAGGCATCAAAAGACAAAATGTTTGATGTTGTAAATGCTAAGCATAATTTTCTAGTTTGAAAAATGTGGAACATTTTGCGGAAGGAGGAGAAATGGTGGCAAGAAAGTTAGAAATGGTCAATAGTTTCTGGTTCATTACAAAAAGAACAAATGTTAGTTATGGATAGACCAGATCTATGAAGGCAAAAATTTGGGCGGGGAACATGACAGCGGATACTTCCTAACGTCACCTCGCATTTGCGTGAAAAACATTTGCTCGTGTTCCACTGAAATTTTAGATGTTGAAAATTATGTGCAGAAAGTATGGATGATTCATTACAAGTCAGCAATAAAAGGCGCTTGAATCTGGCTCCTGTTATAAAATAGAAACCAGGGAGACCATTTAGGACCGGGCCATTTAGCGATGACAATGCGAGCGAGTCAGCTGATTAATTTAAAAAGATTCCAGTATGTCCGGGGACACAGACAAAGCAGACTTTAGACAAATTGTCTGGGACAAGTGTAAAAAATATACTCAACAGGTGTGACCGATTAGTGGAAGTTAAATTTGTGCAGGCCGAAAGCGCGTCTGTAACCACTATTACCTTAGGTACCTGTGGACCCAAATTACAGATGGCTAGAATAACAGCCAGGAATTCAGCAACGAATATTGGAATGTAATCTGCGAGACGGAGACCAAAATACCAGTTAAGCTGAATTGCAGTCCAAAAGTAGGCCGCCGAACATATTAACAAATAAGTTATATTATGGAGATTGACTATGCTTACAATTACGAACTCATGATTTATTGTGGTGCTTCTGAGGTCGCACTTCGCGAACTTTTCCTACTAAAAGTTATGCACTGCGATATGTAGAATTCTTCGTATTGCAGGTATGCAAGGGATAATGTAGAATGCGCTGTCGACATCACTTTTAGAAAGAAAAATGAAAAAGTGCTCACGTAAATTCAGATGCTTCTGCTCCGACTGCTTAGACGTATTTTCTGCTTGGACTGAAATTGAATGGACCACTTAAACTGAGCGTTAGAGTTATTCTGCGGTAGGCAATATTTTGCGATTCAGCATTGCGATATGCGGAAAATATATTGCATTGCTACGGAGTGCTGCCAGGGCCATTGTTTCTCAGAGCATCGGTGTTGTGTGGCAATACACTCATGACAGCACAATACGGACAACTCCCCTCTCTTACGAATATATGGTCGCCTTAGGTGTATAGCAGCACAATGAGTTGAAGCCATGGATCTACTAGTGCACCTCGCAATAAGTGACAGCGTCGTTAAAAATTCGTGAACAATGACACTGCAGGCATCCTTTCAGAAACAACCACTGGAATCTTATTCTTCTAAATTCAATAGCTCTAGCTGTAAGGAGATTGTTGAATTGCTTTCGCGGTACAAGTCACAATTAATGTAAATATTGTATAATGTTTGGCCCAAGAAAAATGATCGTAAATCTACATATGTGTGACCAGGCTATAACCAACGAGGTCGCAACTGTGATGAAATTAAACTCTGCATGTTAGAGTCAAATTGACGTACTGAACGAGAAAAAAATACAGATCATCATACCTTATACATAAGTTCAAGACATTGCAACCAATTGGCATAAACGTTTCAAAGGGAGCTTTGGAATCTATTCGCTATGCTAAATTTCAAGCTATAGGCAAGAACACTTAGTTTGACGTAATAGTTCTGCGGAAGCACGCAAGGTGTAGGGAAGTAATTAATGGAGGGAAAATGACACATCCACCCAAACGTCGCAATTGCTTCAAAGGAAACATACGCACGTTCCTCGAAAGTAAAAGGCTCGCAGTTGAAGGAAAATTCGTCCTGGGGTGCTATGCAGGATGCGCCGAGTTTCTCGTTCACCCGAGTTTTACCCGAGTTTGCTCGACGGCAGTCAGTGAACGGAGATAGCGTGAAACGCACCGAAGCTGCCGGCAAAAAAATATGTAGACAAAAAGGCGCGTATGACAACATGAGCGCACCCTGCGCTGCACACTGCTTCCAAGTTTCAAGCGCAGAAGGCTGCACAACGAAACGCGCCAGCGCCGCGTATTGTTATCAACGGATTATCGCAACTTAGCGATTCCGTGACTGTCCTGCTGTCTGTCTGCACACTTGCCGTGAGCCGCTTGCCACGCCTTTCCCGGGCGCGTCAAGGGCGTGCCTCCTCTTTCTGGTGCTATCTTTCTTTCCTCGGTCGAATGCGAACAGGGTACATGCGGTGCATTTTTGCACCTACACTTCCACTCAAACGAATACGTTAAAATACAACAAATAAAATAACGAACATTTTTATTTCTTTAGGTATCTGTTTTTCGTTTTCAATGCTAGAAATTTGTGATGACAAACGGAGATCGAGCTAATTATTAAATTTTGCACTTCTTGCCGCGAGTGGCGACGGTGAGGCGAAAGCTTAGAAGCGGTACATTGAAGCGGGTCGCACGCACGAGGGCGTTCATACGGGGATAAGTCGCCTAGGGGCGCTGCAGTGCTATTCTCAATAAAGTCGGTCATGATCCATGGAGGGTCATGGCCACTCTTTCTCTATTAGAGGAATAGACACGCAGCGCCGCGGTGCGGCTGTTCATCGCAGGCGCTTCACTACGCTATTAAGGCCCCCGCTTTACCATCTAAAAACGACACAACGGCTGTCGCTGCAAAATGGCGGCATGTTATTTTAGAGTGCGTAGTGACGCAGTTCAGTGAAAATGTACCAGTTTATCTTTGTGCGCGAAGCCTCTGCGATACTTTGCGAAAAGTGCGTGCTTCCCAGCGACACAATTCATCGCTTGTCATCGCTTGCCCAGTGAAGGTGCCTCTGAGCGCATGTACGCAGTATATGAGTGTGTTGTGCAGTCGAAGGTGCTTGCGGATTACCTCTGCTGGAGCCAGCAGCGATCGCAGATGGATATCGTAACGACACCGCAGCACTCGCATTTTGGCAGGTGAGGGCTCTTGTGTGCAGTTATGAAATCAGACTTCGAACGGAGAAAGGTGTTGGAACTGTTGTGTGCGTAGTGCTTGTGATGAAGAAATGCCATTGCACTGGGTCTAGGAGAGCGAGTGATTCTCGGACGCTGATCGTGTTTACGACGCTGTGGCTCCGTTTCATCACCGATGACAGAGCAGCCATCTCAAACGAGTGCTGCAATACGCACTCCTCAGCATCGTCGTCCCCCTCGGCGCATCGACGCCTTGCAAGCAGCTACAGTGACGTGCCGATAATTATTTAGTGTGTGCTACGCGCCACAATGCAGGCAATGAAACCGTGTTGTGGGGCCATCTCAGCCCGAGAAGATGTATGCATAAGCCAGCGACAGTCAACGCTTTGTTTTTGATAATGGTGCTCAGTACATCACCGATGACAATGCGTTGTGCGTGTTTTATGTCGGCGGTCAAGATTGTTGATGCCTCTCAGCTCGACACCGCGTCGCTGTTGCCGGAAGATAAGTTGGGCGTGGCCCAACTGTAGTGGGTGCGCGCACAAGAGTTACACGCCTCGCGCGGGGCGTGACCTCAGGTTTTGATTGACAGGCGAACTCGTGCTAAACTCGTACATCGTGAAAGCCCCACCGAGTTCAACTCGGGAACATGGCGGCGGCAGCAGCATCCTGTTTCATTGCATCCAGCGGCAGCAAGCGGCAGTATGACCGTCCGGACCCGTTCACCTACATGACCGACGGGGAGTTTCAGCGTCATTTTCGCCTGTCGAAGACATCAGTGCGCTGGCTGTGTGACGAGCAAGGCGAAGACTCTCGTCTGCGGAGACAGCGTGGCGGGCTTCATTCGCTCACCGTCGTAGAGCAAGTCATCTGTGCCCTCCGTTTCTACGGGACTGGGACTTTTCAGGGAAGCGTCGGCGCCGAGCGTTGCATTGGACACCATCAAACTACTGTTAGCCACTGTGTCAGAGATGTGTCTGACGCGCTTATCGATGCGGCAGTGCGTAAGCGGTGGCTAGCTTTCCAGAATACTGCGGCCGAGCGGGCATATATAAAATAATGCTTCCTACTTCGTGGGGACATTGCGAACGTAGTCGGGTGTGTCGACGGAACGTACGTAGGAATTAAGGCGCCTTCAGTGTCAGCGTTACTGTGATTAACATTCAAGCAATGTTTAGACACGCCATATTGCCAAATTTGTCAGTTCTGTGTAGCCTACTTAAATTTTGTGTTAGCGACATCTCACATGCGGCTGCTTATGATATTAGATAAATGGATATCACAAATTGTGTGAAGTAACCTATGAATCCTAATTTCATAAAGAACTTGGGGTTCTTCATTGGTGAAATTACTTAGTATGCACAATGCTCAATTTTGGTTATGCGTAATCTATCAGCCGCACTATGAAACAACGAGGCATTGCACAATTTGTTGCAGCGCGAGATGTGGATGTTGCACCAAGCCGGTTGTGCCTATGCATGTGTGGCAAAATGAAAATGCATTGAGAATCTTAGTGTGTTGGCTTGCATGAGGAGAATACTTCAGATTGTTTGCTCTGTTCACTGTCGATGCATGTGCCAGAGGTTCAGTGTATCTTCTTTTTTTTTGGGGGGGGCGGCGTTATTCTGGATGGATAAATTGTATATTTTCGTCTCATAATGGGGCTCTAATTCTTAAGCAGTAGAGCAACGCACATCCAATGCTCTGCAGAACTCTCGGTACGTGAAGATGTCATGAACCACCAAGGCAAAATTACATATCGGGAGAAATGTGGTGCAGATGCCAATGAAAAGTGGGTCTTTAACCCACCATGATAAAAATAAAAATTGCAGAGCAAATAGACCATTTGTACAGCTTTAGAGCAATGATTACACAAAACGTGATATGCTCAAACGAGTAAATGCTCGCCGCAGTGCCACACTAGGATGAGCGACATGCAGCATATATTGGCATTGAACATGTCTCGTAACCGTTATTTTTATTGTAAGCCCTCGCTGTCACACCTTTCCCTTCGGCAATCCGTTTACTGAAACGTGGCACTGTCTTTCCATTGGTGTCATGATGATAATGGTAACAGCAGCAGCAAGGCTGGTTAATGCTTGCCCCTTTGATTCCTGTGAGTTTAGTGGTAAAGAATATGGCACGTGCGTACATACACCTGTGCTGCAAAATTTAACACTTGTGATTTTTTGGAGAGCTAATTTGTGTTAGGAAATTTCAAAGATGTGCTCCATTGTGGCCTAATAACTAGAGCATTGGTGAGGTTGAAGACTGGGTGTATTGGTATGGAAGCTTGAAGTTTAATTGCACAACAATTCGATGGGACACAAAGAAGAAAAGTGCACCGCAGAATGCTCTGCTGTGTGTGTTACTCTTCTTTGTGTGCCGTTGAATTATTGTGCGATCCAACTTCAAATATAGCATTCGGCTTCTTTGGTGCAGGACCGAGGAAGTGTGAGCTATTCAACAACATGCCAGTGCCTTGCCACACAATTATGGAAGTCGGAAGGTTTGCAAACAAAGCTTTGCTTTCAAATCCACCTGCTCATGTAATACAAGCACTGATTGAAAGAACCATCATACAAAAATAATGGTGAAATCAATGGCCTGTGAAAAGTGTAATTTGTATATTGACGCTGTTGACACAATAGGTGCCATACCAGCCTCAAAACCGTATTGGACAGAGCAGTTTGTATCCTATGTGAAGCACAACCTCCCATTACATGCTGTGCAGATAACCAAGCTCAGTTTGTTTTGACGTGCTACACAACATTCACTGTAATCTGTTTTTGATTCTAAAGAAGTGCCAAACACCACCTCTTTTTCAAGGACGTCATGGGACTATTTGGCGAGACCTTTTTACAGCCCCTCATAATGAAACTGTGGCCAGCCAGCTTTGCTGGGATGCCTTTATAGATTTCTGCTCCTGATCATTGTGTGCTATCAAGTTGCAGAAGTCTATGCAACTGGTGCAAGGCATTATGTGTTTCTATAGTCGGATACAACTTTAGGAGGCTGTGGAATCTGCACTTTAAGGCAGGTGAACACAAGCTTGCACCAATGGGCACGCACTGTAGACTGACATCGTGCCGCCGGACAGACTAATACCTGCTCGTTGGAGAGGGACTATTTCTTTACATATGGAGGCAATCAGCTGCTGCGCTTTGGTCATCTGGGCGGGGCCTCTCTTGTCTTCTGAAGTTTTATCCGACTGTAAAGGATGCTGCTTTTCATACAACACAAAAGGACAAAGTGTACAATTATTTGGCCTATGAAATGGATACATCAGAAGTGTGCTATGGAAGGGCTTAAGATGTGTGAAATATAGTACATGCAATTATAAGACAATGTTAAAGAATATGTGGTATCGAACGTGCCATGTAATGGCACATTTGAATCGGGGAGTGTTGCAGTCATATGCACAGTCTATAGGTGATAGCATTATTAAGCTCCTGCTGTTTCCTGGCTTCATTGTGAATTACACACACCGTTCATCTTGTGGTTAATCAACACACACTGTATTCTTGCACATAGAAAGAACAAACAGCACAATGTGTATGCTGCATTAGTGTATTTTTTATTTACATGGTCCAAGAGTGGCACAGGTTGTCTTACGTTTTTGCCTATTTTGAAGGGACACCAAGTGCATGTTACAAGTCTCCTAATATGCACAGCACAATGTTTACTGCAATAATTTTATTCTTGTTCTTGAATAATAAGCAAAATATTAAACTGAAAGCTCCTTTATAAGGTGCCTTTTGTGGTTTCAACAGGAGAGCAGTGAGGGCACCGATACTACTGTTGCAGAGCAGCCCTCTGGACCTCTGCCACACTCTCAAGAGCACGTGTCTGGCGCTCGCCTACTGCCACCAGGCAGTTGAGTGCCTCCAGCAGCAGAATGTTTTGCTGCAAAAAAAGTGTATTGGAATGAATCAGCCGCATACAAACCATTATTTACAAAGAAAAGTGCTCGTTGCACTATTAGTACTAAGTGCCCTTAACTGTGGAAACCTTTATGTAGTATTTATAATAAAACAATGTGTCGGGACAACGTTGCTTTATTTTTCATCACTGGGGTTTTCTTTTTCAGAGCCAATTGTCATGTTGATTAGTGTGCCAGCAGCTGAGGTGGCCCCGCACCTTCACGAGTCTCTGCTGTCGGCACCACAAACCTATTTTTGTTCGCTGCAGAACAAATGCCTCACCCTACAATCCCGTCTTATACGAGCTGATTGCATCCTATGCCTACAAACATCATATTTTTGTCCCATTACGCAATTTTCTGCCATCCTCGGCTGTAGTTCTCTCTCCTTGACATCCATTCTGTCATGCTTATGTAATCACCTGTTATGAATTGGCAACAAGTGATCGAATACGTGCATGGCCTGCCTGCCGATTCCTTTTTTTTTTCCTTATCTCGGCTAGCATATCAGTTGCCACGGTTTACTACGCCACTGTCTTCCTGCCTTAATGCTATCTCCAACAATTTTTGTTACTTCGCTTTCTGCAGAGTCCTTGACATCTCAAGTTTCTTTGTTAACCTCCGGGTTTATGTCCCATATTGCATAACCGGTATAATGCAATGATTCTAAACTTTTTTCAAGGATATCGGTAACGTGGCAATCGCGATTTGTATAAGTTTCCTGCTTTATATCAGTACCTGCTATTGATATTTCACCTGGATAAAGATACTCTTCCATAAATTTTGCGGGCTTAATGTCACTCATGAATTTCTGTTTTCTCACCAAGTTAGTGAAGGTTACCTTCATTTTTTCCATATTTTCGAGGGCCCACTTGCATGTAAAAGCACGAACACTCATTGGTTCTCACTGCCTTCTTTAAACTGCTGGACATTCAGTTCGTTACTACGAAAGTGACTTAATCCGTGCACTCTTATTATGCTAAATATGAAACAGTAGAAATATACTTATCTGCAGTTTGTCGATGTCTCCTTCACTGTGTTGGTAGCGAGATCTATCGTCGCTACCACCTCCTTGTCGCATCGTAGCTATATAGGCTGTCTGCCTTTTGCCCACACTATGTAATGTTCGTGACGCTCGCAGTCACGCAGATTGGAGGAACTCGGCGCACTCGCAGAAGCAACACCGGACAAGTTGTTTCTTCAGCACTGCGTCGTGAACAGTAGGTGCGCGTTGCGATCTGTAAAATCGCCGAAGCTATTGGCAGTCTTACGGGGTGCACGGAAAGATTGCTGACGGAGGAACAGAACTATACAAGAAATAGTGGTCATCGTCGAGCCTGATCACTAAGTCGCGCACTGCAAGCTCGCTGTACGAGTTTGTTTACACTGGGCCCCTTCGATGTTTAGCCGCCATGCTCGCCCGGTGAATGGATGTGATGACGCCATCACAGCGTTCCCTCGTGGTATAATGCGAAGCGTACTAAATTACGAATTAGTCTAATGCACATTCAGTGTACATGTTGTAAGCTTTAAAATGCTTCTAAACCACGTTAAGCTAACTAATAATATTGTACTAAATGCGTTTGTTTTATAACTCGCTTGTGCATGTAATGCACTCGGTGGAACGACAAACAAGTGAAGGAAGGCAAGACCATGCACCGACGGTATGATCACGTGAGCCCCAGTTTGTCGACCGCCCAGAAGGCAACGCCCAAGGAATGATAGCCAGCCAGAGTGAATCTAGATAAACCAATGAAACTGGAGGCCTGTCGAAAGATAAAATGTGTCTCGGTACCATTCGTGCTTTCATCTTGGAGTGTCGCCAGAGCTCGTGAAGATCCCGAGTTTCCCCAAATTCGGCGCATCCTGCATAGCACCCCTGGTCCGGGACTCAAATCCGTGACCACTGGTTTTCTGGGGCAGCCGCTCTACAATCTGAGCTAACTAGACGGCTAGCAGAGGGTCGGGAGAAGCCGAACTCATCAACAACTTTGAAGCAAAAGCAAGATTTTGACGTAACAGGTCTGCGGAAGCCTGCAAGGTGGAGGGAAGTAATTAATAAAGCCAACACTTAGTTTGGTTGCTTAGTGTTTTTCTTAAATAATTTATTTCATTTCAGTATTTTCTTTCCATTTTTCTTCCTTTTTTGCATGAGCGCCGCTTTCTGACGCTCCTTCTATTATCTCTTTCAAAGACACCAGTCCACGACAGCCAGCGAAACAGGTAATAGAAGGCTGCTGTGCACGCCGTTGACACGCCGGCTGACACACAGCTGTTTACACGTGACTGACAGACGGCCGTTTCACTGGCATTGTGCACAGTACTCCTTTATTCTCAATTCTACACCCTTGCCGCTAACGCACCTTCGCTGATTGCCATGCCCGCCCGCCTAACGCCCTCTCTCCTTTAGGAGAACCCCACCTATTATACTGCAGTGAGGAAAGCATATGTCGCATTAAATAAGACAAGTCCACTTGTCGAGACGTCGGCTCCTGTTCTCACCTTGTTATCGTTTTGCTCACATATGTGTGGAACGAATCTATACATCTCAGTATATTTTTAATAATATATTTTACTTTCAGTATACTTATTACACAACGTGCAAATTACATTATATCCCAGTAACGTTACAATCAGGAAAAAGTGATCGAAAATGTAAAATGCACTTTACTAGGGTAGAAAGTTGGGTCGGTTGGTTTAGCACAGTTGAAATTCCTCAAGACCAGTGATCAGAAGAAATGGACTGGGAAGAGTGTATTATGCTGACTAGCAACGGTATCAGTTTACTGCTTTTTTATTCGAACATGACGTATTTGCAAAAGAAGACGAAATACACCATCAAATAAAAGAAGAACCCCTGGTCAGTAACACCTACATCTTAGTTTGGAAGAACCTTTGGACACCTTCGCTGCACTTTATTTTTTAAGTATCAACTTTCTAAAATCTTCAGGTGCAAAGGGACGTGTACCACAACGTAATTATAAAAAGTTGAACATGGCCCGACGAGGTTTTTTATAAGAGGAACTACAACAAGAAAATCTCATTTACTGGCTATCAGCTTTTCTTCGCTTGTAATTCTGGCGCAAAGAGTTCCTAATTTAAATAGAATATTTAGGATACTTCATTGAATTTCTCAGATGATGCTGTGCTTGTACGTAGTTGCTCTTCTAAGATAATTGGGTGACCGAGCAAACCGTGTACCAGTCGGTAGAGCATAACGCTGCTCTACTGCGACAACAAATATGTTCGGAAACCAACCGTGGGACTAACTTATGTCGCTGACTATACGACACCGGGCACGTGCCGCTTTCTCAGTGAACCACTCTGAGGCCAGCCAAGGCCACTGGGTGTACATCTACCGCAGGTAATGAGCCGCTCTTAAATAACAAAAAAAATTACCTTTCATTTCTCGCTTGGCAAAATCGAAACCGCCTCATATACTTATTGAAACATTGCTGTTTTGACATATTATTAAATTAGCCACACGCGTACTTAGCGTCGGTGCCACTAGATGGCGCAGCATATTCCGCTGGCAGCGTGAATCTGGCCTGGCTGCATACACGCCAGATTCGCATCACGTTTTGGCGTTGGCATTTTCTTGTTTCGCTACATTTCTTCAATTCAAATCGCATTATTTTGACATTCATTGCGAGGTATGTTCTGCCGGATTTTCATTTCATGACTGACGTTTTAGTCCAAAGATATAGGCACATTAGGGATGCGCAGGATCGTGACACTTGCACTAGCAAACCTAGAGACTGGGAAATCCAGTCGCCTCCACCATCCGCGATGTCCTTGCTTCGCCCAAGGAAATACCGCTAAGTCCTATCACAAAGGCAAGGTAAACGAGAGAGAAGACTCAGAAGAATAGTTCTGAGAACTGAAAGAAGAGATATTATAAACAGCAATGGAAGTAAAGCTGTTGTTTGTGCTAGTTGGTACATTCTTGAACACATATAACTGGGCAGCGTGAAAAAAGCGAGGAAGAAAGGCACGTACACATGACGGGTGCAGATTCCCAACTATATTTAAGACTATGAAAGCAAGCCTACATGAATACACATCAGGTCAACCCGTGTTACATAACTTTGATGAAGACCTAAAGCGTTTCCATGTTATCCTAGTCTGAGATCCCCGCCCCCCGATACTAAGCTTGCACTCCAACAAGGGAAGTCAAAGAAGTTTATTATATAGCTAAGAATACCGACAGTTGCGTAAGCATTCCTTATATAAATTTGCTTGTAAAAGAGCTGCTTAAGTTCTTTCAGATGGTTTTGTCTATTTGGCACAAAGTTTTCCGTTGTACCATAGCTTCTTCTTTATTCAACTCACTCGATATATTGGTCTGTGTGTCTGCGCATGCCAGTGCCATGATTCAGTTCGTGTACGAGCTTACCATGGGGTGTGTGTCCCAGACAGGAATAACTTGGAAGCGCTTTAACATAAAGCTTTACCTCGGGCCGAACTCCGACGCGCCCTATTTAAATACATGAGAAATGGAGAAACGCTTTACAGAGAAAACCGCCGGGCCAATTTTCATGAAATGTGTTCCATTTGCGAGAGAATGTTAAATTGTAGTGAGTGTTGGAAGCGGAATTTTCATTTAAGACTTGGGTTTTTTAAAAGGAGCTTTCAATATTGGTAAGATTGAAAAAAACAATGAAACCACCAAGTTTGCAAATTCGCAGATAAGCACCAAGATCAGATATCCCTGTTCTATAAACGGCATCCATTAGAGCACCCACGGACAAATTTGATTTGTCGACTTACATCTTCGGTCAATTTCTTACATTTGTTGCAAGGGCTATGCAAAAGTCGTACTGACATATTAGTGCTCCGATTGAGATCCATATATTATGCATCAATCCTGTTCCTTTTAGAGGTGCTATTATATATATCCTTTATGAAATTCTGACAAAGTTTTTCATTGCCAAGTTATAGAGTTCTAAACTTCATGTTTTTATTTTCTTAAAATGTGCGATCTTCTAGAATGATTACAAAAATATTAATGATCTAAATAAATTATTCACTACCGGAAGTCACCAGATCAACTTTTCTTTCAAATTAAACAAATCTCAATCAATATTGTCAAAGTTCTTTCCGAGAAAACCAATTCCTCCTTTCCCACGTAATCAGATGAGAGCCCTCGAGTTAAAGCTTCATTTTACGGCAAATTCTAGGTCAAGTTAAAGTTAAAGTTAAAGGCGTCAATATTATCGCGAATGCAGTTTTAGTAATCGATAAACTGAGGTAAATGAGGACCCGATTTGTGATTCACCCGCAACACTGAAGTACTAGGCCGATGAAGGAGACACTCCTCATTTTGTTTCTGTCACTAGCGCTCAACCTCTCCTAATAAAAAGTTAATTGCATTGCATTGCGAGACCGAAGGAAATGCTGCTTATTCAGTTCTATTCGATGTGCAGAAAAGAGACCTTATTGACGTTAGTCTTGATGACGACGCGGACGGTCGAAAGGTTTCGTTTTCGCTCGATTGTGCGCAGGCCACGCCTTTGCGGTTCAGTACTTCCATTATCAAACAGTGCTGCGCTGGTTTTCTTGGTTCGTGAAACTCCCACAAACTGCAAGTATATGAGAGATCTCCACGTCCATTCCATATCGCGGCGTGCCCCAACTGCCCAAGCGCCTTGACAAAGACAAGCTCCAGCGGCAAATCCAAGACTATGTCATGGTTTGGTTTCTACATTACGGCGCGGTTGCGTTTTGCGCAAAACAACGTAGTGCGTCTGCCGGGCTTCGTTTTACTCACAAATGGCTGTAAGTGGTGGGGATGGCATATGCAACGTCACCACTCCCCCGCTCGGGGGCGGGCGATTTGAACTACGCTAAAGGTACTTCTTTTTTTATCCATGAAAACACAATAAAAGCGTGTCCAGTACTGTTTGGACCCGTAGCCGTAGGCTAGTTATGGGGCCAAGAAATAAAATTCTATAATGCAGACACTTCGTCACATGCACAATAAAACTTGGAAGAGCGGAGAGGGGAATATGCACATAATACAAACGACAAAAAAAGAAAGCATAACAAGAAGCAGTCGCCTCAATTAAAAAAAAACATCTTGCATGTTATATTGCAATAATAGCTAGCTGAGATATTCGCCGTCGATCCTTACTGCTAAGCCTTGCCTTGTTTAATAGGTTGAATACTTCTTCAAAGCAAGCAGTGAATAGCATCGGAGAGATTGTGCCTCCCTGTATGACCTCTTTCTTTATAGGTATCTTCCTGCTTTTCTTGTGCAGAATTAGGGTAGCTGTAGAACCTCTATAGATATTTTCCAATGTAAGCGTTCTCTACTCCTTGATTGAGTTAGCAGGGTTGAAGTGGCAGGCCTGTCTTGTCCACATGGATGACGTCGTCCTCTTCGCAGGGAATGTTGACGATCACTTTACGCGGCTTCTGACAATACTAGAGGTAATCGAGTCAACAGGGCTCACTCTGAAGACAAAAACGCGCAGCTTCACTTACGATGAGCTTCTCTTTCTGGGCCACGTCATCAGCAAACCTTGAGGCCGCCCCAACCCGCAAAAAACAGGTGCGATTGCAAAGTTCCAGCAGCCCATCGACAAGAACGCAGAGCGCAGATTCCATGGTATGTGTGTCTACTACAGGCGCTTTGTGAAGGAATTTTCACGCATCGTTGAGCCGCTGATACATCTAACGAAATTTTGTGTCGAGTTCAAGCGGGAAACGCCGCAAACCTACGCATTTCAAGAACTCAAACGACGCATTCATGCACTGCCGATGCTTGCGCACTTCAACGAGGACCCCAATACCGAAATCCACACTGACGCCAGTAGCCTAGACCTCGGTGCAGTCATAGACCAGAAGAGAGACGGACTTGAACGGGACCATCGCTTACGCTAGCCGGTCGCTGCCAAGAGCGGAAGTCAATTATTCTACAACCGAAATGGAATGCCTCGCCATCATTTGAGCTACAGCAAAATTCCGCACTTGCCCATATGGCAGGCCATTCAAAGTCGTCAGCGACGATCACGCGTTGTGTTGGCTGGCGAATTTGGAGGACCCTTCACAACGCCTGGCGTGGTGGAGCCTCAGTGTGCAAGAATATGATATTGTCACGTGGTAGTGACGGTAAAGAACACAGTAGCAATACTGTGAAAGACAAAACTAGCTTTTATTGGGCGATTCTGTACCCACAAAGACAGGCTACACATAAAGCACAACGATAGCAGCGAACACAGACGGCGATCGTCGAAAATCTGATCAGCGGGTCAAGCGCGTCGGTTTTTATAGATCAGTCGTCGAATGTTCCAAAGCAACCGCTATGACCCGCGTGTCTTCCACAATGTTCTACACTATTCGCGTCGCGCATACATGCAACCAGATTACACAACTTGCGGGGAAAGAGAGCAGATGGAACCATTGATAACATTCCAGAAACTTCTTTTACATGCAGGCGCGTCCTGCGCTGTGCGATAACATTTGTTAGGTGGTGAGAATTAGTCGCCCGATAAAGAAGTACACGTGTCATTACCCCCCTCTTAAAAAGCATAGTCCCGATGCTACAAATATGAGAGCGAAACACAAAAGGACACTTAGAAAACAAAATGGCCAAAACAACGCAAAGAAACAAAGTCCAAAGGTCAGTTACGCGAAGTCCCAAAGTTCTTAACGCTGGTAGTGCGGCTCGAGTTACACAACGTGGACTATTTCGGCTCGTGAGTGGCGCCGCTGTGATAGCGAAATGCCGTCTGGCGCGACCTCATAGTCCAGCGCGCCAATACGGCGGATGATCTTCTACGGTCCGACATAGCGACGCAAAAGCTTTTCGCTCAGTGCTCGTCGTCGTATAGGGGTCCAAACCCAAACACGGTCACCGGGCTGGTACTCAACGAAGCCTCGTCGGAGGTTGTAGTGTCGGCTGTCATTCCTCTGCTGGTACATGATCCACAGGCGGGCGAGCTGTCGGGCTTCTTCGGCACGCTGCAGATAGGTAGCGACGTTAAGATTCTCCTCGTCAGTGAGGTGCGGCAGCATGTCGCCGAGGTACGTCGTCGGGTTCCTGCCGTAAACCACCTTGAACGGCGTGATCTGCGTTGTTTCTTGCACCACCGTGTTGTAAGCAAAGGTTACGTACGGCAAGACCGCGCCCCACGTCTTGTGATCGACGTCGACGTACATTGCTAGCATGTCGGCGAGGGTCTTGTTCAGGCGCTCCGTGAGACCATTCTTCTGCGGGTGGTAGGCAGTTGTCCTCCTATGGCTTGTGTGGCTGTACTGCAGAATGGCTTGGGTGAGCTCTGCTGTAAACGCTGCTCCTCTGTCGGTGATGAGGACTTCTGGGGAACCATGTCGCAGCAGAATGTTCTCGACGAAAAATGCCGCCACTTCGGCTGCGCTGCCTTTCGGCAGAGCTTTAGTTTCAGCGAAGCGGGTGAGATAGTCCGTCACCACGATGATCCACTTATTTCCGAATGTTGACGCCGGGAACGGTCCCAATAAATCCATCCCGATCTGTTGAAATGGACGGCAAGGAGGTTTGATCGGCTGTAGTAATCCCGCTGGCCTTGTCGGTGTTGTCTTGCGTCGCTGACAGTCTCGGCATGTCTTCACGTGATGGGCGACGTCGGCGGTTAGACGCGGCCAGTAATACCTTTCCTGTATACTCTACAGCGTTCGGCAGAATCCGGGGTGCCTAGCGGTTGGATCGTCACGTAGGGCGTACAGTACTTCTGGATCAGGCGCTGACGGAACAACAAGAAGGTAGCTGGCGCGGACTGGTGAGCAGTTCTTCTTTACGAGCAGGTTGTTTTGTAATGTGAACGAAGACAACCCGCGCTTAAATGCCCTAGGTACTACGGCGGTGTTCCCTTTCAAATACTTGTTGAGTCCTTTTAGCTCCGGGTCTGCTCTTTGCTGTTTAGTGAAGTCTTCTGCGCTTATTATTTCGAGGTCGTCACCCTCGTCGTCTTCCGGCGGGGCATCGATGGGGGCGCGTGATAGGCAGTCGGCGTCTGAGTGTTTTCGTCCGGACTTGTAGATTACCGTGACGTAATATTCTTGCAGTCTGAGGCTCCAACTCGCCAGCCGTCCTGAAGGGTCCTTTAAGTTAGCTAGTCAACTCCAGGCGTAATGGTCGCTGACGTCTTTGAATGGCCTGCCACATAGGTAAGGGCGGAATTTTGCTGTAGCCCAAATAATGGCGAGGCATTCCTTTTCAGTCGTAGAATAATAGGTTCCCAGAATTTCCTTAATGTACGCGATTGTAGTGCCCTTGTTGATGTGATTGAACTCCTGGCTGAAATTGGTCAGCAACACCTTAGTTTTTCCTCCGTGCAGTCGAGCGATCCCTCTTGCCACGCAAATTTCGTAGTCTAGCTGTAGGCGTTGGTCACCTTCGATGACACCTTCTACGTTGGCAGGTGTTTTGGTGCCGACGGAAATAATGCTGGAGCGAGGCGAGATATTCACTTGACTTTCGAGCACGCTTAAGGCATGGTGACTACGAGAGCTCTACGGCGGTATCGGTCGATCTTCCGGCAGCGTTATCGACTTCCGACTTCAGGTCGAAGATTGCGCCGTGTTGGTTCAGCAAGTCCATGCCGAGAATGACGTCTCGTGTACACTGTTCGAGGATAACGAAGGTGGCAGAGAAAGTCCGGTCATGAACGGAAATTCTTGCCGTGCAGATTTCAGTCGGCGTAATGAGGTGTCCTCCAGCGGTCGGAATTTGAGGGCCCGCCCATGCATTGCTGACCTTCTTCTACTGGGCGGAGCTGTGTCCGCTCATGACGGAGTAATCGGCCCCTGTGTCGACTAAGGCGGGGACTGCGTGGCCGTCGAGAAGCACGTCGAGGTCGGTGGTTCTTTGTCTTGCGTTACAGTTAGGTCTTGGCGTCGGATAATGACTGTGTCGCGTTGACCTGTGGCTGGTATGGGACGTCCTCAGGTCGTCTTTCGTGTTCGTATTCTTTGCTTCCACACTTCGTCGTGACTGCGGCGTGTCGTTATGTCGCCGGGGTAGTTTCTTCGGCGTCTTCGTCGGCTCTTCGGCGTCTTCGTCGGCGGCGGAGGATCTTCCCGCACCTCCACCAGATGCCACGTGGTAGTGACGTTAAAGAACACAGTAGCAGTACTGTGAAAGACAAAATTAGCTTTTATTGAGCGAACCTGTGCCCACATGGACCGGCTACACTAAATGGACAACGATAGCGGCGAACACAGTCGGCGATCGTCGAAAATCTGATCAGCGGGTCAAGCGCGTCGGCTTTTATACAGCAGTCGTCGAATGTTCGAGAGTAATCGTTGGGACCCGCGTGCCTTCGACAAAGTTCTACACCATTCGCGTCACGCGATAAAATCAGATAACACAAGGTTTGGCGACAACAGAAAGCCGGATAGAAGCATCGATAACTTTCCAGAAAATTCGGTTACATGCAGGCGCGTCCCACGCTGTGCGATAAGATTTGTTAGGTGGTGAGAAGTGGTCGCTCGATAAAGAAGTACACGTGTAAATATCACTGTAATCTACGAGTCTGGACGAAAACACTCTGGTGCCGACTGCCTATCACGCGGCCCCATTGACCCGCCACCGCAAGAGGACGAGGATGACGACGCCTTCCTTCGAATAATCAGCTCCGAAGACTTCGCTTAACCGCAACGAGCAGACCCGGAGGTAAATGGCCTAGTCGTGTAATCAGAAGTTTACACCGACGCTGTTCCTAGCGCATTTAAACGAGGATTGTCTTCGTTTTCGGTTCAAAACGACCTACTGGTATAGAAGAATTCCTCTCCAGTGCGCGCGAACTACCTTCTTGCTGTTCCCTCAACACTCCATTCAGAAGTACTGCGGGCCCTACATGATGATCCGAACGTTGGGCACCTGGGATTCTCCGAGACACTATCGAGGATAGAGAAAAAAGTATTACTGTGCGCGCCTAAACGCCGACGTTGCCTGTTACGTCAAGACATGCCGGCAAGACCGGCAAGGGTTACTTTATCCGATGAAGCCTCCTTGCGGAGTGTTTCAGCACATCGGGATGGATTCGTTGGGACCCTTTCCGACGTCAATATCCGGAAATAAGTGGATCATCGTGGCGACGGACTACCTCACCCCCTTTGCTGAAACTAAAGCTTTGCCGAAAAGCAGCGCAGCCAAAGTGGCGAAATTCTTCTTCAAGAATATTCTGCTGCCGCGTGGTACCCCAGGAGTCCTCATCACCGACAGAGGAACGGCTTTTACAGCAGAGCTAACTTAAGCTATTCTGCAATGCAGTCGGACAAGTGATAGGAGGACAATGGTCTACCGCCCCCAGTCGAATGGTCTTACAAGACCTGAACAAGACCCTCGCCGACGTGCTAGCAATGTACGCCGACGTCGAACACAAGACGTGGGATGCGGTCCTGGCGTACGTAACCTTCGCTTATAACACGACGATGCGAGAGACCACACAAGGTGTTTAATGGTTAGAGCCCTGTGACAACTCTCCATGCCATGCTGTCGCACGTCACCGACGAAGGGAATCTTGGTGTCACCACTTATCTCGAGCGCGCCGAAGAAGCCCGACAGCTCGCGCGTCTGCGGATCAAGATCCAGCAGAGGAACGGCAGCTGGCACTACAATCTTCGACGATGCTACGTAGAATACTAGCCTGGCGATGGTGTTTGGTTTCGGACCCCGATACGCCCATGAAGACTCAGCGAGCTTTACGGTGCTATTTCGGACCCTGTACAATATTATCCGACGCGTTGGCGCACTCGGCTATAAGTCGTGCCACACGGCATTTAGCCATCACAGCGCCGCTGTTCACGACCTGAAATAGTCCATGTTATGCGACTTCAGCCATTCCACCAGCGCTAACGCACTTTGGTAGTTTGCATAGCTAAGCTATGGACTTACTTTGGAGTTATTTCCTTGTTGTTTTGTTACTTTTTCTTAGTGTGCTTTTGTTTTTCGTTTACCTTATATGTTTACTGCATCGAGACGATTCTTCGTTAAGAGGGGGAGGGGGAGGTATTGACACGTGTACTTGCTCACGGAATGACTGCGTTTCATCGTCTAACAAACTTTTTCGCTCAGCCCAAGACGCCCGGCGTGTATCGGATGTTTCTGTAATGTTATCAATGGTTTTATCCTCTTTCTGGTTGTTTCCAAACTTTGTGTACTCTGATTGCCCGTATGCGTGATGCGAATGATTAGAACTTTCTGGAAGACACGCGTGCACCGGCAATTACTCTCGAACGGTCGATGGCTCTTGTATAAAAGCTGACGCGTCACCCGCTGATCAGATTTTCAACGATTGCCGCCTGTGTTCGCCGCTATCTTTGTGCTTTGAATGTAGCCATTTCTTGATGGCACAGGTTTGCCGAATAAAAGACTAGTTTTACCATTCGCAGTTTTGCTGCTTCCGTCACTACTACGTCACGATAAGTAATTGTTTCAGTACTATTAAGATGCTTCACTTCTTCACAGTACTAATGTCAAGCAACTTCCAGCTTTTATAAAAACTGCACCTGAAAAGTTTTGGCGGTCAATTGCACCAGTTTCTCGTTCTACCGATGCATTTATTATACATGGACAACATGTAAGTGACGATGTCCAGGTTTCGGCAGCATTTAATAACACCTTTAAGAAAGTTTTCACGAAAGATGACGGGCGTCTCCCACCCTTTAGCATGTCACTTCCTTCCATGCCTGATGTTATAATTTCTGAAGAGGGTGTTTTTAATCTGTTGTTAAAACTGGATATTAAGAAATCACCTGGTCCAGATGATATTCCAAATGCCTTCCTTAAACAGTATGCAGAGTGGTGTTCAAAGTATTTGCGCGTCCTATTCACTCGATCATTGAAAGAAGGTGTTCTACCGTGTGATTGGAAAACTGCTAGAATTAAGCCTTTGCACAAAAGTGGAGAGAAGACGTGTATTGAAAATTATCGCCCTATTTCATTAACTTCAACAGCGTGCAAATTATTGGAGCACATCATTCATAAGCATCTAACTAATTTCCTCGACGAGCATAATGTACTGGCAGCTGTTCAACACGGTTTCAGACGAGGGTATTCCACATGCACTCAGCTGGTCGAAACAATCCATGATTTTGCGACAGCAATCAACGAAGGAAAACAAACTGATGTTATCTTTATGGACTTTCGAAAAGCTTTCGATAAGGTTTCGCACAAGAAACTACTTCATAAACTCAGTTTTATTATAAATAATAAACAGATATTAACATGGATACAATCGTACCTATCTGATCGCCGTCAGTTTGTCGAACTGCATAAAACTTGCTCCAATTACGTTCCTGTCGATTCTGGTGTTCCCCAGGGATCCGTCCTCGGCCCCCTACTGTTTTTAATGTTTATTAATGATATTGTTAAAAACCTGTCTGTACGTGTTAAGCTATACGCGGACGACTGCGTGCTGTATGAGAAAATAAGTTCGACTGATGATCAAATTAGGCTGAATAATGATTTTGCAAAAATAGTTTCTTGGTGTGAGAAGTGGCAAATGTCAATTAACTTTGAAAAAACCGTATTTATGAGAATAACACTTAAAAAGATCCCTCTTCTATATTACTACACTGCTAATAATAATTGTCTTCATGAAGTCACAGAATATAAGTATCTAGGTCTATGGATCTCTGATGATCTTTCTTGGACCAGGCATGTCGACTATGTTTCAGCAAACGCTCTCCGAAAGCTTTTTCTCTTACGACGCTCGCTTAAGCTAGCAACCCCTGGTACACGCCTCCTTGCCTACAACACTATTATTAGACCAATCTTAGAATATGCAGTAATTATCTGGGACCCTTTTACAAAGGTAAACATAAATAAACTTGAAAGAATCCAAAAGAAAGCAGTAAGGTTTATATATAACACTTACGGGCGAGCATCAGTCAGTGACCTCCTCAAAAAAAGTGGTTTACCCTCTATTCCTAACAGAAATCGCATATGTCGCTTAAAGTTTTTCTATCAGTTAATTAATAATAATTTCAAAGTTGACACCTCCAATATCCTTATCTATTCCTCGGGATACCAAACTAGAAATCGCCATTCTCTTTCTATAACACCATTAAATCCGCGAGTTAATTGTTTTAAATATTCCTTTTTTCCAAGGACCATCACTGATTGGAATAACCTCACGGATGATGTTGTCAGAGAGACATCGTTACATTCATTTCAAGAGCATCTGAATTGATTGTTGTTAAGTGACCTTGTCACTGTATTCTCTTGTTGAATTTCTATGTGCAATTTTGTTTTCTTTGTGTCTGTAATTCTGTATCCTAACGCAATGTTTCCCACCTGCTATGATCTTGTGTACAAGATCGCAGTATTCATAAATAAATAAAAATAAAACATGCCTGGAGCAGCCACGCCCGAGGAGCAGTTATGTCATCTGACAAATTTCGTGATTTTAGCAAGGAAGACGTTTGGGCGTGTTGGTGGGAAACATTCAGACTGGGAAACATAGCGCAAAAATTTTGACACAGGGACAAGTAGAACACAGGACGAGCGCTAACTTTCAACAATTGATTTATTGCAGCTGGTGAGTACATATATACTCGCTGGGACTCCACTGCAATAGAACACACTGAAGGGAAGGACGAAACGACAGTCATGTGGTCATTATGCCCAAAAATTCAAGCTCTTTCCTTGATAAAAATATGGCTATGCCTGGCTATGCTTGGGGGGTTCCCTCCGTCTTTTAACCATCGCAGAAGGTTGTGCAAGATTTTCCGTGCTGAGTGGCGTCGACAGGCTGGTTTCTACCGTGACTGGTTGTACGCAAGCATCTTTTGTGACGACGACGTGAGGCGAGCACGCCAAAGATGGTGGGAACACTCAAGGCTGTTGACATATTCCACTGAAACCTTCTGGCACGGCGTTCTGGACGCCCTCCGTCCCTTGGTTTCCCGCAAGGTCAGGCATAGTGAGGACAGGCTCCACACTATAGGTGACGCCGACATTCCTGAGGAAGTTCACCGGATTCTGTGCCTCGGTCCAAAATTCGCCGTTCAGCCTCGGAAGGATCCCGCTGAGCTTCTGACTTGCGTCCGTGATGTGGCTAAATGGCGCCAGTGGAGGAACGTGAGGCCTGTGTTTCTCAGGGAGTCAAGGTGCTCTCTTGTGGCGGACATGAGCGCACGGGTGACAGGATCGGTCGAGTGGCGGCTTCACTTCGGGAACGCAGGCTATGTGTCCTGCCTGCGGACAAGGAAGGGGGTTTCGTGGTGCTTTCCCAGGGTGTTTACCGTGATAAAGCTTGTGCTGCGGTATGTGCTGTCTTTAATCCTATTCGACGTGTTTCGCTGAAGAAAGTAAAGTTGCGAGCTAAGCAGATGTGTAAAGATTTTAATTTGGCAAACGTTGCAAAGAAAATCAATGGCACGGACGGTGATTGCCTAGAAATGTTTTTCACCACCAAGACCCATAAGGATGATTGTCCTTTTCGTGTGATTGTTTCTGAATCCGGGACGTGGCAGAAGTGCATCGAAGAATTCCTGCAAAATAGCCTGAGGCTCCTCAACGTGGCGGATCCGTTCCTTACTAAAGATTCTTCAGCTGTGATCAACTTTTTAAATGGAGCTGACGGTGAGTGTTTAACTGCATTTTCTGTCGACATAAAAGATTTGTTTTATTCTTTGCCACATGAGGGTTTGCTGTGCAGTGTTGAGGCGGCAATAGATGAGCACGGCGCTGTCCTTTTTTCTAACGCTTGTGGTGTTAGTGTGGCAAGGTTTTTAGAGCTTTTGTCACTTTATTTGAGGTCCACTTTTGTTTAATTTGACAATAACATTTACCTGCAAAAGCAGGGTGTTTGCATAGGCTCTTGCATAACGTCCATATTAAGTGACCTGTTTTTAGCTCGATGTGACAAAGCTTTTGCTGCGCGGTTGGGGGATTCGGGCGTTGTGAAGGTTTTTAGATATGTAGATGATTTTTTGGTATTTTTAGATAGATCACTACTTGATCCGGCTGCCAGTTCCCATGTAGATTGTCATTTTGACTGTTCAAACCCTGCTGTTAGCTGTATCCTTGCCTCATTCAATGTGTATTATAGGCCACCTACGTTCACTACTGAATTTCCAGCGCAGGGAAATATCAGGTTTTTGGACTTGCGTTTGCATTTCAAAGCTGAACACGTGTGTTGGGTATATGAGCCCAGAGCTAATAAGCCGCCCTTGAGGTACAGTTCTGCACACTCTAAACTCATAAAAAGAAGTATCGTACGCTCTTTGCTGTCATGCGCTCTATCTAAGTCATGTGCTCACTTGCTAGATGAAGGCCTTAGTAAGCAGGTGGCTCGTCTGGAAGCAGCGAACTATCCGAGACGTATCATTATCTCGGTTGCTGAAGGCCTGCATCGTCAAAGGAAACTTAACTTCACGCATGAGCGATGAGCAGAGAGCGGATGACGAAAGAGAAAGGAAAAAAGAAAGGGACAAAGAAAAAGTGGCGGTAATTCCCTACTTTCATAAGGTTTCCCACAACCTAAAAAAGGTTGGGCAACGCTCTGGTGTAAACGTTGTGTTTACAGCACCTAACAAACTCTTGAGGTTGAGTGTGTTGAGCTGTCCCATGAGGAAAAGAAAGCCTAGGTGCGCTACCGCGCACAAAGATCCTTTTGTTACATGCACTCGCAATGTTGTGTATAAGATCCCACTCTCGTGTGAGAAGTACTACCTGGGCCAGACGGGCAGATGTTTAAACGTGCGTCTGGCGGAGCATAGTAACAAAGTGGAGAGCATCGCAATAGATGGGCATCTGGCTGCCCATTGTAGAAAATGTGACGCGAAGGCACCATGCTTCCCGCTATTAAAACAAACTGTTGTTGTTTATCGCCACAGGAATAAGATTACGAGGGAAATTGTGGAAGCAGCCGAGATAGCCAGAGCAGGTGACGAGTGCGTTAGCACGCCGTCTATATTTTTATCAAGGAAAGAGCTTGAATTTTTGGGAATAATGGTCAAATGACTGTCTTTTCCTCCTTCCCTTCAGTGTGTTCTATTGCAGTGGCGTTCCAGTGAGTATATATGTACTCACCAGCTGCAATAAATCAATTGTTGAAAGTTAGCGCTCGTCCTGTGTTCTGCTTGTCCCTGTGTCAAAATTTTTGCACTATGTTTCCCAGTCTGAAATGACGTGATACCTCGTTGAGCTCAGGAAGAAAAAACCGCGGCCTAGAGGAAATACCAGGAACTTCGGTAGTCGACATCGCCATGCTAGTTTAATCTGACTTGGGTTTGTTGTGATGGCGGCTGCTCTCACGTCTCTGTGGCGAAAATTTTCTAGCTGTGCCTGACGTCGCATTGCAACCCAGGTAGCACACAAAGTCTTCAAAATGTCGTATGAATGGATTCAACGTCATTAACAGATTTCTGACCAAACTCGGTGCATTAAAAACTTCCCAAGCAGGTTAGCTTAAAAACGAGCGGTGAATTCGTTTCGAAAACCTTTTCATAAGTCAGGCCGTATCTGTTCAGTTAGCGTGCTAGGTTTGGCGGGATAATTCTCTATTTATCAGCAGGCGTTTGGTGTGTTGCGACACCACGTACCCGAGAACATGAGGGTTGGACCCTGCCGTGTGTAGCCGTGCGTGGTTTAGCCGTGTCCGGGGAAAGGGGTATCCTGAGGGTTGAGCCGATGCCGGGTGTTAGGACCTTTAAGGCCCCCCGGCGGAGGCAACACACCTCTTCGGCCTCTGCTTCACGTAAACGGCACCTCCGACTGACCCACCCGGGGGAAATCGGTAGTCACCTCCTCCTGTCTCTCTCTTCGCACACCTTCGTCTTTCCCTCTCACTTCTAGTCTTTTCCTTCTTCTTTTTTCTTCTGATAACTTCCAACGTTCCTCGCGGCGAGGGTTAACGTGGTGTGCTATGACCTACCTTGGTTATAACATGTGTGGTTATAGCGGCGACGTACAGTTGGCACGGTAGGGCTTGTTTCACCACATACCCTGCCTTGTCCCCTTGTTGGGCTCGGTGGTGGGTGAGTGGCATCGTCGCTGAATACTGAACATATTGTCGCAGCACTGCGCGGCTGCGGCTGAGGCAGAGAAAGACGAAGTAGAGTGTGCGCGCGTGACCTCGCGGTACTCTGCGCCGGCTGGGCCTGGCCTGTAGCTTCCCTCTCGGACCTCGTTTCACCGTTTCACCCTGTAAATAAACATCATTCGTAACATCTTTGGTGGACGTGCGGGGTAAATCTTGGACGATCCTGGACGACCTAGCTCTACCAACTGTCCGACGGAGTAAGCGCTTGGCCGGTTTACGACCACAAGCAGCGGACATGGCCGATTCCGGAGAAGGCAATGACGACCCCACCTGCGGCGGACCAGACAGCAATCACGCAGGTCAGGCTGGCTACTGGACACCGCTGCGAGAGCCACCCACCTTTTCGGGGAAGGCCAACGAAGACGTCGACGACTGGCTTAAACACTACAACAGAGTGAGTCGCCACAACCACTGGAACTCTACGAAGCAGCTCGATAACGTGGTTTTTTTTCTCGCTGGCACCGCACTCCTCTGGTTTGAAAACCACGAGAGCGTTCTAACAAGCTGGGATAACTTTGTAGAAGAATTCACCAAGTGCTTCGGGGACCCAATCTCTAAGAAAAAGAAGGCTGAGCAGACGCTTTCCCGACGAGCTCAATTACCTGGCGAAACGTGTACAACGTACATAGAGGCTGTTCTGAAATTATGCGGAATCGTCAGCGCTACCATGACAGACGAAGACAAAGTAGGACATCTGCTTAAAGGAATCGCTGAAGATGTTTATAATTTTCTTATAACGAAGGACGATCTTAGTACTCAGTCTGATCTGAAGAAACACTGCCGGGCGTTTGAAGCGCTGAAAATGAGAAGGATTGGGCCAAAGTTTGGACGATTGGACAATGTTACTACTATTGCAAGTGTGTCCGTCCCAACCCACGACGACCTCTCCTCAGTGATTCGGCAAGTAGTTAGAGAAGAGCTTCAACGCCTTAAAGTTGTTGACGACGCTCATGTGTGCCATCAGTGTGCATTTGATCATCGTTCTCGTGTGCCACAGTCCACCTGGGCACCTCAGAGTTTCCGAGAACCTCGCAGGACCTATGCTGATCGTACGGAGAGCAGCAACTTGCCACCGCAACCGACAAGTCTGGGACGCCGACAAGATGCACCACAACGATTTGTTCCGCGGGCTATTCCCTCCTACAACCAGCCTGAGAGTGCGTTTCTACCCATGACACCCATGTCACCGGTGTCACCCGCGACAAGCCGCGACTCCCGCACTTGTTACAGCTGCGGTGTGGCTGGACACATTGCTAGGTATTGCCACCGCCGCCAGCAGCGTGCTCCACGGTTTAATTCCTACACGCCCCGCGTGCCCGCTGATGAGCCCTGGCCATATCCCACTTCCTTCCAGCGGCTGCAGCAGGGACGCGCAAACCGCAGTGACTCCCCCGTTTCCTATCGCAGCCTGACACCACCACCGACACGACAACGACGCTCTCCATCACCTCGTCGTCGCTCGTTATCACCGCCGCCGCTGGGAAACTAGCTGGTGCGACCGACGGGGGTGAGGCCGCAATATGTTCATCTTCATCAAGACCCCCTTGTGTAAAATTGTTTAAAAACAAAGTGTGCGTTTTAGTTGACAATGTGAGTGCTTTTGCTTTAGTTGACACTGGGGCGGCAGTTTCTGTTATGAGCCTGTCCTTCAAAAATCGTCTTGGACAAAAAGTTATGTTTTCTTGGGATCGGAACGCTACCTTTCGTGGAGTTGGCGGGGAAATGTTACGCCCACTTGGGGTCTGTTCTGTTTCAGTTACGATAGGGGACCAGCCATTTCGAAGTGAATTTACTGTACTTGCACGTACAACGCATGACATTATTTTAGGAATTGATTTCTTGCGTGAATGGGGGGAAACTTTGGATTGTGGAAGCGGCGCAATTTTCCTTCGCCGCGACGTGCGAACTTCAATGACATATAGCACCAGTGATGCCGCCGACGTTCTCTCCGTGTCACAAGATGTGTGTTTGCGCCCTCAGACTGCAATGTTTGTACCTGTCAATACTTCTCGCCCTCGTACAGGTTCTCGTTGTGATTTAGCCGAGCCCGATTATAACAATGCGCTCAACAAAGATGTGATAGTACCTCGCTCCCTCGTTGTCACCACTGATGGTTGTACTCGTTTGTGGACAGTGAACGTTTCAACCCAATCCATAACATTACCGCTAGGACTTAAACTGGCAAGTTTTGATGAACAACCCATTGTCAGTGTCGGAACGGTCGAAATGTCAGCTGCCGAAAAAAAATCCAACCCCGATTCCAACCATGATAATTCTGCTGACCTTACGCGCATGAATAACAAGTCGCTGTCTTCTAGTGAGCAGTGTCTGCTGGAAGCTGTGCTCGCTCGCTACGCCACAGTGTTTGATTTTGCTCAAAGCCAACGAGCGTCCCATACACCACCGGCGTCTCGTATGCAACACCGCATCCATACAGGGCAAGCAACGCCAATTCGTCAGAAGCCCTACCGCGTTTCACCTTCAGAGAGAAAAGTCATCGCCGAGCAGGTCGAAGAAATGTTACAGAAAGGAGTGATCCAGGAATCATCTAGCCCTTGGGCTGCTCCTGTGATCCTAGTCAAGAAAAAAGACAACTCATGGAGATTCTGTGTGGACTATCGCCGCCTAAACACCGTCACAAAGAAATACGTGTACCCCCTACCACGAATAGATGACGCCGTCGACTGCCTCCACTCCGCGTCGTATTTCTCTTCTGTTGATTTGCGGTCAGGATATTGGCAAATTCCCATGCACCCCTCAGACAAGGAGAAGACAGCCTTCGTGACACCTGACGGTCTCTTTGAATTCAACGTTATGCCCTTTGGCTTATGCAACGCTCCAGCGACGTTCGAGCGATTTATGGATACCGTGCTCCGCGGACTCAAATGGGAAATTTGCATGTGCTATTTAGACGACGTCATTATCTACGGCCGGACATTTCACGAGCACAATCAGCGCCTGTCGATCGTTCTTGACTGTATCCAGCAAGCTGGCCTTATTTTAAACTCGAAGAAATGTCATTTCGGTGAGCGTCAAGCCCTCGTACTAGGCTTTCTGGTCGACAAAGACGGCATACGACCAGACCCTGAAAAGATAGCAGCGGTTCGCGACTTCCAACAGCCACAAACGGTGAAAGATCTGCGAAGCTTTATGGGCCTTTGTTCATATTTCCGACGCTTTATCAAGAATTTCGCACAGCTTGCCTCTCCCCTCACGTCTCTCCTTCACAAAGACACCCCATACTTGTGGACTGCTGACTGCGAGTCGGCGTTTCAACAGCTGAAATTTTTGTTGACTTCTGGACCGGTCCTGCGGCATTTTGATCCGGAAGCGTCAACTGAGCTGCACACTGACGCCAGCGGTGCGGGTGTTGGTGCTGTGCTTGTTCAACTCTGCGATGGCCGTGAGCATGTCATTGCCTACGCTAGTCGGACACTTACCAAAGCGGAGACAAACTACACCGTTACTGAACTCGAGTGCCTAGCAGTCGTCTTCGCCATTCAGAAGTTCCGTCCCTATCTACATGGCCGCGCATTCACGATAGTGACTGACCATCATTCACTCTGTTGGCTAGTTGGGCTGCGTGACCCGTCTGGCCGGTTGGCCCGCTGGGCTTTGCGCCTTCAAGAGTACAGCTTTTCCGTTAACTACAAGAGCGGGCGCTGTCACACGGATGCTGATTGCCTATCCCGTCTCCCTTCGCCGCACACTAAAGCTGAGGATGATGACTTCGACGACTACCTAGTTTCCATCTCTTCCGACTTTCCAGACCTGCGTACCTTCGAGAGCGAGCAACGTTGCGACCCTACCTTGAAATCCCTACGGGCAGCTGCACGTGAGCCAGCAGGAACAACACCGTTTACTTTTCGTAATGGTTTGCTGTACAAAAAAAATTACTCGGCTGATGGTCCCCCATTGCTTCTAGTTGTGCCCGAAAACCTGCGCTCGGCTGTCCTTCGTTGTATGCATGACGATATCACGTCCGGGCACCTTGGCTTTACACGCACACTACACCGACATAGACAGAGATTTTTCTGGCCCAAGCTCTGGAAAACAACGAAACAGTATGTCGCCAGCTGTACTGTTTGCCAGCGCCACAAGCAAACGACGACGGCCCCAGCAGGCTATTTGCAACCAGTTAAGCCACGGACGTTACCCTTTGAAAAAGTGGGCATCGACTTGCTTGGCCCGCTCCCAAAGACGTCAGCTGGCTACCGCTGGATAATAGTATGCGTAGATTATCTTACTCGCTACACGGAAACGGCGGCACTTCCATCTGCCACTGCAGCAGCTGTCTCTTCATTTTTGTTGCATCACGTCATACTCCGTCACGGCGCTCCCCGTGTTGTCATCAGTGACCGTGGACGGCAATTCACCGCCGACGTCGTTGAAGAACTTTTGCGGCTTTGTGGTTCTGCATATCGTCATGCCACTCCTTACCACCCGCAAACCAATGGCCTCACGGAGCGGACGAATCGAACTCTTACCAACATGTTATCAATGTATGTCGCTGCTGACCACAAGAATTGGGACGCCGTCTTACCTTTTGTAACGTACGCGTACAATAGTGCCAAGCACGAAGTTACTGGATATGCGCCGTTCTTTTTGCTGTACGCCCGCGCACCCCAGAGCTTTCTGGACACTATTATACCTTTATCGTGCCAACAGGATCCTTCCATCGCCCAAACTCTGTGTCGTGCTGAGGAAGCACGTCGACTGGCGCATCTTAGGACGTTGTCCTCACAAGGCAACAGCAAGATTCGCTATGATGCGCGGCATCTCCCCGTCAGTTTTACTCCCGGTGATTATGTTTGGTTGTGGACACCTGTTCGCAAAAAGGGATTGTACCGCAAGTTTCTCGCCACTTACACCGGACCATTCGTTATACTCAACCGCTTGAGCGATGTGAACTATGTCGTCGCCAAAGTGACGGCAAGTAATCGGCGTTCACGGGCGACGCAAGTTGTTCACGTGGCCAGACTCAAGCAGTGCCATCACAGGTCCCTTTAACTCGCTCGGCGAGCTTCGTCTGCCCCTGGGGAAAATGTCGCAGCACTGCGCGGCTGCGGCTGAGGCAGAGAAAGACGAAGTAGAGTGTGCGCGCGTGACCTCGCGGTACTCTGCGCCGGCTGGGCCTGGCCTGTAGCTTCCCTCTCGGACCTCGTTTCACCGTTTCACCCTGTAAATAAACATCATTCGTAACAATATTTCATGGGAACTTCCAACCCTTTCTTAACCTATCGTCCCTCTAAAAGGGGGCGCACCGATGCTACATTTCAGTTTTTTTCTAAAAGGCACTCAGGGTTTCCCGAAATTTCACGTTGTCCACAGTGATAAACCTGACAAGAAAGCAAGAAAGATTTCACCATTTGTTGTGGCGAAGTATCTCACAGAGACCATTCGAGGCGGCTATAAAATTACCAAGCTGGCCAGTGGGAACCTATTACTCGAACTGAAAGACAAAGCACAACATGACAAGCAAACAAACCTTGTACAACTTGGAGACATCCCTGTCAGTGTAACAGCACACCAAACCATGAATATGGCCAAAGGCGGAATCTCTGACATTGACTTGATGGACTTGATCGAAGAAGAACTCCTGGAGGGATGGAAGGATGAAAACGTAATAAGTGTACAAAGAATAAAGATCAGAAGTGACAACAAGGAACTGCCAACTAAGCACCTGATAGTTACCTTTGGCTCTAGCACGTTACCAGAGAAATTAGAAACTAGATATACGAAAATGAGAGTACGACCGTACATCCCACACCCCCGACCTTGTTTTAAATGTCAGAGGTTTGGTCACGCTTCCCAGAGCTGCCGAGGGCGGCTAACATGTGCGAAATGTGGCACCAATGATCACTCTGCAGATGACTGTAAGGCTGAGCGGCGTTGTAGCAATTGTAATGGTGGCCACCCTGCATATTCTCGATCATGCGCAGTCTGGAAAAAAGAAGAAGAAATAATTGCGATAAAGGTAAAAGAAAACATAACTTTCAGAGAAGCAAGACAACGCATCTCACCAACATTTGCGCAGAGCGCATCTTTCGCCGAAGTGGTACGTCGGAGGGCAGTACCACAACGGCACTTGGCGGACGCCAGCACCACGCGTAGCGAGCGTGCGGCAACGCCACCCGCCCCCATGGTGGGAACAGCGAAGACTGCCCTACCTCTCCCGAATTTGTCCACAGTGGAGGCCTCTGTTAGCGCTGGCAGCAGTTAGCCCAGCTCAGAGGCCAAGAAAAGCCCATCAACCACCAGGACGGTGGGCTCAAAGCCCCTGTCTTCCGAGACAAGGCTTTCACGGAAAACACACCGCTCGCAAGAGCGCGGGTCCAATGCCTCTCAAAAGGCAATGGACACAACACCCAGTCAGAAGGCGCAGTTGACGCCTAAGGAGCTGCGCGATTTGTCGACCGCTACAGAAGAGACAAAACTCCAATTACAGGGCCCCAAAAGGGCACTATAAGCTAAACCAAGTTCATTCTCTTTGACACATAGCACAACATTTATTTTAATATGGATACACTGATTATTGAGTGGAATATCAGAGGCCTGCTTTGCAACCTCGATGGCCAAGAAATGCTTAACGAACTAACCCCGAAAGTGATGTGTGTCCAAGAGACTCATGTTAAATCTAAACATAAACACTTCCTTCGTCACAATGTTATTTTTGGAAAGATCGCGATAATGCCCTCGCATCATCTGGCGGCGTAGCCATCATAGCTGACAAATCTATAGCCTGTCAATACTTACGGCTACAAACACCCCTTGAGGCAGTGGCCGTTCGTGCTGTACATTTAAATAAACTGATAACCATCTGCTCTTTATACATACCGCTGCATATTCAGCTTCACAAACAAGAATTCCAAACATTAATAGATCATTTGCCCGAATAAAATCTTGTGCTTGGAGATTTAAATGCGCACAGCAACCTATGGGGCGACTTGCGCTGCGACGCGAGAGGTCGCCTGATTGAACATTTCCTTTTTTCTTCAAGTGCATGTCTTTTGAATGGGAAGGAGCCCACGCATTATAATCTGGCAAACAAAACATACTCCTCAAGAGATCTTAGCATTGCATCCCCTATTCTTCTACCTTACTTTAAATGGAAAGTTATTAAAAACCCATACGGGAGTGACCATTTCCCTGTAGTTCTAAGCACACCAATGGGTAATGAATATCTCCCACAATTACCTCGCTGGAGAACTGACTCAGCTGACTGGGAAAAGCTCGAAAATCTTGCTTCTTTATCCTGGGACGACATGTGTGCTTTAAGCATAGACGCTGCGGATAAATATTTTACGGTTTTTCTCCTTGACACCTCCTCCAATTGTATCCCTGTAACAAGTGGATTGTCCACAAAACACTGTCCTCTGCGGTGGAACGATGAGTGTCGAATAGCGCGTAAGAAGCAGAATAAGGCATGGGGTTTACTTCGGGATTCTCCGACGGCAGAAAATCTAGTCAATTTCAAGCAGGTCAAATCCCAGGGTCGGAGAACGCGGCGACAAGCTAGAAGAGAGAGAGTTGGAGAAAGTGTATATCGGGCACTAACTCTTACACTGATGAAACAAAGGTTTGGAATAGAGTGTATAGAATAAAGGGTCGACAGCCTTACTCGCTGCCTTTGGTGAATACTCAAGGCGACAGCATGGAAGATCAGGCGAACTTTCTTGGCGCACATATCGAACAAATATCCAGCTCGTCGCACTACTCTGAAACATTCCAAAGGTACAAAAGGCAAATAGAAGGAAAACCACTAGACCGGAAAAGCACAAAATGCGAGGCATACAATAGACGTTTTTGCATGGCAGAGCTTCAGGCAGCCCTAAACAGCTGCAACAAATCTGCCGCCGGTTCTGACTGCATCCTATATGAAATGCTAAAACACCTGCCATCTCAAACACAAAAAACCCTTCTCTGTCTTTACAATTCTATATGGTCGTCCGGCCACATTCCCTCTGTTTGGAAAGAGACCATCATAATTCCTATTTTGAAACCAGGTAAGGACCCTTCTTTGGCAAATAGTTATAGGCCTATAGAATTGACGAGCTGATTATGCAAAGTTTTTGAGAAGATGGTAAACAGTCACCTGGTACATTATCTACAAATAAACAAGTAATTAGGTCCATATCAATGTGGCTTCAGAGAAAGCAGATCGACGACAGATCAGCATGTACGTATGAAAATGTTCATCAGGGATGCGTTTGTCCACAGACAGCTTGTGTTTTAAGTGTTTCTTGACATGGAGAAGGCGTATGATACTACGTGGCACTTCGGGATCCTTCGGGATCTTTCTGCAATGGGCATTCGCGGCAACCTGCTGAGAATAATTGAAAGTTATCTCCCTGACAGGACATTTCGTGTTAGAGTTGGCAACGTATAGTCTCGACCGTTCATACAGGAGAAAGGTGTACCGCAGGGTGGAGTACTGAGTTGTACGTTATTTATTGTTAAAATGAACTCCCTCCACACCGTATTACCTCGCACACTCTTCTACTCCGCCTATGTGGACGATGTACAGATAGGATTCAGGTCATGCAATGTTAGCATTTGCGAGAGGCAGCTACAGCTTGGCTTGAATAGATTCTCAATGTGGGCGGAAGACAATGGTTTTAAGTTGAACCCCCCAAAAAGCACATGTGTCCTATTTTTAAACAGGAGAGGTGTACTACCACAACGGGACATTAACCTTAATGGAGAAAGACTAACTGTCAGCCCTGAACACAAATATTTAGGTGTTATCCTGGACCACGGAGTAAGACATATAGGAGGTGAAACTCCCGTCAGCGCGAGCGAGCGCAGGCGACCAGATAAAGTCACAATTGTTGCATGCGCCGACGCTACCGTATACAGTGGCGGCACCATGCGGCGCGTCGTAGAAGCCGCAGCGGAAAAAAAAGCAGCGCCCGGCAGGCGGCTCGGCGGCTCGGGCAGCTCCGGCCACTCCGTGGTAGAAGTCAGGCGCGCGCGGCCGAACGGGAGCAACACGCTCAACCGGTTGCCCTGGCAACCGAAACGGCGGTAATTTCTTCCCATGCCGCCACGTGCCGCCAGCATGAAAACATATCCGCGGGCTTGTGACCTTTACTGGTCGCCGCAAACAGCGGGGTTTCCACTCCTAAATATTCTTGCTCCGTGTCCTGGACACAAAGCTTAATTTCATTGCCCACTTAAGATATCTTAAAGAAAAATGCCTGAAGACCATGAACCTCCTCAAGCTGCTCTCTCGAACAACTTGGGGCAGTGACAGGGAGTGTCTGCTTAACCTGTATAAGAGACTCGTACAATCACGCCTCGACTACGGAGCCGTGGTGCACCACTCCGCAACAGAGACTGCGCTAAAGATTATCGACCCAATCCACAACCTCGTTATGCGGCTGGCAACAGGCGCCTTTAGAACGAGCCCTGTTCAAAGTCTCTATGTTGAGTCCAACGATCGGTCCTTACATTTACGCAGAACATTCCTAAGTTTATCATACTATACTAAGGTAAAATCAGACACCGAACATCCATGCCATTTCATCGTTAGTGACCTGTCCGCTGCCAAACTTTACCGTAAGCGCCCACTTATTGGAACTCCTTTGAGCCTGCGCTTGGAAGCAGTGGCAGAAGAAACAGAAATCCACTTCCCAGAAAATATTCTAATGCCTCCCACTCGCCTTCCACCGCCTTCGGAATGGCAGACCATGGAGTGCGATATCTCTTTTGTTGCAATAACCAAACATGCACCTGAGGCACATTCACTATCACATTTCCTAGAACTTCAAGCGAAGTACTGCTGTACCGAGTTTTATACGGATACTTCCACATCATCTGCTGGTGTCGCGTATGCAGCTCTTGGGGCATTCTTATGCACCTCCGGTGCTCTAAATCCCAACACAAGTATTTTCACAGCTGAAGCGTACGCGATACTCTCAGCTGTAAAACATATAAGACAAAGAAATCTCAATAAGGCTATCATTTTCACAGATTCATTAAGCGCATTAAAGGCCTTAATGAGTTTTCGAAAACATAAGAACCCTGTTTTTAATGAACTATACACAAAACTATGCTTAGCCTTAATGTACAACCAAAACATCGTCCTATGTTGGGTACCTGGCCATAGGGGCATAAAAGGTAATGTAGCTGCTGACGAAAATGCATTGTCAGTCGCCTTTAATGAGACGGATATGAATAAACACATACCAGCAAAAGAACTTAAGCCCTTCTTACGCCACAAACTGAGGAGGTACTGGCAGGACCAATGGGATAATGCAGTAGTGAATAAGCTACACGTGATCAAACGAAAATTAGGGAACTGGATATCTGAAAGAACAGCAAGACATAAGGAAGTGCTTCTGTGTAGATTAAGAATAGGACATACGTAGGCCACTCACTCCTACCTTTTGACCGGAAGAGAACCTGCGACATGTACCAAATGTGGCTACAGGCTTACAGTTATTCATGTTCTTATCCAATGCACTGAAATAGAGGCAGAAAGAAAAAAAGAACTTCCCCTCCGCTTATCTCCAACACATACCGTTGTAGCCAGCATTCTTTCTGAGCAATGAACCCCTTTTTGCTTTTCAAACTGTATTAAACTTTTTAACTGTAACTGACACTTTAAATGTAATTCGGCCTGGCTACTTGTAGCACGGCCTCCACCTGGAGGTCGTAGCTGCAATGAAACCATTTTCTAGAGCGCGTGCCTCCCAGCCCTTGCTTTCAAGGCATTGCTGAGGCACTAGTGCTACAGCCATTATATATTTTACTCATCATCCATGTCTCGTGAAACATCCATTGTCATCGCAGACACGATCAACCACTGTCATTTTTTAATATGTATATACTTGCATTTTACGCACTTTAGAGCGATTAAACTTGAGGGCCTTTCACAGCCACAGTGCACCACATGTATATTTTGCACTTTTAGCGAATATTTTTAGGCCTCTATACAGCCGCGTTTCATATACTCCCCGTAACTAACACTCATACATCATTGAGAAGCATAAATCATCGGTTTGGCGCTCATTGGCCACATCTGGCCCTTGGGCCACTAAACGCTACAAATCAATCAATTCTCCATTTATCAAGAGGCACTGGTGTCAATTGTTGCTGTATTCGCCCTGCATGAGCCCTAGTTCGGCTAGGAAAAATAAGCCTTTTGTGGTGTTGACCTCACGTGAGAAGAGACGAACGATGGCAAACGAGGTTGGCACCGCAACAGGCCACGAAGAAATGGTGCCCGAGTGCAGTAACATTGAAGCCGCTCTTTTGTGACGTGGACAATGCCGCCACATCGACTTCGGAGGAGCGCCGCCGCCAGTTAGAAGACCAGGCGGTGTTAGTGCTCATTTTGACAGCGCATCCTCTACTTCAGTACCTTTGACTTTTTTGTAAACTTTACCATCATTCAATTCTTTCTGACGATTTCTTTTAGTGCCCTGCAGTAATTGTTTTGTCATGACCACTAGTGCAAATTTGAAACGATCGATATGTCACTGTCATCGTTTTGCAAATGTATTCATGTATTCTGAATATATTTGAAATGTATTCAAATGTATTCTCGAAGGCATTTAATCGGGTATCACACAAGAAGCTCATAAGGAAACTTGAGATTGCATTAGGTACAGGCCCCATAATTGACAGGATTTGCGACTATCTTACTAACCGTACCCAATTTGTGGAAGTGAACGGACAGATTTCCCAGACAGCCCGGGTAACATTGGGAGTCCGCCAAGGAAGCGCTCTGGCTCCCCTTTTATTTCTAATTTTTATTAATGGACCTACCCACAAAAATCACATGAAACATTAGGCTATTTGCAGACGACTGCATTCTTTATCGAAATATTGACTCACATGATGACCACATAACATTAAACAACGACTTGAAAGCTGTGTCTAACTGGTGTGCCTACTGGCAAATGACTATCAATACTAAGAAATCTGCTGTTCTTTCAATCACAAGAAAAAAAAGTAACTCGAGCTTTACGTATACCGTTAACGAAGTGCCACTAATACGAGTTCATGAACACAAGTACCTCGGATTAACGTTAACACATGACATCAGATGGAACTCCCATATAAATAACGTTACAGCAACTGCAATGACACGCCTTTTCTTTCTTGGAAGACACCTCCGACTAGCACCACCCGATGCAAAACTTCTGGCTTACAAAACTTTCGTCAGGTCAGTCCTTGAATACGCAAATGTTATCTGGCTCCCATACACTAAACAACTAATTAAAAAACTAGAAGGTGTACAAAGGAAAGCTCTAGGGTATATATACAATAAACATAAATTAACAGACTCGCCCACCGAACTACTTAACATAGCCGGAATCCTAACAGTACAAAACCGAGCTGTACTAGCCCGTTCTAAACTTATGTACCAGCTCTTACACAGCAAGCTTAATATTGATACCTCTAGATACATCTCCAGAAATGAAACACGGCCAACGCGGCATAAAGACACACAAACACTCAATGAGCATTCTTTTCATACCGATTGCTTTAAGAATGCATTCTTTCCTTTAGCGATAAGAGAGTGGAATAAACTGCGTGAATCCATTAACAGCCCCTCATTAGATACATTTGCTAATTCAGTGGAAGAACATCTTTTTGCCTTACAGCTCTGAATTACATACTCAGGTTTATTACCGATCTTCATAGCCTAGCACTTTAATCTATGAGTGTTCTTTTTGTACGATGCATCATACGCATGACTGCATCCTGTTTGTCGTGTTCATTAGGTTTTTTATATCACATGTGTTTTCAGGTGTCGTTTTACTTTTTCTTGTTTGGTTTCTTGTTTTCTCAGATTCTTCTTTGTTATAGTATATTGTACCCAAATATTGCATTTGTTATGAACTACTTGATTCTTTTGTTTAGCGAAGCCAAACCCTTTGCACCAACACATTTATGATTATATAATGTATTTATATTGTCTGTTCGTACATATTACCATATGTACTTGCCCTACCTGTTATAATCCCAAGAGCGATTGACAGAATGTGAAATAAATAAATGAATAAATACTGTGCACTATCGTACAATGGAACACACGTAGCCACTGAAGGTTAAGCAACAAAATTCAAAGAGCTGCTACACAATAAGTGCAGCGCCCGACCTAATAAATTTTTTTGTACTTCTTGCGCGTTATTTTTCACAGTTTCTTATACAATGAGATGTATTTCACCAATGGCATGCTAATCTTTCCCCTCTTCCATTTTGTAAGTATTTTCATGCGGCGTATTTATAAGGCTTATTCTATATTAGGCATGAATAAAGGGATCGAGTTATAGAGCGAACATCACTTTCGATGGCACTGAAGGAATGCATGGGTACATCAGGTACTCTAGGAACGGTGCACTGCAGTAAGTGTTGCGGTGAATTCTACTGTGAGCACAATGTGTACAAAAACAATGTGCAGAAACCACCGGAGTAATCGAACGAAAGAATTATATCGGGTGAAATATAGTTGGCGAGAGAGCAAAAGAAGGAACGAACGTGTTCCTTGCACATCAACAGTAGTTACGGCCGACCACTGACCTCTTAACAAGCATAAAAACAGCCGGAGACCGTAAGCTATCCCCTTTAATATTCGTGAGACTCAACGGTATGGTCTCGGCACGCTTGGACGCGTAGCTTGGTGTGATCGCGCATGGTCAGACGTGCCGATCCTCTAACCACGATGACGCGGCACGGACGGCGTCCGAAATGAAAGGCCTGCAAAATACACAACGGGAAGGGCCAGCTCACTGCTCTGGTTTGAGTCGGAGCGCCATATCGAGCAAGCGAGCCAGTGCGCGAAACAACAATGGAAGAGAGGGCGGCGTCTGGCTCTGAGCGACATAATTTACAATCGATAAACAGAAACGCATAACGCACAAGACAAACCTCTGTTTGTCTATGAGCCTGTTTGTCTGTGTGTGTGAGCTGTTGAAGCGCTCACACCGCGGCGCTTCACCAGCTCGTCAACGGCGAGATATAAGACGGAAGAAGCCTGTGCTTGTTGCGGTAAAGCTGGGGAGACTATGGAGCATGTTGCATTAGAATGGGAAGACGTCTACCGAGCGGTCGATTTAGGCGCCACTGGCCTCCCTGAAGCCCTTGGGTTCAGCGAGAGTAGTGGAAAAGTAAACATGTCCGCAATAGGCATTAGTAAGAGGCGGTTAAAAGATTGGTGGAAGAAAAGTAGGGAAACGACAAAAAACGGCGACATACAAAAGCACACTTCGAAATAGGGGATCAGAAAATTCGGGTGGGGTAGTTCACAGTGTTTTTTTTTTTTTTAGTCTTCATAGTGTTCTTCTTTTCCCTTTTTTATTGTTTAACCTAGGTACACTCTAAGAAAAATTTACACCCTTTGTGTTGCATCTTGCCACACAACAGTGGGCGTCGTCTGTCTTGTCCGCATTTCCTTTCTTTATAGCTGCGAGCCCCGTACTTACCAGTAACGAATGGCATGCGCGTGATCAGCATGACATAGCATTGCCTACAGGAAAGTAGCGGGCACAGCGTTTTCAAGAAAGGAAACGCGGGCAAGACAGATGATGATTGTTATTGTGTGGCAGGTATACACCCCAAAGGGTGTTAACTTTTTTAGAGAATAGGGCATTAGGAAGTATAATAGCAACAGCTTGGTGGCGCAACCCACCGCCCCATACCAATGGGGACGCTCATAACGTCCATCCATCCATCCATCCAACACAATCCAACCTTACACGAGGTTGCGATACGATACCGTCGTCACATCGGTCACATGACCAAGCGTCTCGGCAAGGCAGCCTTGGCTGCCGCTGTGGCTGCCGTCTGAAAGCCGTCTGTGCATAGTTCCGCAATTCTCCTCGTTTGGGCAGTCATGTGTTTCTCACTGTTTTCGGTTACGCTGTCCGTTATGAACAAGTATTGTGCTTTGTTCTCTTACTTGGCACTTCATGTGCGGCGATTTGTTTGTATGATTTTAATTTGTAGAGCAGCCGAGTTTTTCACTCGAGAGCGCCGAATGGAGGGCACTAATTGGCCCTTCAAGCTCATTGTCATGTCGCTATGGCTATCGGAGGCACCTTTTCAGTGACGTTGTAATTAAGGCGTTAAGAGCAGTATTAAGATGAAAGTTAGAGGTGAAATGTTGCTTTTGGGTGCCTGACATCGGGATCGGCCGTCATACATGAAACTAGCAAGTTTTGCAGGATGCCAAGAAAGGCAGGAATGCCAATTCTGCGCACATTGTCAATATCCTCTACAGTGGCGTAGCCAGAAATTTTGTTCGGAGGGGGGGGGGGAGGGAAGCTCCCATTGCAGCTCGGCGTCCTCCTTAAGAGGGAGCTTTAGCTCGGGTGCTCCTACCTAAATACATCTAGAAGGAGAATTTGTTTTTTTGCAACAACTGCACCAAATTTGACGAGGTTTGCTGCATTTAAAAGAAAACCTTAAATTCTAGTGACTCCTAGTTTACAATTTTTTGTTTGGGCTATCAATTCTTCATCAACAATTGGCCAAAATCGTAAATTCTCAGAAAGCGAAACTATCAAGTTTAAAACTCTGTAACTCAACAACGAAAAATGACTTCACAACTCTGTGAATCCCACCTAATAGTAAATCTACAGCGAACAAAATTGATATTTTACACATGAATCTAAAGAAATGTAGTATTATCTGAATACAACTTTTGTAGAACCCTTGTACACGATGTAACCAATTCACGCAAGATACAAATTGACATACGAAATTTGTCTGCTTTGACTGTTATAATACATTCCGTTTAGAGAACCGCGGTATCTGTTCTTGATGCAGCGCTATTAGTTTGTAAACGTCGTGCTTATATTATTTTCGTACTTTCGAATTTTTTGAAATATTTGAAACAAAATTCAGGCCCTAATTTGAAATTCCGCTTCGAATAGACAGTAGAATTTAACTTTCTCTCATTAAAGTGATTCAGGGGTTATCACAGAAAAGCGTTTCTGCGTTTTACATATATTTGAATAGGCCGCGTCGGAGATGGGCCCAAGCTAAAGCTTCCTCTTAAACAATTTGTCGAGGGATGAAATACATGAATAATAATTGCATTGCCATTGCCAAAGACGGTGCAAACGAATTCTTGAACGCTACGCACTGTCAAAACAATTAAAATATGTATTTTTTCATAAAACATACTCGTATGTGACAAAAATTGGGCCCAAAATAACTGATAGCAATGCTTACATGTTTGTGTGTATTTAATTAGTAAAGAAAATATCACGCGAACTTTAGAACTATATCAGTTTGAAACCAGCAAAGCAGTACATGCCGCTGATATGAAAAATGTAAAGGACATGAAATGAACAAGTTGAGGACAAATAAGTGAATGAAACTTTGTCATTGAAGAACCGTGTTTACATTTTCCTACATATGCAACGGCCAGTGAAAAATCTCAATGACGCTGCCATTTGTGCCCATGTATTACGCAGGTGCAGCTCTCACCAGTCGTGTATCGTTAATAATTGCGCCGAAATGATGGAGCAACGTATAAAAAGCAGGAGTTCTGCAAAATATAGGAGGGCGAGTCAAATGAAAGTGCGCCAATGCGAATATACGACAAATGGTGTACTTTATTTAAAAGTAGTATCCTTGAGCATTAAGGCATTCGGCCAATTTACTAACGAGTCGCGTGGTTGCAGTCTCATAAGAGTCCTTGGGATGCTGCTTCAAAAAGTCAGCAACTGACTTTTTCACGTTATCGTCCGACAGGAATCTGGTTCTCTTGAGCTGTTTTTTTGGCTGCCCCAAAGTGTGGAAGTCGTAAGGCGATAGGTATGAGCTCTATGACGGGCGGATGTTGCGGCGTTTGCCACTTAAACTTTTCCAGTTCTGTATGAACCCCATCAGCGACGTAGGGACGGGCATTGTCGTGGAACAAGATGACCCCATTCGTCAATTTTCCATGTCGTTTGTTCTTCATTGCGACACGCAGCCATTCCGGCGTTTCACAATATCAGAATCAATTGATAGTCTCTCAAGATTTGGCAAATTTTCTCAGTAATGGCCCCTGACGACAGAAAAAAAGTCAGCACCACCTTCCCAACGGAAATGACGGCCTTTGCTTTCTTTGAGCGCTGTGAATTCGAATGTTTCCACTGTAAGCTTTGCCGTCGTGTTTCAGGCTCGTAATAGTGGCACCATGGTTCGCCTCCGATCACAATTGCAGACAAGAAATCGTCACCCTCATTGTGAGGCCGGATTGGATGAGTCACGGAAGCGCCGTACTTCTCCGTCTTCTGGCGGTGGTTTAATACCTTGGTCATCCATTGCGCACAGAAAACCCGATAACCGAGATGTGCATGAATTATGGCGTCAACCGAACCGCGACTAATGTTCACACACTCTGCCAGTTCATCGATGCTTATCCTCCGTTCTTGTCTCATCAGCTCATCAACATTTTCAATTCTTTAGCGGTGATTGCACGATGGCTTTGGCCCGGTCTTGGATCGTCTTTGCAACTTTCACGTCCTTCTTTGAACGGTTTGCTCCAACGCTTCCCAGTGGCCAATGAAACGCATTGTTCAAAGTACACGACAGCCATACGGCGACTAATTTCTTCTTGGGAAATGCCATCAGCTGTTAAAAACTTCAGGCCACCACGCTGATCAACTTTTCGCGTGTCCATTATGTCACGCAGCCATGTTTAACTAAATGTATGAGAATATTAAAGAACATTAATTTTATCCTCACACCTGCTTGTTACTTATGTAAATGAGAGATGCCTCTCTGCTATGCGCATGCTTCGCAGATCGAACCGCGCCATTATTGAGCGGGGTGTGTAGGTCAACTTTCATTTGGCTCGCCCTCGCACATTAGAAATGCGAAGATACAGCTTGATAAAGGGCAAAAATGTGTCACTAGAAACCAAGTTCACTGCACGTATACACCAAATTTTGCAAGAAACTATTTAAATATGGGTATAAGTCTTCAATCAATCTACGTATCTAAGAAAAAGTCATGGTATATAATGCGTCAAACAAGGCAACTAGACATCTTGCGCAATCACAGATTCACAGATCACAGAATCCTAAGGCCCGCCCATCCTCCGTTCACTCCCCATGATGTATCGCGCGCGACAGAAGGCAGCGTGCTTGCTCCCCGCTTTTCTCGGTCACGATGTTATCGCCCTTGGACTTTATACGAAAAACGAGGGCGACTGCAGGAATGCGCCTGGAGTGTCCATATAATTGCTATCACAATAATATAATAAGAGCATCCATCAATTGAAGCGTCCCATGGCCCTTTACTTTCCGCAAAAGAAGAAGTAAGACAATCGAACTTTCACCATGCGACAATTCGCTGCGCCACTCACCATTGTTTCTTTTTCTCGTCTGCTAGCCAGAAAGTGTCCGAATTTCTACCGGGCGAAAATGCACTCCGCCAGAGCAAGCGGAATGCGCACCAAAGTGCGCCGCGCGGTGGTCGGAGCCACACGTGAAAAACGTATGCGCTCTGCCTGGCTCTGGCAGCCCGCGGGTAGGTTGTACTGAGTACAAAAAAATTGAAGAGGCTCCATGTGTCATGGCGAATAAAAGTCGAAGTAGAAAAAATAAATAAGAACGTAGTTACCTTGCCTGGCTTTATTGTCTTGACATGGATGCTTTGGCGTAGGCGAAAAAAAGATGTTGATATTTCTTTATGTGACATGACGGCACAAAAGAACCACCACAACGATTCGTCTCATCTGAGCTCGCTGCGTGCTTTATCAACTTGTCTGATAGTGTGTTGATTTGGCTTGTCCCTTTGTATCTTCCGATGTAAGACTTTAGAAAAGTCAACGCACCTTTCACACCTAAAGTTTATATGAACTTTATACACAAAGTTTCGGAACGCCGCGGCGAGCCCGTTCGCCATCAAAACCCCCTAGAAACTTTCTGATCGGATGGGGCTGCTCGCGTTATGTGACTTCCGGTACATGGACGTTGCCGTGAAATCCAACCCGAGTTCGCAATGTTCGCGGTGCAATGCCTTTTAGAGCTTGAAAAAGACAGTCTAGATAAAATGCACAAGGATCTCCGGCAGCCGAGGTTCCTTTGGTCGGGAACCCCCGCCGTGCATGGACAGCACGAAGAAATTTCTTGTGGGGGGGGGGGGAGGTGGTGAGGCCTTATAACCCCCCCCCCCCGGCTACGCTCCTGATCCTCCAGACACCACTCACTGTGGTATTTCACTCTTCCGTTTCGCAAGAATGTTGAAGACAAGAGAACTGACAAACGGACTCTTTGTTAATGTTCATCACGAGTACGGTAGCGCAAGACGTGAGGTGAAGTGCCCGTCGTGTTTCCGTGCCCTGGCCTACATGGCACTCGTAGAATATTGTGTGAACCACACCGTGCTGTTATCGCTTACGATTCAGCTTCGACTGTATTTTGGCCCCTTTTACCCGTCTGGTCTTAAGAGGAACTTTGTGTCCTATATGAGACGGCTGAATTCGATTTTATTCGGCGCCTCGAAATGCTAGCAATATATCTTTCGCTGCTTCTAGCTTTGTCCTTGTTATAGTTTCTGTAGTTCGTGATCGGATACCGCATATGCTATGTATAACTTACTAGTGAATACTGCGCTCGTGAGTCGTGAATCAACTTGGCATAAAATATCCTGTTAGTCCAGGTAGTCACTATTTTTTGCTGTTTGTGAGTGGTGCCAGTCGCCGCGCTGCGTGGCCTCGAAGTCGGCAGACGCCGAGTTCGTGCGTGTGTCATGTGTACGCTGGAGTTCAGGAAGCGGCCGCGCGGTTTTATTTTATTTGTGCGCTGTTCGTGCACTTCGTGCAACAGGGCATCCGCTGTTCTTCGTCCTTGTGCAACAAATTTTGCAAGCGTACATCAAACGGAGGAACTTCGTAGGCATTTAGGGATGTCGGTTCAATAAGTAAGTTGATGTGTAAAAATACATAGGACTTGCTGCTTAGAGTTCATGTAATATTGCCGCGTAATGCCGCGGAAAGCTTTCCACATGCCAGTTACAAGCACTATCGTTAGTGCGCTTGGAGAGCGTGCTCTGCCTTCTCTCGCCAATCGGTGCTGGCATACGTGGCAAGCCACTGTCTCAGAAATTCTTCCCATGAATATAGCGCCGCTTCATGATTCAGGTACCATGTCCTCGCCTGACTCTTCGAAGGTGAAGTACACGTTGTGAAGCTTCCTTGCCTTGTGCCAGCCGCTGAAACCTGCGACTTGCTCAAAGTGTTTTCAGCAGTCTTCCACATCTTCGAACGTATTGCCGTGGAAGGACTCGGGCGTGCATGGTGGCTACACGATGAGCTGAGGCGATGCCACTGGGCTGGTTATGGTCGCACCGTCGCTGGTAACTGTTGCCTGCACTGCTGCTGCAACAGGATGTCCGAACTCGGGCGGGTCTCCTCTGAGGCAGGCTCTTGTGCACTGGTGTACTGGAGTCAGTTCTCTGGATTCCAATGGCTGATGGTCGGTGCTCCACTCTACTACGAACTGGGGACTCAAAATCATACCCCGCACCTCCACCAGAAATGTAGCACTCATCAGTGAAGCACACTAAACAAACTCGTTTATTGTGGAGGAAGTTGTGCACGGAAACTCAAGCGTAAAACACTTTCACGCAATTGGCAAGCAGAGTTAGCAGCAGCCTATCAACAGTGAACCGCGTCTCCACACGGAACACACTTTCACGCGCCCCGAAGAGCAGGAACGACGCCGTGGCTTCTCATTGGACGGGGGGACTCGGGTGCTGCCGTGTGCGCGTGCACGAGGGACACGCGCTGTCGCGCCATGCGCGAGCCGTTGCTGGCGCTCTTCTAATGGCGATGCGATGAGTAATGCCTAGGGGCTTTAGCGATGAGGCGCTTGGAAGGGTACCTCACGAGAGTGCTTGTAACAGGCGTGTGGAGACCTGTCTGCGGCAATTTGGGTTTTTTTGCACAGCAATTTTAGCCTTGTATTGCGGAATGGATTTGTCCATGATTAATTGCATATATTTGTCCCTACCTGGAGGTCATATTTGAACATGTGATGACAAGGTTACAATGTGCCAATAAACGCAGCAATTATGGGCTAACGCCTGTTAGCTTAGCGGGGTGTCTTGAATGGTAGTAAGCAGATGACAAGTGACATAAAAACCACTGGCGTCAACACAATGTCCCCTGGTAAAAGTACGAGAGAATACGTGAATATACATCGGCGCGTCTCACCTCATCTGCATTTAAGGACGTCCTCCAAATTGTTTAAGAACTGCAAGCAATCAGATTGCTAGCACAGGAAGGGCGAGTGAACGCAATTTACACTGTCATTACATATTTCACATGCTTGCTGTACTTACTGTGGAATCTACATGGTATGCGCCTATTTCATTGAATAGCTTGTTCAAAACAATTTCCGCAATACATTTTTGTAGTTAGCACTAGTTATGTTCATTTTTATGATCTTGATGCAGTGTCGTAGTTACATATTTTGTGCTCATGCCACTTTCAAGAGTAAAAAAATTTAGCATATCTTTCACATTGTAGCTTAAGTGTGTTGCTATGTTTCATTAGAAGCTGCAAAAATTTGAGTGTGAGGCCTGCCCAGTTATCTGGCAAGAACACCGAGTGGGAACACTTAAAGTTCATTGCTGCCAAGTGAAGAGTTAGCGCATACATGTGTCAGAGATGGTATGTGTGCAAGTCGTCCTGGTGAAGCCACTGCATCTGCATTCAAAAGATTTCAACTACCAGCGTAGTGCAAAATATCGTGTGCACTTCGACGAATGGGGCACCTGTGCAAATATCTGGGCATACCTGTCCAGGGCAGCAAGTCTGTCTACATTGAATACATTTCAAATACCAGCATTTTCCGCAGTGCCATTGGCAGCGGCACTGTAGAGTGAAAAGTGTTCTCCCAAGCTGTTCATTAGTGGAACTCTTCCTGGACTGTGGCAAATATTTTTGGATGCTAAAGTGAGAGTGAACTGGTAAAGCATTGGCTCGGGTCTACATGTGTGAAAGGTTTTTGTCATTCAGAGTGCTTTTTACAGCGAAGCTATTAGCCCCTACTTGTTCGGCATTTTTTGTGTCCGTGACCGTTACCGAAAATGTGGGCCGATCGCGGCGGCAGTGCAGGGCCAGAAACGATGGCTTGTAACTCCGTAAAGGTTCAGCAAAGTGAAGCGCACAGTGCATACTTTCTTTGGAACCACGGATGTAACATATAGGACAGCGTACTTTTCAAAAAAGAACAAGGGCAAAACAAGCATCCGAGCCACATAATTGATAAGGTGCGCCTGGTAACAACAAAGCACGTAGCCCTCCACGCATACGCTTCCCGATAGCGATTACTGCAGCGCAAGCTGCCGCGGCGATGGCAGCTCACGACGTGGGAAGTGACGTTCCTAGCGTTGCGTATATGGAATAACTAACCTAGCACCTGATTTCAGTATTGTTGCCGCACCGCCAGGGGCGGCAGCGTGCTGTCCAAATTACTTTCGCTGTAAAGCAGTAAAGCACTGCATACCCCCACATCAGTTGTAGTGGTTGTACTAAACAGCTTCGCTCGACATCCACTTGTGCAGGGGCCGGAATGGTGAGCCAATTTCTTTTATTTATTTTAGGAGACTGGAGAGGTGTGCAAGGTGTACTAATGTATTCAATTTTCTAATAATGAGGCTTTCACATTGATTTCTTGCGTACTAGAGTACTATGAATATTTTTGTAATGTATAGCGTTGGGCTCAGTCACATCGTATTCTGCATTACAGTGGTGCTCACTTGTTACACAGATTTCCTTGTTTGAGTATTCTTAAGCATCATCCACGAGATTGTTTTTTAGTTTTGAGGTTCTTTTAATTCTCCCACAATTACTATATTTGATGTACCGTACAGACAATATTTTCAAGCTTAGCATGTTCCCGTTGTTTGGTTTTTATGACAGGATTGATTTGTGATCGTATGTGTCGCTATTCCTTTTTGTGTTTTTTTCAACTCCTAGATTATTGGTAACATAGCTTATAGGCAGATACCATGTGATTAAATCTCGCATTTTCATTCTGCTTCTTGCAGTTGCTGTGATATCAATTTCTAATTAACTTCTGTTCATCTGATAGCTTCTGCACCTTAGTGTGCAAAATAATAAACTTTAGCACACTTCGCATTCTTTCTGTTCGTCATGGTATGCGTAATTACGAATTTCGTGTGTGATGTTCTAGTCATTTTCGATCAATTTCTAGTTGAGAATTGTTTCTGGTAGCTTTAGTGATTCTTGATGTTCTAATTCGATTTACTTTGTATTTCTCATATATCTTGCACAAACTTTGTATAAGTACTATTTTTGCAATAAGGTGTTGCTTTGTGATATCCTCGTTTCATGTGCTCTTGGCGCAAAAATTCTGGCCTGACCGATTATCAAGACGCGCCCATTTCTTAGCGGCATGTCATTCCCATTTTGTTTATAAACATTGTTGCTGCATACCAAAAGCGGCATTGCAATTCATTTTCGTGGACATGTGCCTTTTCAGGTGACTTGGTCGAGGATGCGTCGGCCTCTAGAGACAACAGTGCTTGGCACTGCGCCAGGAGATCTGTAGCCCTAACACCGACGCTTCGACTCATTTGGAAACCGCGAAAACGAGCTTCAGATTATCGTAAACCTTTCAAGACTACTTCTAGACCAGCTTTTAGATTACGTCTTAAAGGCGTTTAGAAATCGCATATAAAGACCCCTGGCAAAGGGATTATCTTTGTCTTTCCCAACCCAATTTAAAGACCAGCTTTTCGAATACGTTTTGAAGAGCTGTTATAGATCGTCTGAAAAAAAGTAATTAAGTCGGACATTAGCAGGCATATATGACGTTTTACCAGTGAAGTTGTCTTACTCGCCTCTTCTTTAAACGGTTTTTTTTCGTCCCGGATAAACAATATAAAAACGTTATGTATCTCTTTGTGCTACCTGGGAAGTCGGTTTTAGTTTAATGTCTGGGTAGTTTTGACGACATACCGGCGCACACACGAAGCAAGATGCCACTTCCGTAGTAGTACCTGGCATGTACAACAAATGCAAGCATAACGATAACGGTCACAAGATTATTCTTTGTGGAGCTCCTGATGTTAAAGCTCCTAAATAGGACGAGTAGTTGGTGGCAATCCCTTTCTGCTGGTGGTAATAAATGTGAGATCGAATTCTAAAATGCACAACGGAAGCCATAGTGGCTCAGCTGTTCGGTTAAATGCACATGGATGATAAGCTCAAATGCTTATCAATGGAGATACCCAGCGAACACAGCTGATATTCAAAGGCGTGCGGTATCGTTTCCTTTTGTGTCAAGAGAACATGCTCTGTCGAGACATCTGTCTGAAAACCAAACCATGACGGTGTTATTATGTTATGCTTATTAAGAATGGTCACAGGAACTGGAAATTACCTTTATATAGCTTTTTAGAACGCTGTTAAAGTGAATATAGGTCTTTATTGGGAACGAACTTTCTTACCTCCACCTTTGTGTAGAACTACGACCTCAGCAACACCTAACATCTTTGGAAAATATTGACACGTGTTCTTGTCTTTATCGGGCGACCACTTCTCACCACCTAAGAAATGTTTACGCGCAGCGCAGGACGCGCCTGCATGCAAAAAAAGTTTCCGGAATATTATAGATGGTTCCATCCGCTGTCTTTCCCCGCAACTTGTGTAATCTGATTGCATGTATGCGCGACGCGAATAGTGTAGAACATTGTGGAAGACACGCGGGTCCCAGCGGTTACTCTGGAACATTCGACGACTGAACTATAAAAACCGACGCGATTGACCCGCTGATCAGATTTTCGACGATCGCCGACTGTGTTCGCCTCTATAGTTGTGCTTTAAGTGTAGCCTGTCTTTGTGGGCACAGGTTCCAAGGTAAATATACCTGGTAGCGAAGCTTCCATAGGAGCCCATACGTTCAAAACATGGAGGTCCATGAGCTGTTCATGGGGCTTAGCGCCATCTGTATGTGGTGGAAACACTTCCGGCGGAAGAAAAAATAATGTGACGCCATGTCCGTTAAAAGCAGAAGTGACGTCCTTTTGTTTTCGAAGGCGCGAAATTTGTTTTGTTGGTCTGCATTTGGAGCTATTTATTCAAATGCCCCGCCATTCGACTTGATGGGCGTTTCGAGCTTTCAGCGCGGAAAGCGATGCAGGAAAAGCCAGTCGTACGGTTGTCAAAATCGTACCCCTGCAGAGAACATACTTTCTTTGGAGGCCGACGAAAGCTTTAGGTGTAGAGTGCGGATCCTATCTTCGGACGCCAAGCCCTTCGGCAGGCGCAGTCGCACGCAAACTACACAATTATCTGGCTGTCCTAACTCACTACTTTTGACTGAACAGATTAAGAAGCGATGAAGCTACCCGCGTCACCAAATTCAGACAAACTTTGACAAGCAAGAAAGCACAAACTGTGAGGGGGGCGTATTTCAACAGGTTAACTTTACGAGTGCTCCTTTCTGCCCATTTCAATACGTGCATTGCATTGCGAGTGATAGTGGCGTCAACGCCCCCTCTAACGATGGGCGCTGAAAATAAATACATTTATTAATAATAATAAAATGGAATAAACTTGTATTTTCTTAACTGGTCGCGAATATATAAAATTGACCAGGAATTTTATTTTCGTTGAATGAATATAACTGTCTCACTTGAATTACAAAATAAAACGCTTTTTCTTTCCCGATGTTTGTTCCCTCCAAACATAGTCGCGCTTCAATCGCTGCTCCCATAACCCCCCTTGCTCATGTCGGTGACGATCTGTACTGAACCGCTTTTCGCCCGAAGCTTCGCGACCTATTTGGATCGACCTTGGAGGTTCACCCAATAAAAGTTAGTTCTGTCTTTCACAGTATTGCTACTGTGTTCTCAACGTCACTACCACGTGACATCTGGTAGCGATGCTGGGCTATAGCAAAATTTGGGCTACAGCAAAATTCCGCCCTTACCTATATGGCAGGCCAATCAGAGTCGTCAGCGACCATCACGCGTTGTGTTGGCTAGCTAACTCAAAGGACCCTTCAAGACGGCTTGCCAGGTGGAGCCTCAGACTGTAGGAATATGACGTCACGGTAATCTACAAGTTTGGACGAAAACACTCAGACGCGGACTGCCTATCACGCGCCCCCATCGATCCACCGCCGGAAGACGACGAGGATGACGACGCCTTCTTCTGAATAATAAGCGCAGAAGAACTCACTAAACAGGAACGAGCAGACCCAGAGCTAAAAGGCCTCGTCGAGTATTTGGAAGGGGCACTGACGTAGTACCTAGGACATTCAAGCGTGGATTGTCTAGTTCACGCTAGTAAACAACCTGCTCGTGAAGAACTTCTCACCAGTCCGCGCCAGCTACCTTCGTGTTGTTCCGTCAGCACTGCGTCCAGAAGCACGGTACGCCCTACATGACGATCTAACTGCTGGGCCCTTCGGATTCTCCCGAACTCTGTCAAGGATACAGGAAAGGTATTACTGGCCGTGTCTGGCCGCCAACGTCGCCCGTTATGTCAAGACATGCCGAGACTGTTAGCGACGCAAGACACCACCGACAAGGCCAGCAGGATTACTACAGCCGATTAAACCTCCTTGCCGACCATTCCAGCAGGTCGGGATGGATTTCTTGACACCGTTTCCGGCGTCAACATCCGGAAATAAGTGGATCGTCGTGGCGACGGACTATCTCACCCGCTTCTCTGAAACCAAAGCTCTACCGAAAAGTAGCACCGCCGAAATGGCGAAATTTTTCGTCGAGAACATTCTGCTGCGACATCGTGCCCCAGAAGGCCTCATCACCGAAAGAGGAACACCGCTTACAGCAGAGCTCACCCAAGCCATTCTGCAGTACAGCCAGACAAGTCACAAGAAGACAACTGCCTACCATCCGCAGACGAATGGTCTCACGGAGCACCTGAACAAGACCCTCGCCGACATGCTAGCAATGTACGTCGACCTCGAGCACAATAATAATATATGGGGTTTTACGTGCCAAAACCACTTTCTGATTATGAGGCACGCCGTAGTGGAGGACTCCGGAAATTTAGACCACCTGGGGTTCTTTAACATGCACCTAAATCTAAGTACACGGGTGTTTTCGCATTTCGCCCCCATCGAAATGCGGCCGCCGTGGCCGGGATTCGATCCCGCGACCTCGTGCTCAGCAGCCTAACACCATAGCCACTGAACAGCCACGGCGGGTCAAGTCGGGCACAAGACGTGGGACGCGGTCCTGCCGTACGTAACCTTTGCTTACAACACGGCGGTGCAAGAAACAATACAGATCACGCCGTTTAAACTGGTTTACGGCACTAGCCCAACGACGACGCTCGACGCCATGCTGCCGCACGTCACCGACTAAGAGAATCGTGACGTCGCGACCTATCTCCAGCGCGTCGAAGAAGCCCGACAGCTCGCCCGCCTACGGATCAAGAACCAGCAGGGTACCGACAGCCGACACTACAACCTCCGACGGCGCTTCGTCGAGTACCAGCCCGGTGACCGTGTTTGGGTTTGGACCCCTATACGCCTACGAGGACATGAGCTAGAAGCTTTTGCGTCGCTATTTCGGACCGTACAAGATAATCCGACGTATTGGCGCACTGGACTATGAGGTCATGCCAGACGGCATTTCGCTATCACAGCGGCGCCGCTCACCGCCTGAAATAGTCCACGTTGTGCGACTCAAGCCGTACTACCAGCGTTAATGAACTTTGGGACTTCGCGTAACTGACCTTTCGACTTTGTTTCTTTTGGTTGTTTTGTCCCTTTTGCTTAATAAGTGCCCTTTTGTGTTTCGCTCTCTTATATTTGTAGCGTCGGGACGATGCTTTTTAAGAGGGGGATAATGACACGTGTACTTCTTTACCGGGCGACCACTTCTCACCCCCTAACAAATGTTATCGCACAGCGCAGGACGGGCTTGCATGTAAAAGAAGTTTCTGGAATGTTATCGATGGTTCCATCCGCTGTCTTTCCCCGCAACTTGTGTAATGTGATTGCATGTATGCGTGACGCGAATAGTGTAGAACACTGTGGAAGACACGCGGGTCCCAGCAGTTAATCTGGAACATTCGGCGACTAATCTATAAAAGCCGACGCGCTTGACCCGCTGATCAGATTTTCGACGATCGCCGACTGTGTTCGCCGCTATCGTTGTGCTTTAAAGGGAAGCTGAAAGGTTTTCCAGAAAAAATGAGTGAACATGTGTACATAATGGTTTTCAATCCTCCGAATTGGAATATCGTATCGAAATTCAGCGAAAGAAAGCGCCCATATATTTTATTTCGACGAAAAGTGCAGCAGCGGACACGCCCAGCTCGCGCGTTTCGTTTCCGCCTGTGATTGGTCGGGCGCATCGTGACGTCAACTCTAGTGACCGATCGCAGCCGTTACACATGAAGCGCGGTGCCAGGTAGTTTGGTGCTGTAATGGAAAATTAAGAGGTAATGGAAAATTTAGAGAGACTGCGTTTTTCTGAGGAGTTCGGCGTTACTCCCTACATGTACGAGCCGATTGCGAAGAGCCGGCCTCTCGAAGAAGCAAACGATGCTCGTGCGAGCAGTGCTTTCGACGCAAACGAAAGCGAAGTCTTGGGATCTCCTCGTGTTGGAAATGCTCTTTGGTGAGTATGTTTTTTGCAAAGCGATCTAGTGATCTCGCCGATCTTTCGCCCATCTAGTGAGCTCGTTTCCGGTCAAACAAGTGTAGTTTTGTGTTCCTGCATGCCTCCTCGTACAACGTAAGCGGGGATGCAATCGTCGGCATTTGTGCGCTGTCCAAAGCTGTCGGCAATCTACAAAGACGGTTTAAACGCATGAAATGTTTCCCTGTTCATGCAGTACGTGTAGTGACCTTCATCTGTGCGCCATCCGCACACTACTCGTAACCGAAGTCGTGAAGGCGGCGAATTCCGTCGCCTACGTGAGACGGTCGGTTTCTCGCTGTGCGCGAGAGAAGGGGGGAGCGTAGCGTCCTGGCGTGCGCCGGCTTTCCAGCACATGCAAACTCTACATTTGCACTGCGTTATGGTAGCTGCATGCAGGCTGTTTTACAACACACGTGAAAATAGAAAATTCGCGGCGCTTTGCGACGAAACCTGCCTCAAGGGCGGGAAATAAACATGCACCTTCCGTTCGGCGTGCTAACACGAAGGAGCTCGCAGTAAATCAAACTCCAGGCTCGGGCGAGTTCGTGTGTACGCTCATTGTGCACGCGAACACTGACGGCACTGCGCCGGGCCTTAGACGAGCCGACTTGACTGGCAAATCCAATGCACGTTTTCATGAAAAATTCTCTTGATAATCGTCGTCACGGAAGTGGTTGCAGCACAGCACTGTTGTTCTCGAGGGCTTGAAATTCTTTCGCTTCACAGCAGCCTCCCACTTCGTTAAAAGCTTCTTGTCTTGTGGGAAGCAATGGAAGACAACATCGTCGCGGCCGCTGGTGCTCGTGCAACCGTAGGCTGCACAGAAAGCCGGCATGATCGGCCCACCACTTCAATTGATGCTGCGCACGTTGACTACCACTCTACATACACGCAGACGCACCAACAAAGGAATGCAGGGTCGATCGAAGCAGATTACGATGGCACGCACGCAGAAACAAGCACGGTCAGGCACGGTCGCGCAGGCTGCGAAGGAGCAAAACGCTAGAGTTGACGTCATAACACCGCGGTTTCCGGTCTGCGCTCGCATCGTCGGCGTCAGCAGCAGCGCGCGGCATTCGACGGGGAGCGGAACTACAGCGCAATTTTAACCGACGATTACGTCGCTCCTAATTGGAAAAAAACCCAAAATTTTACCTACATGGTTTATAAGGTTCCCGCATCCATATATGAGTGTCTTATTGAATTCGACAGACTCTTCAGCTTCCCTTTAAGTGTAGCCTGTCTTTGTGGGCACAGGTTCGCCCAATAAAAGCTAGTTTTGTCTTTCACAGTATTGCTACTGTGTTCTTTAACGTCACTACCACGCGACAATATCCAGTATTCCAGTACAGGAGCAATGATGTGCCGGACATGTTTGACTGGACGGACTTAAAATCCATCAACGTCGCAGCACTTACTGTTTCTTATTGATCTAAATACAGTAAGTATTTCATCTGCAGACGCCAGGAGCAAAAAACTGAGTTTTCTTCTCCCTGTGTCCCTGGAATTGCGTGCATTTTGGATCATGCGCTAGATTTGGTAGGGATACGAAATCATTATTAAACGTATTACTATAAGCGTGACACCGCGTCAGGCATGCATTACCTGAAAGTTCTCATTGTGCAGGGCGCTCTCCTCAATGGCGTCAATTGCTGGCCAGCCACCCGCCGTGAGGTTGGTCCCGAAGCACTGATGCCATCCTTTCTTGGATCACTGTTGTTTTGGGTGAATCCGGATGCTACCAATCCATTCATCTGGCAACGTGGTTAACCGACTTTGATCGATGTCAGATCCAGCCAGGAATATAAAAGCAACCGAGCCGTTGGTTGATTAGGGCCTGGCACCTCGTCAAGCATGCATCACGTAACAGCTCTGATTGTGCAAGTTAGTTACGTCGATGGTGTTACGTGTCTTAACTGTAACGATTACTTTCTGTTCGCGGTGTCGTGCCTCACGAAGTTCCCTGCCAAGATGAACAGCTTTTTTTGCAAGTGTCGATATTTGTTACCTGCCCTGTTTGTGTTGTTCGTACTTTCCAGTGACGTAGAGTCAAACCATGGTCCTTCCCCTGACTAAACAACTCAAGAGCAATTGCTTTCTTATGTGTTGGAAACTATGCGCAGTCTTGAGTCTGGTGAACTGAAAGGGGTCAAGGAAAAACAAGATGCGACAGAGATGACAGTTAAGCAGCTGTCCGACAGTTACACAGCTGGTAACCAAGGTAGAATCGCGAAGCCAGAGCGGTAGCAGCGGTCTTGACCTTGCGTTGCGTGAAGCCACTGGAATGAATTTCGCTAGTAAAGTTACATATGACGACGCCGAGAACAAGGAACGTCGGTCAAGCCTGCCCTACTTTGGCCATGACGATGACGAGAAAGGGAACTGGGATGCTTCGAAGCAGTGACTAATTACCGTTTGTTTTAATCAACCAGAAATAATGATAACCGAATCCCATTTGGAACGTGTGCATCGGTTGGGACAGCTCACTGTTATCAAGCAAAGACCCATAATTGGAAAACTAACGTTTTTAAACTCAGACAGCCTGTTCTGATATTTGCACACAAGCTGCAATGCTCGAATTATTCTATTCGCGAAGATTTTTCTTTGCCAACCAGGTTAGTTGGGCAGAAACTACCCGAATTCGACAAAAACCGCATTAAGAAAAATTAACTCGTTGCTGATAAACTGCGTATTGAAAACCAAAATTGCTCTTTGACAGCGCGACTAACTCGGTCGTAATATCAGCTAGGTAGCTAGAGAAGAGAAAATGCACTCAGGTGCTGCCTAGGCCATCTAGCACTAGTTCCCTGTTATCATTATCAATTACTTACATCTGAAGCCTGCTTCCTAAACGTGATAAAGTGTGTTCTTTTTCTATGATACTAACATCGATATAGTTGCATTGACTGAAACCTGGCTTTACATAAAGCTGTAATGGAGGATGAAACTTCGCCCAACCAAATTACTCACAACGTAGACAGGCGTTATTGTTAATATAGGTGGCACTGTCCTTATATCGATAAAAGCGCTAGCGTCAAATCAGGTAAAAAGTCGTTCCTCTCTTGAAGTATTGTAGGGCGCCTGGCAGTGGCATCGGCGAAGGTATTGGTTGGCGTTTGCTATCGGCCGCCTGGCTCAGATCATTCAATTATTGAACGTCATGCGTGTATTACTTCAGTCAACCAAACACGCTCACCTGAAATCATTTACCTGGCTGGTGACTATAATTTCCCGTAGATTGCCTCGTCGAGTATGTCATCCTTGTGTGGCGCCTCAGTGGAGCTTAAGAGCCTTACTTCAGACTTGAATTTTTCGAACGTAGCTCTTACGCGTCGGCTCCTGCGGTGACCGTCGGCGTCGACAGCGTAACCCAGCAAAGGAGCACAGCCAAAGATGAAAGAGGGAACGTGCAGCCGGGATATGAAAAATACGCAGGTTCCACGCAATGTGGAAATTGATGTAAGAGAAGCTTTCCGTGCTGGATGCTTTCATGGACTATAAGTAACGGCAATGTTGAGGGCTAAAGCTTAATTTTTTCAACGTACAGGCTAACACGAGAGTGGTGAGTTCATGTTAAACGTAACCTTGCGCGCCCCACTGCTGTTTGCGTAGTACACAGAACACACAGGGAGAGGTGTCTGCTTGATGCGTTGGGCCCCATGTTTTATAACGTCTGAGAGGGTTGAGCGTTGTCATTTCCTTACATGGCACATCGCATTGTGGCAGAAGTATTAAACTTGAATTGGATTATGGGGCTGTATGCGCCAAAATCACACTCGGATTATGAGGGAAGCCGTAGTGGTGGATTCCAGATTAAGTTTGACACCATGATGTTCTTTAACGTGACCCAAAATCTAAGTGCACATGAGTTTTCTATTTCGTCCCCGTCGAAATGTGGCTGCCGGGATTGGGACCAAATCTACGACTTCTAGCAATGCCACAGCCGCAAAGCTTACGCAGTGGGCGCAGAAGAGTTGATTTGACGATCGACCGCTTCCGTAGTGTCTCCTGGACTCGGCGGTTCGCTTTAATTAATGCGGCTCTGCTACGCACGCCTTGCGTAATTTGACCGCTTGACATATTTGCATGGCGCTCATTTTTCAGAAATAGCAACAACGTACTCGACCATACCTTGAACTTAAGCGTATCCTGTTTCCGCGCAACCACTGTTGTATAGTAGCGGGGTTTCTTTGCCTTCTCACGTCACCTCCCCCCTCTCTTATGTAGGAACTGCCCTCTTCTCCTCCCTCTCCTTTTTTCTACCATTCTATCTGCGTCCCCTCTGGCTTGTCACGTTTGCAGAAAGGGAAGCGCAGCAGGTTCTGCAATGTTTCTGAGGGGAGTCACGGACAAGCAAAGCAAAGCAAGCAAGCAAGCGAACAAGCAAGCTAACAAGCAAGCAAAGCAAAGCAAGCAACAGCAGTCGTCGTCGTCGTTATCGTAGAAGGTAGAAGCAAAGTAAGCTTCGCTCTAAAGACGCGAGCCGCGAGTGGCGGAGGCTAATGAGAGCTACCCATTCAGTTACGTGCGCGCGGGAAACTGGTGTCATGCGCACCCGCCCCACCCTTCGATGAGTGTTGGTCTCTGGGCTCAGATACTCGTTTCGTACTATCGTCTTGTTCGTTTAGCTTAGCTTGGTGTCTTTAGCGCCTGTTTCAATTGTCATGGTTTGCGATTGTTTTGTAATCTCATTGTATGCATGGCGCGAATGGTGTGGTCGTTTTTCGAAGTCACGCGGCACCAACAATTGTGCTGGAACCTTCGACGAGTCATGCATAAAAGCCAACGCGCTTGACCCGCAGATCAGATCTTTGAGGATCGCTGGCTCTGCTACATGTATTCATTTGCTGCCATAGCGCCGGTGTGATGCCGTTGCTGTGGTACTATAATCGTCATTCTAACATTCTAACTTCGTCATGCTGCTCTCATCATGCCATCGGCACTATGTCGTTTTACTATCGTCATAACAGTAACCACATCCCATTGTCATCATGTTATCGTTGTCATATAGCCTTCATCATTCCATCGACGTCACTCCTTCCCCGTCCTTCTATCGTTATCATGCTGTCATTATTTAGTTGTGTTACGTTGCTGTTGTCATGCCATCATCGTCATTACGTTGCAGTCGGATAGTCGCTATCATGCATCCGTGTTCAAGTGTCATCGTCACGCCGATCTTTTACTATCGTCATAACTTCAGTAACATCTTCGCATTCTTGTCATGCCGACGTCGTCTTACCGCCTTCGTCGATCGATACAAGTAATTCCTTCTCTGTCCTTTCGTCGTAATGATGCCGCCGTCATTCAGTCATGATTATGGTCCAATGTCATGTCATCATCGTCATTGCTGCATAACCAGACAGTCGCTATCGTGCATGCGTTGTCACACCATCATCGTAATGCAGTCGCGACTGTGCCGTGGCCGTAGCTGTAGCTTGGCCATCCGGTTTTCGTCATACCGTCGTCGTCATGCCATCGTCGTCATACACTCGTCATCAGGCAGTTGCAGTCTTCACGTGAAACGCGCCCCCATACCGTAGGTGCCGGTGTGAGTGAGGGCTTAGCCCGCGTTCTAGGCGGCTATGACGCCCAGGTAGCTCACGTTCCATCCCAAAAATTACGCCATCGGCTGGTAAACGTGAAAGACAAGCTTCCGAAGTCAAAGTTTCCTGGCATCGTCTACGGGATTTCATGTGAAGACTGCGACTTAGTATATATCGGCGAGACAGGCAATTTCGAACAGCGGTTGAAGCAGCACGTCAACGATGTGAAAAAGAAAAAAAAGTCGCATTAGATGCCTTCGAAGAACATGCAGGTGACTTGGGCCACAGGATTGATTGGGATAACGTCAAGAGATTAGAAAAAGAAAGAAATTTGACTTCAAGACACCACTTGGAATCACTCCTAATCCAAATGACGGAAAGCAGCCTCAACCGGAATGACGGAACCCTTCCCCCCATTTACACGCGCTACTTACGTCATGGTTTAAAGCCATATAAACATTGTGTCACACGTCCTTGATTCCATTCCGAACAAGGCTCCCGTAAGGGGAGCCGAAACGTTTTTTCTTGTATTCTTTCAGTGGTCGGTGTCCTTCTTTTTGCCAGTCTTCATGATGCCTCCCAACCGGACGGGCTTCCGTCAGAACATCGACTTCAGGTTTACACTGTGCTCATTATTTTCAATTGTGATGTAATTTGCAAGTGCATTTGTGCCCGTTGTAATCTTCATTGACAATTCTTTGTACATTACAAATTGATATTGCCGGGAAGCTTACTAAAGCACATTCACCATTATGGAACGCGTTATTAACCTTCTATGCCAGAGCAGAATGCGAATTCAATTCTCAAAGTGCACATGCTCTTTGAGAATTGATTCTTTGTTCGTGAGTGCACTGGTACTTTAAACGGGAGGGCTGAAGTTGATATGGAAGCACACTTTTTATTAAGGGGACGAGATGTTGCGAAGATGGTTGCAGCACAGCTTATTTTTTTTCTTTCAGGTACCTTTTTTACTAGAAGCTTTCATTGCAGTGTTTCGAGCCTCTTTGAGCCAGCACATAGTGTATAAAAAAATCGGACACTGATTCAGAACATCAGCTATGCTCTCTTCAGTAAGCTGCGCACGGTAGAAGTTCATGTGTATCTATAGTAAAGAAATGTAGCACGACCAGACAAAATAAGAGAAGGGGATGGGCTGCAGCGATACTAAGCGTTAAATGGTGCTTTGTGCTTTGCCTTGATTTCCTGTTTTTGCGGTTTTTATTATGGATACTCCACAGTAACGACGCAAGTGCGCCGACCTTGAGCTTGTTGGTTTCAGTCCTCATGGTTGTTACTAACATAACAGTGTGATAAGCGACCATGGGTTTGGAGGCATCGAGTCACCTTGCTTGTCTCATGGTGTTGCTTCATGAGCACCTTGAGACTTTAGGCCAACTAGGAAGCGATGTTTGTTGCAATCGATTTTTAACTGCATTGCCATCGAACCAACAGTGCTCTCAATGACAACTTTTGGACAGCAGAGTGCTTGCACACAGCTAAGTCTAAGAAGGAAGCATTCAGGATGTGCAAAGTGGGCGTTTTGAAGCGGGTAGCATTGCTGAAGGGGCTTTGCCTGTCTGCCTTCTTTATGGATATACAAAGACGATTTTCTCTTTGAGAGGGATTGATTCAGTTCGTTACATGGCAACAGTTTTGGGTGCTTAGTAGCAGAGAAGCTTGTTTTTGCCCACTGTCAATAATCTGTTCCTTCTCCGGTGCCCCTGTGAAGTGCCTACTTTTTGGACGCAATGTGCTCTCCATGCATGCATTTTCAGCTATTAACCTTTGCCTCAAGCTGGTCCTTACTGATGTCACCCAGGAAGGCATTGGGGAGTATGGCGGTGCACACTTACTAAACATTGTTGATATCAGTGCAACCAGAATACTAGAGCTGCTGTTTTTTTTCTCCACGCCATCCTCGTTAATTAAAATGAGCAGTTCTTCCTCCGAACGGAAGACCTATCTATTTGGTCACGCATAGCCTGTGCACTAAGAATTGTTGACATGTTATGACCTTAGAATCTTAGCACAGTGTCTATATGTAGAAAGCTTCTAATGTGTTGATGACTTCCTTCTCTTTATCACACTTTGCCTGACGAAGCCAGCAACTGAGTCAACCAGATGCTCAATAGGGCTCCCACTAGCGTCTCCTTTACCAGGGTGCTGCTCATAGATATGTTTCCTTGACCTTGCGCCGCACTTCAACCATGGCCACACCTGCTGAACCTAGAGCGTGCGATCAAAAAAGTGTTATACATCATCTTGCTCCAAACTCATGAGATGTGCTACAAGGCCTTGAGGAACATCCTCATTTATTTACGCCTTCATCACCCTGTATTAAGCTTCGCATGCTAAGTGCGACAATTACCATCTGCTGTTTTTTCAGTGTTATTTCTGTCCAGCTTGCTGAAAGCTATCCCGAGTGTTTCAAAAGCAAAAGACTGCTGCCGGACAAGAAGTGCATAAAGCAAGGGTCGCTATAACCCCATATGTCACACAAAACGAAGTAGGCCACTGAGTGTACAGGAGGCTTACTTCATATCCAACAAGCTTCGTTTTCTCTTTGCAAGTGAGTAAACTCAACTTGCCCGAAGACATGGCCTGTGACAAACTATGTGCCAGATGCCGTGTACCCAGCAATACTGAGGATGTGTGCAAGAACCTAACACCCCGCAGCGGCTTCTACACTCGGCAAACAGGCTACTATAAAACGACTGCTAATAACATGAAGACGGGCAGAAATTTGGCTATTGATTGGGCCCAATTGCAGGTGCAAGCCACTGTTCCTCCAGACGCGTGTTGTTCGTAGGAACTGGAGCTATACAAATGCAGATAAAAACAATGATGTTTGAAAGCAGTAGAACTGAAGCATATCAAAGCGCTGAACCTTATAGCCACAATTCATGGCTGCACCACCATGCAAAGGCACTATTCTTGAATTATTAACTTGTATTTATTATATTTATGGTGGCCTTATATTACAAGTACATATCATGCACATTGTGTGCAATATGGTTAAATGACGTCAACTATGATAGCTATTCCAAATCTGAAATTCAACAAAAGAGCAAATACGGGCAACAAATTGTATTTCAAAAAGACAAAGGCAACCAGTGCACAGGATAACTGACAAACTTCCTTTTACTGAAAAAAAACTTGGCAAAATGCTACGATCACGCTCAATTGTAAAACGGCCTTGGACACAAAAAACCGACATCATAATGCACATAATTAAGGGCGAGATTCCATCCAAAAACACTGTGGCACCACATACATGACATGGTGTAAAAAAACACGCCCTACCCATAACAATAGCAAAAAACACGGAAAACGCCTGAAAATGCAATGTGCACAGCCAACTCAATAAACTCAATACAACAACTCAATAAAGGTTTCGCTAAGTCCTTCAATTATTAAAATTGTCAAACTGTCTCGTCGCTTCTTAATTAACCTGCAGAGCTGAAAAGGAAGCAAAGCTCAAAAGCAGGGCCGCAGAAAATGTCGCCAAATAAATATACTTTGCTTACCAAGGATAACTCTGGTTTAGTTGTAGGCAGGAACGTCGAAAACCGGACCGAGGAACCAGACTTCCACGGAGTCGCATCCCATTCATCCGCTTACAGCTGGGAAGTTCCCGTTCTTGTTGAATCCTCGAATGTGGCATTTAAAATAGATACTGGCGCGGACGAAATGGTCATTCTGGCGGAGGTGTTCAACCTGCCTCAACTTCCTTTGCACGATGAAAAGATAATTCTGCGGCCTCACGGATGACTTTGTCTCGATAAGTGGATGCGCCCAAAACTCGCCAGTGCTCTATGGAGTGCAGCCGGCTTGACCGCCGAGGATCGTCAGGACATCATATTCCGACGGCGACCTCAGCAGAACTTGGCAATCACCAGCACACCCCAGTCACACGTAGTCGACGCATTGTACAAGGTGAGGGAGCTGAACCTTGGTCAGGGGGTCTATCCCATCACGACATATTTTGCGGCCCCAGACAACTCGTGCAAAGGAATTTTTTCTGGCCTTTTGCCCGGTACACCGTCTTTCAAGTTAGTGGATGAGCTTTTGGCTCCTGGAACTCAAATACTTCAAGCACGAATGATGGGTCAAACCAACGTTGCGTTGGTAACATTTGAAGGACTTAAAGTGCCTCGCTACGTGCGTTTCTATGGTGCAGAACTCCGCTGCTACCCCCACAGACCCCGCCAACTGGTTTGCAAGATATGTCACAAGCTCGGCCATTGCGCTCATTACTGTCCTACGCCGCACATGGTCATTTGCGCGACGTGCGGGGCTGACAACCCCACCCCGTCACATCCGTGCATCCCACACTGCAGATCCTGTGACAGGACCCACCCTACAGCGGATCCAAACTGCCCGCGGCGTGCTAGGCAGACACTGAACAAAGCTTGGGTGCGGAAAGCTCTTTAGAAAGAGCAGCGTGAACTCCAACCCTCCAGCGACCCGACCACTACCACAGATACGGCGGAGACCCGAACGTCGCGCGCCCCAACGAAGGAGACCAGAAAAGTCCGGTCGGAGACCCGTTCGAGATCCCGTCGCAAGTTCCGGACCCACTCCAAGTCTCGGTCCCGATCCCGCGAGGAATCGGGCCTTCCCCATCTTCCCAACAACCCTACAAGAAGGCCCTGCCAGCCTGGTCCCTTCAGGGGTGCAGCGGACCCCGGAGAAGAAGACAGCAATGGAGGTGCCTCGGGAGGTAGGTGGGGCGGAGGGTCCCCCACAGCTCGCTCCGCCCCGTAAATCTCTCCCTACCCCTTCCCCTATTACCAATCCGTTACCAAATCCCGATCCTCTAATAGAAATAGCCCGCCTACGTCGTGACATGGAGGCGCGCTGTGAGCGCCTGCAAAAACAAATGGACGCGCTGGTTGCAGACATGAGCACTAGTATGCAGGCGACTCTGGACAGCATAGATAGGCACTGCTTACCGACTGACAGCACCCCACTCGGATGGGCAACAGCGTATCTCGTGACACCTGCCCTGACTTTACTTTCGTGCGCAATACTGGCCCAGTCGTTGCGCACGGGCCTTTAGAGGAGCACCTTGGTAGTGACCACTACATTGTGGAGACCACCTTGTCATGACGGGGTGCGCGCAGGCCCGAGTGAAATGTGCGTATAACCGATTGGGCGAAATTCAGGGAACGTCGCCAGGACCCCCCTGAGCCCCAAGGGTACGAACGCTGACTTGACTCTCTCGCACAAGATCTAGAGGCCACCACGAGCACACTGCGCACCACAACCGAGACACCAGACATAGACCCGCATTTACTTCCTCTTTCGAACGCCCGCAGAGGGTTGACACGACGATGGAAACGACAACGTCTCAACCGCAAACTTAGGAAACGTATAGATCAAATTACACGGGAATCTCAGGAGTATGCAGAGATCCTTACGAGGAATAACTGGCGAGGATTTTGCGATCGCCTCTCAGGCACATTGAGCACAGCAAAAACGTGGTCGATTCTTCGCTCACTCACAGATCCCACCACAACAAAGGGGCACATCCTAATGCACCAGTACAGGGACGATGTCTCGATACTCCTCACAGAGTTAGAGAAGCACTTAATGCCCACAGGCCCGCCGCCGCTGTACTCTGATTATCCTTATGTAGGCGAGGCGAACGAATTGCTCGATGCAGACATCACATCTGACGAGGTGCGGGTGGTCCTACAAGACCTACGCCACAACACGGCACGGGGAGCCGACCACATCCGATTCGCCACCCATCTTAACTTCAGTGACGCGGATATTAATCACCTCACCCATATCTTCAATGATTGTTGGCGCAAGGGCACGCTTCCCCAAGCATGGCGACACGCCGACATCACACTGATCCCCAAACCGGGCAGGCCTGTTAAAGTTGAAAACTTGCGACCCATCTCCCTAACGTCCTGCATTGGTAAGCTCCTGGAGCATATACTCTTGCGGCGTCTGCAGCCCTTCCTCGAAGAAAAATAATTCTTTTCTAACTCTCAATTCGGATATCAGGCTCATCTTTCTGCCAAAGATGTGCTTTTACAATTGCAGGAGGAGGTCATAGGACCTCCGTCGTCCGCCCAAACGAGAGCACTCACCGCCTTAGACCTAAAACGGGCATTCGATAATGTTGAACATGACCTCATCCTTCGCAATGTTGCACATTCACACTGTGGAATTCGTATTTACAACTATATCCGCGCATTTCTTCGAGATCGCACAGCCACCGTAGGAATGGAACCGCATCGATCGTGGGACACCCTAGGGCTCAGTTCTTTCCCCTACTCGATTCAATATCGCGCTCGCAGGGCTCCCCCGGCTACTCAACCAGATCTCTGATGTCGCCCACGCTATTTATACGGACGACATTACTATCTGGTCGACACGGAGTTCCGACGGAGCCATCCAGGACCGACTGCAGCAAGCAGTCGATACAGTTTCCGATTACGCGAGAAAATGCGGTTTAAGATGTGCTGCGGAAAAGTCGGAGCTCATAATCATTCGCCCCCGGAGCCGTTCCTCTACTCCCCCTATCACTGTGCACGTGGATGGCGCACCGATACCACAGGTTAATCGTGCTCGTATCCTCGGCCTACACGTCCAAGCGGATGACAGGTCAAACTAGACTGTTTCCCTTCTATCCAGACAGATTGAGCAAATTATGGCCATGATCCGGAAGGTCTCCAACAGGCACTCGGGCCTTCGAGAAGAGGACCTGCTGCGCTTGGTGGAGGCATGCGTGATCAGCCGCCTTACATACCATCTCCCATTTCAGCGGTTGACCCAAGCGCAACAACTTCGCATAGACGCAATGATTCGCAAAGCGACGAAGTTGACGCATGGCCGCCCGAACTATACTGCCACACGCCGTCTCCTTAACTTAGGGACACATAACACACTAGGCGAGCTGCTAGAGGCGCATTGGGTCAGCCATAGCCAGCGCCTCCTACTCACTCCTACTGGTCGCCATCTTCTCACACGGCTAGGATACTCTGTCACACTCCTTGAGTCTGAAACCCGTCCAACGATCTTGTCGTCAGCGATACGCCAAGCACTAAGTATTCATCCATTGCCACGTAATATGCACCCAGAGTATGACAAAGGGCGGCGCAAAGCTCGTGTACGATACATTGGCCGCATGCTTGCAAACATCCCGGAAACACATACTTTATACACGGACACATCACGCACTCAAGAGGGCTATACCTCGGTAGTTTTGGATGGCACCGAATCCCTGAGAGACTCTGCCGCAATGCGCGGATACAAATGCCGCTTACGGAGAAATTCTCGGTGTTGCTCTTGAAATTCGATACGCCATCCGTGTTCTTGAGGAAGTGTATATATTGACGGACTTGCAACAGGCATGCCGGGCGTTCCTATCAGGACATGGCGTCCCGAGAGCGGCGCACCAAATTCTCAAACAGATCCCGCAAAATACACCAACCACACCTCCCCGCATCCACTTACTCTGGACCCCTGGTCATACCTCGCTGCCGGGTAACGAACGCGCACATGCGGTTGCCCGAGAAATTTCTCTCCGGGCGACTCGGCGTGGTGAGACCACTAGTTCAGAGTGGGGGGATCCCTTGCTCCGTTACAAAGACATACTCAGTCATTATACACGCATTCGTCACACCCACGCCGCACCACCGCCGTCCTTCTCGCGGGAGGAAGCAGTGGCATTACGCCAGTGACAAACCGCAACTTTTCCAAATCTTGTCTCTCTCAATCAATTCTACCCACACTGTTATGTAGATCGTTGCCCTGGCTGTAGCAGCTCGCCCACAATCTCCCACCTCACGATTGAGTGCACTGCAAAGCTCTTTCCTCCCTTGCCAATTCTCCTTTGCCCCCTACGCAACAAAGCGCTGTGGGACGATGCCCTCCGCGACGGACCTCCCGAGGTCCTCCGAGCTGTGATATGACGGGCTCGAAACATCGCCGGAATCATCTTAGGGACCCTGGACTGAGGGTTCTCCCCACACTGCTCTCGCCATTCAAATATTATTAATAAAGATGTTTTACTCTCTCTCACTCGCATCTTTCCAGCGACAGGACTTCAACCGGCAAGGCACCGGCTTCGGGGACCTGATGGTAAATGCCTTGCCATATTTGGTATGGCTGCCACGAATATGACGTTTGCGGGAACGAGCAGCCGCGAGGACGTGTACGTAATTCAAGGCCTCCGAACCCCCTCTCCTAGGGAAACCAGCAGTAGAAAGGCTCTGCGTACTACTACAAATCTATGTAGTGAAGAAACTGGACCCCGAATCTGACTTTCCACAAGTGTTCCAGGGTCTGGGGACCTTCAAATAAGAGTATGACCTCAAGTTGAATCCAGAAGCAAAGCCTTTCGCACTGTCGTCCACCCGTAGAGTCCCCCTGCCTTTTGTTAAAAAAACAAGACTTGAGCTCGAGCGCATTAAAGCACTAGACGTCATTTCTCCTGTTACCGAGTCTACTACAAGGTGCGCACCTATGGTTGTCGTTCTTGAACCCTCGGGTGCTGTTCGAATCTGTGTTGACTTCACGGAACTCAACAGATACCTTCAACGAGAATGGCATCTCATCCCGGCCGTCGAGTACACCATCGGAATGCTACGGGGAGCCAGCCCGTTTTCGAAGCTCGACGCGAACTTGGGTTTCTGGCAGATACCGCTGAGGGAAGAAAGCAAAGAATACAAAACTTTTGTCGCGCCATTCGGACGATTTTATTTCAACAGGCTTCCGTTCGGAATTTCGTCGGCCTCCGAACATTTTCAATGACGAATGGAACAGGTTCTTTCAGGACAGGAGGGAGTGTCTGCCACATGGACGATGTGCTTATTTGGGTTGCCACGCAGGCGCAACATGACGAGCGGCTTCAGGCAGTGCTTGACCGCCTCCGCAATGCGGGAATTACTTTGAAAAGAGAAGTGCGAGTTCAGTGTCACCCAGATTTCATTTTTGGGGCGTACACTCGGGAACAACGAAGTGCGTCCCGATAAGCAAAAGTTTGAAGCAGTGACACAAATGCCACATCCGACGTCCAAGACAGAATTACGGCGCGTGAAGGGCGTGGCAAATTATCTGGCCCGCTTTGTGCCCGCATGGCCAAAGTCCTTCATCCACTTTCTTTCGTGATGATCTCAAGAGAAGATCTTGTGCGGGGTCCCGCGCAGGAAGCCGCCGTCAAGAAGTGGAAGACTCTTTCATCGGACCCAGTTCGGGGAATCTACGATTCAAACATGGAAACAGTGGTCACAGCAGACGCCTCACCGTACGGTCTTGGAGCTGTCCTGCGCTGAAGGCAATGATACGGTCAGTTCAGTGTGATTTCTTATGCTTCCAGAACTCTTACAACCACCGAACGGCGATACGCCCACATTGAAAAAGAATGTCTTGCCCTCTTGTGGGCTAGTGAAAAGTTCCGTGATCATCTCGTAGGAAAGCGCTTTACCTCGAGACAGATCACAAACCACTGGTATCTTTGGGTCAAAAGGAATTGACGAACTAACAACGAGGCTACAAAGGATGCGCATGCGTCTGACGTGCTACACGTATGACATTGTGTATGTTCCAGGCCGGGACTTGACGATGGCGGACGCGCTTTCTCGGTCACCTCTTCCACAAACGGAATGCCTAAAACTGGAGGACGAAATCCCGGGCTATCTGCGATTGGTGACTTCGTCAGTCTCGGTAACAGCGCTGAGTTTACAGCTTATCGACCAGGAGCAAGAGCAAGACCCGGTATGTGAAGCACTTATCAACTTGTGTACAAAAGGCTGGCCAAGCCGTGAAGACGTTGGGTTTCACCTGAAGCCTTGCTAGAATGAGAGGCAAAGCACTGCCCTTGTTGAAAACCTGCTCATGTGCGGCTCTCGGATAGTGATCCCATCGGCATTACGGCAGCCCGTCCTTAAAATTATTCACGAGGGACACTTCGAAATTGGGAAATGCCGGGCACGTTCCATGAGCTCAGTTTGGTGGCTAAGTATCGACGCGGACATCGAACGACCTGTTAAGAACTGGAACAGGTGCCTCACGCAGACGACCAACAGAAAGTTGCCTCTGCAACAGACCAAGTTTCCAGATATCATCATCATTACGTGGTTTTACGTGCCAAAACCACCTTCTGATTATGAGGCACGCCGTAGTGGAGGACTCCGGAAATTTAGACCACCTGGGGTTCTTTAACGTGCACCTAAATCTAAGTACACGGGTGTTTTCGCATTTCGCAGCCCTAAAAATGCGGCCGCCTTGGCCGGGATAAGTTTCCAGATAGGCCATGGCAGCGCATTGCAATGAATTTATTCTTTCTTAAGGGAAAACGGTGGCTGATCACCACGGATTATTTTTTACGATACTCAGAGCTCGTACCGCTGAATAACCTCACTTCATCAGCTGTAATAAACTACTGAAAATCCATTTTCGCCAGACACGGGATTCAGTAAGTAGCTGTTCCCGATAATGAGCCGCAATTCGCTAGAGCCTTCGGCGCTGAATTTTCAAAGTTTGCATCAGAGTACAACTTTCAACACGTGACGTCTAGCCCTCATTATCATCAGAGCAACGGAATGGCAGAGTCCCCCGTAAAAATTATCAAGGGCTCCTTAAAGAAAACTGCTCCCGTTTACAAAACACTTCTGGCCTACAGGACAAGCCCACTGAAGAACGGATGCAGCCCCGCCGAGTTGCTCATGGAGAGACGACTGCGCACGGCCCTGCCTATGTCCTGCGAAAGCCTCCAGTCTCGGACACCAGACTTCCGAGAACTGGCAGCTTTCGACAGGTCGCAGCGTCAGCGCCAGAAAAGAGACTACGACCGACGCCACGGATTGTGCGATCTGCCCGAGCTGTCTGAAGGAAGAGACGTATGGATCGTAGACCTCCAAAGAGAAGGAGTCGTTCGAGGAAGCACCGACGAGCCCAGATCATACTAGGTCAACTCCGGCGAATCTTTTCTACGCAGAAATCACACTAATTTCGTCCCGCTACCTCCGACTAGTTCAGAAGACGACCGAGGAACAACACAACTGACAGCGCAATCACCAGAAATGTGCAGTGATGAAAGAAGCAACGCGCAACAGTGTAACGATCCCTGTCACAATCACACAAGAAGCGGAAGGTGTTTGGTTACTCCAGAACGATTTCAACCTTCGTAACAAGAGTGGCTTCATTAAAAAAAAATAGAGGAAAATGTGTGATAAGATAGCTCGCCAGCTTAGGCAGCGTCAGCAGTTACAGCGCCTCTGTTACACTAGCGATGCGGTCTGTAAAAGCCGCTGCTTCCTGATAATAAAGATTCTTTGGTTGCTGCTTGTTGAAGGTGAAGGACGCACACTTCTCTGCGTCTAGTCGCTAAGCAAATAGCTTGCTCACCCCAAAGTTGCAGCAGGTGCTTGTCAGGCCTGGATGTTGCCCCAGTAAGCTGTAGTTCGCATGTCCCTCTTTGGAGTGTGTAAAGGATGCGTGTTGCTAGCGATTCTCGAACACCTTCACATTCTGCAGACTGAAGTGCACCACGGAAATGATCCCAGCCTGAAACTCTGATTTTGTGATTGTGGCATATTTTCACCCCTACATCAAGTGTCATATCGGATAATGATCGCTGCTTCTTGGGACAGAGTCGCACTGACGCTATGTATGAAGGCTCCAGTTGCGCATGCTAGGTAAGTGTACTGCCCTTCTTGTTTTCATGGAGGGTGTGGCAGTTGGCAATGTTGGTGTCATTTGTTAATTTGAGGTCTGTGGTGTCTGCTTCGTCAAGGTGGCATTATCTTGGCCGTACTTCTTTGCATCCCCAATGTGGGTGATGTGCATTGAGCTCAACCCGACTGTGTATTCTGTGCTCAGGAAAGCGAATTTGAAGATGTCAAAGCCAAGTGAAGTCGCCTCGGCTGTGGTGCGTGGTTTTGGGGCAGAGGTAGACCAATGCCAAACCGGCTTCGTTTCACTGCCTTAGCCTGCAGCGCACTACCACAACCTTCTGATGAGACATATGTTTATTAAAGCTGCTCTTTCCGTACCCTAACTCTATAATAGCCAATTTTAGCAGCTGCAAATTAAGCTTAGTTCGGAAGACTGTTGATCTTTAGGTACTTCTAGTAGCTCATTGCTTGGTTAATTTTCTAGTAGGGCATGACATGCTTCGGGCTTAAAAATGACCTGTTTAAAGGATACCTGGAGTAATAGGACAGGCAACACCCACTGAGTGATCACTGCTTTGTCGCAAAATGTCGCAATGAGCTAGGCAGATGCTGGCACGACAGCGTAGTGTTTAGGTTGTATGAGTATAGAAGAAACAAAATTGGAGTTGTGAAGTTCAAAGCCCTAGTTTTACAGCTTCTCTTTATACTGCTGACATTAGAGAGCTTCAGATTAGCGGACGCAAGCAGCATGCCTAAACAAGAACCCTGTTTGGTAACTTCTGGGAGCCATGTGGTTTGCATAACCAAGCAGTACACAAGTCGCTTGCATTTTTTTATCTAATAGTATTATTTTCATTGTAAAGCAACCAATATCGCAGTAAGTCTGATCAACCTGCAACAATATCCTTGAAATTTTTAAGCACCTACAGTGTGTCGGTTGACTGTTTAAAGCACTTCCCCACCCCTTGGCCACTAGACTTGTGCTTTCCAGCATTACTTGCTAATTAACTCTTGAAGTGTTTAGATTGTTTTTCTTTGCTGTAAGATTAGTTTGACAGTCCTAATAAATTTGTTAAAGTGAAGGTCTGGGCTGTTGTATTGGCCATGTCATTTTAAACTGTTAGGTCTGTCACTCAAAGCATTGTCAACTTAAGAACATTCAACTCACTACATATATGTATTGCGGTGGGACCATTCAGCATGTGAAAATAAAAATACCGGTAAATGGAGAGTTCGAAAGCAGCTGAGATTATAGTAAAGCGGGCGGGGCACTATAGGGTAACGGGGACATCAAAGCTGGAACTCGGGCTGCCATACATCCCATCACCGCAATACAGTTTGCTTCATCGCATCAGACAAATGTGCTGCAGTGAAGTTATTGCAGACTCATATACACATTCATGCGTCCCAACATTGGATAGAACCCTGCGTCCGATTGCTAAAAATAAGAGCGCGAAAAACGGGCAGAGATTTAGCTGAACATTACAGAGCACAGTATTAAGCTCCACCTCATTTTGTTCATCGATCCCTTAGTACCAATAATATTAAAAATCTAATCTGCAATTTAGTTCGTGAAATTCTGGCAGACCACGTGATGTCACTAAAGCTTCGTTATATTCACAGCACTACGCCACGCCATTATTGTCGTAAAGCCAACGATAAAAGTAAATCATATGAAGTCACGGATAGCGCACTAGCGCTGAACACGATTGAAAAACATGAGGTGCCCCATTTCAAGGACGCGTGAACAGTTCTGAGCAAACGTGACCTTAAGCATTCTATTAGTTACGTAACGTAAGTCGTTGCGAGGAACACGTACAATACCTCCGGCTACGACGTCCATCAAGTAAATGTGCATGTGCGATGGGATCACGCTGCCTAAAAGGGCGAACACGGCGATGCTGCTGCAAAGCGCCGGTTCGCAAATTGCATTGCCGAGGCGCTACGCCACTTGAATATCTCGATCGTCAGCACCACTGAATTCTTCAGAAATACGGGTATAGGGGCGCGAAATGCGTCCGCTATATACGAGAGTTTCACACGGTCGATGAAAATCACGTTTTCACGGCCGTTCACAGAAACAGTAAAAGTCTTTTCTCCGCGCTGTAGCACTCCGAACGGGCCGTCGTACGGTGCAGTGAGGGCGGGCCGGATGCCTTCGCGGCGCATGAAAACGTGAGTTGAGGCAGCTAGGTCTTTGCTTACGAAAACGTCGTAAGTGGAGGGCTGTCGAGCTGATATTGGTAGCAAACGCTCAAAGAGCGACCGAAGTTGCTCAACGTAGGCAGGAGCCGAGAGGTTGGGGAATGCAGGTGTTGCAAAGAATTCACCGGGTAGACGTAGTGTCGTCCCATAGACCATTTCGGCAGCAGTACACCCGAGGTCCTCCTTTATCGCCGACCGAATACCTAGTAGAACTAGCGGCAGATCGTTGACCCATGAAGTTCGAGCGTCGCGGGCGATGAGGGCGGCTTTCAACTGGCGGTGAAGCCTTTCCACCATTCCATTTCCTGACGGATGGTCTGCAGTTTTGTGGATGTGACGGATATCGAGGATGCTTGTTAACGCTCCGAAGAGCTCGCTTTCAAACTGTCGTCTGCGGTCGGTTGTTACCACGCTGGGGCAGCCGAAACGAGATATCCAATGGGCTACGAAAACGGACGCCACGGTCGACGCCGTAATATCGTGTACGGGAAACGCTTCAGGCCAGCGCGTGTAGCGGTGAACGCAGGTGAGGATGTATCGTTTACTACGCGATGAAGGCAGCGGACCGACAATGTCGATGTGAACGTGGTCAAAGCGAGAGTCAGGCGTACGGAAGAGTTGAAGTGGTGACTCGGTGTGGCGGGTCGTTTTTGCACGTTGGCAGCGTCGACATTCTCGAGACCAGCGGTGGACATCTGCGTTGATGCCGGGCCACACATAACGGGAGGTGATGAGGCGCTGAGTGGCGCGAACACCAGAATGGCTCGAGTCGTGTAGCTTGCCAAAAACTTGACGACGGTGCGAGGAAGGCATAAATAGACGGGCACAGCCTGTTGACATGCCGCAGACGATCGTACAGGAGAACGGCAGTGGCACCTCAGCAAACGAGAGAGATGTGGACCCTGTACGCAGGTCACGCAGCTCGTTGTCAGAATGTTGTGCCTCTGCGATCATCTCGAAATCCACAGCAGCAGTGGAAAGCGCGTCGACACGTGGCAGGGCATCGGCAGCCGCATTAACGGGTCCTTCGATGTACCGTAGGTCGACCGGGAATTCGCAGATAATATGCAGGTGCCGAATTTGCCGATACGTGTGTGCGCTGTGGTTTGCAAGGAAAGCGAGTGTCAGTGGCTTATGATCCGTCAGTACGTGGAACACGGTACCTTCGAGAAGGTGGCGAAAGTGGCGAATGCCAAGGTAGACAGCCAGGAGTTCGCGGTCGAAAGTGCTGTATCGAGTTTCTGCCGGCTTCATCTTCTGTGAAAAGAAACCGAGTAGACACCACAAATTCTGGTGGGATTGTTGCAGAACTGCACCAACGGCACTGGACGAGGCGTCGGTGATGAGCCGCATGGGCCCGTCAGTTAGGGGATGCACTAGGAGGCTGGCTTGTGTCAGGGCATTCTTGGCTTCTTGGAAGGCGGCGTCTGCTTCGGATGTCCACTCCAAGATCGCAGATTGCGCCTTTGGAGCCTTCAGCATGTCGGTCAGAGGTAGAATGATGCGCGCTATATTAGGCAGGAACCGACGGTGGAAGTTCAGAAGCCCGAGAAATTCTCGGAGCATGCGAAGCGACGTTGTGCGTGCAAAATTCCGCAGAGCTTGAACCTTGCTGTCCAATGGCTTGATTCCTTCAGGTGTGACAAGGCGTCCAATAAATTCGACGTTGTCAACACCAAAGACACATTTCGCTGTGTTGATAGTTAAGCCACGTTCCTGCAGTCACGAAAACAGCAACCGCAGATGGCCAGCGTGCTGCTCGGGTGAAGAACTTGCCACCAGCAGATCATCATGATAGGCGATGACGAAGTACAGACCACGTATGACTTCATTGATGAAGCGTTGGAAAGTTTGGCCTGCATTACATAACCCGAAAGGCATGCGGACGTACTCGAATAGGCCAAAAGGTGTTGTGATGGCAGTCTTGGGTATGTCCGCTGGTTCCACAGGAATTTGATGATATGCCTTGACTAGGTCAATCTTGCTAAATATGGTTGCTGCAGCAAGAGTGGTAGCAAAGTCGTGAATGTGCGGAAGCGGGTATCTGTCGGGGGCGGTGCAAGCATTCAATGCACGATAGTCTCCACAAGGGCGTCAATCTCCGGGGTCACGCTTGGGCACCATGTGCAGGGCAGATGACCACCCGCTTGAGATGGGCGAATTATGCCTAACTGCAGCATGTGATGAACTTCTGTGCGAGCTGTGGCAAGGCGGTGTTCAGCAAGACGTCGTGGCTTCCAGGACGCTGGAGGACCCGTGGTGACGATGTGGTGCGTCACAGTGTGTCGCACGGGAAGTTCCAGTAACTAGGTTGGGTAAGTTCAGGAAATTCACTGAGGATAGAGGCAAATTCTGATGATAGCGAATGCGGAGATGGTTGCGTAGAGGTGGACAGCGGTGCGAGGATACCTTGCACGGAGAGGCTGGTCGTACAGTCCACAAGTTGACGGGAGTGGAGATTCACGTTCAAACCAAAATGGGTAAGAAAGTCCGCACCTAGTAGGGCGAAGCGCATTCGGCTAGGATGAAAATCCACCGAAATATGCGACGCAAGCCCAGGTCAACGGTGGGGGAGCGTTGGCCATATGTTGCGATTGTGGATGTATTTACAGCTTGCAAAGGCGCAGTCCTCGGATAACGGTGTCGGTCCTGGTGAGAGGCAGGAATGACGCTTACCTCTGCACCAGTGTCTACAAGAAAACGATGGCCTGCGATCCTGTCTGTGATGTAGAATAGGCGGCTTCCCGTAGCGGTTGAGTCACGCGCCGCCATTAGTGACTCGCTTCCATGTTTCCCTGCCCGCGACAAGGCTGTCGACATTTTGCAGCGCTGGCGCCGAACCTGGTGTGGTACCAGCATGAGCCGTCGGAAGTGTGTCTTAGGCGGGAACGGGAACGCGAACGTGAGCCATCCCTAGCCAGTGGAGAACGACGAGGCGTGTCCATCTGTATGCCGCCATGGTGTCCATCAGCCTGTCAATTTTCTCCTCGAGGCGAGATTGCCGGGCCTCGAGGGCTGATGTGACTTTGGTCGAGGACACCGCGGAGCTTGCGCCAGAGTAGCCGTTCACGCGGTCCGCGAGCTCTGCCAGTTTGTCAAGGGGCATATCATCAGCCGCTGCCAATACTATGACAACTGTCTGAGGCAAGCGATGCAGAAATAGTTCACGCAATAGTGGACTCTCGGAGTCTTGGGCACGGTCGCCGAGTAGCTGTCGCATCCGATGTAATAGCTGCGACGGTCCGCGATCGCCAAGTTCTTCCGCGTTGAGGAGTTGCTGCAAGCGGCTTCTCTCGGACACGGTTTTGCGTGTGAGCACTATGGCCTTGAAATGGTCGTAGGGTACGGCCGGATGTGGGGCTCTCATGACGTCGTCGAACTCATCAGCTACCTCGGAGGAAAGTGCTGAGACGACATGCAGGTACATCACACGTTGCAATGTGATGCGCCGCAGATCGAAAAGGGCTTCTACTTGCGTGAACCACACGGCAGGATTCTTCGGCCAAAATGGCGGCAGCCGCAGCGGGGCATTTGAAATGGCGTCGATGGCAGCGCTGGGGGCAGGGATGTCGCCTGGCACTGTTGACTGGGTATGGAGTGCCGGGGCGTCGTTGCTGAACACTGTAGTGTTTATGTCGTCTTCCATTATGTGTGCTTGCTACGTCTGGATCACCAGGCTATAGGGGCGCGAAATGCGTCCGCTATTGACAGACGCGCGCTGAGAGAAGAGAACGAACTTTGAGAGCAACCGGCGAGCAGCCGAGCGGCGGTGAAACTGAGCCTTTATTGTACGCGCCTTCCATGCCGAGGAATCCGACGCCGCTAACATAAACATCAGCTAGTTGTGCAGACGCTCAGGGCGCCGGCGGCGGAATCGGATCCTCTACAACGGGTCTCACACTACCGGAGTTCGCCGAGACCAAAAGCCGATATGCCACACCACTGCTACTGCACGACGTTTCGCCAACAAATACTGAACGCACTACGGAGACTTCGTACGGATTATACGACCAGCGGTTGACGTGAGCCTGAGATTCAATGCGCCACATGGCGCCACGGCATCACTTGGCGCCACCCCCATCGCGCCTTTACAAAAGTCCCTAAACGATCCTGTCCCTAGGCACCTAGGATCAGTTCACGTGAGGGATTTTTGTACATTTAGACGCACGCCTCGGCTGCGACGGAGATCAATGACGTTAGTACTGGTGCAGCCAATGGCACGCCTCTCACTTTTTCGCGCATTCGCATGAGGTTGCGCCGGAGTTTTCGGCGTACAGGCAACAAACGGGTTGACGGACGAATCGGCTAGCCATATACAGCTTTGCTGTAAAATAGCATGATCAAGCTAGTTAGTGCTTTATCTGCCGCGCCTCTGCCGGAGTAACACATCGCGTTTGCTGTTAATTGGAAAGAAGCTATTGTTATCTGCTAGGAATTACTATAGTCCGCACGTACACATAATCTACATAGCCTTGTCAGAGATGGCGACCACACAATATCACTTGGCGCGAAAACACTGTCCACGGGACTGTCTTGACTGTCTCGCTCAAGGGGCGTGCCAGGGATGTGGCGCCACCCATCCACACAGTGGGGAACGTTCGCGCGTAGTTCCAGACACCCCCACTATGTGGCCGCACCCATTCGCATCCGAAGACCGAAACCAGAACTTAATCACGGACACAACATTTTCCCCTTCCTGGAAGGATGCCTTGTACCAATAGGTTGCCGTACGATTCGTGCTGGTCGCTTCGATATGCTGGATTCGGATTCGAGTGGACGCGATGACGGCATCCCACGGCGGCCGTATTTCGATGGGCGCGAAACTCCATAACACCCGTGCACTTAGATTTAGGTGCACGTTAAAGAACCCCAGGTGGTCAAAATTTCCGGAGTCACCACTACGGCGTGCCTCATAATCAGAAAGTGGTTTTGGCGCGTAAAACCCCATCATTTATTTTAGTTTTTTTTGATGACGGCATAGCTGGTGTGCTGTTTGCTGGATTACTCTATGCCCCACGTGGGCGTTGCTGAGGCTTGTCTGTCCAGCTTAACTTCGCCGGTACGCTTCCTGAGCTGGCTTAGATGGCGTCTCAGAATTCTTTCTGCGCATTTCACAAGCCACGATCTGTGGCCCGTCCTCATAAACAGACTTCCTCCCGTCCTGCACGGCCCCTTGCTGAATTGTTTTACCCATACGGCTTCTCCTTACATGAGTTGACGATTCTTGCCTAGGTCAGCTTGCGCAGCCCCCTTTTCTTCCGATGCAATGATAAGGCCCAACAGGTTTGGCAGCACCCGCCCGAACGTGACAAGCAAACACTGAGCGAACCGGACGATTCTCTGGCCAGTGTTCTCCAACATAACATTCTGCTTGCCAATTTGTAGCAGGGTGGTAAGGGGGCTAACGTTATGCTTCGAATGCTATTTCTCTGTTAGAAATCTTGTATCTCGAAAGACACACACGCGGCCCCATTTTCCAACACAACCTTGCGTGGTATTCCAAACGTGGTGAATAGAGAGCGCAGCACACTGATGACTGCTACTGACGTCAGGCTCTTCACTGGTCGCACCTCCACCCACTTGGTGAAAGCGTCGACAACCAAAAGGTATGTCCCTCTACTGGACCTACGAAGTCCACGTGCAATGTGTGCCATGGTGTCATTGGCTGCGTTCAATTTGGAACTGGAGCCTCTTTGGATCGTTCTGGGTGCGCTGGCACTGGTCGCATGACTTCACAGTTTCGATCTCGGTGTGCAAGCCAGGTCACTAAAGATAACTGCGTGCAAAAGCTTTCGTGGCTACAAGCAGTTCTGTTGCAACATATGACAATTCTTGAGCCCCAGCAGATGCATGATGGATAGCAAGTTTGGTGGCTCTTCTGCGGTATGGGGTGAAACTGTCTCCTTGCAGACGCTGCACGGTGCCATTCTGTACTCCTGCAATGACCTCTCCTCAGCTGTCAACGGCGGCCGTGGTAACGCCTCGAACATGAGCACGTCTCCAGGTGGGTTAGGTTATTCAATGCAGTCTGGCAGAGGCAGTCTGCTCCGCGCATCCGCATTCGGATGACTACCGGCACGATACTCGAGGTCGTAGTTGCATGCTGAAAGTTTAAGACACCACCTTTTCATTCAGGCGAAAACATTTCCGTGGTCCGAGAATCCCGAGTAACGGCTTGTGGTCAGTCACGAACGTGAATTCTCGACCCAAAATGTACTCGTGGAAGTGGGTGGCTGAAAAATCTACAGCGAGTCCTTTACGGTTGAGTTGTGCATAGTTACGTTCGGCATCACCAAAAGTCCGGGTTGCAAACGCAATCGGTGCCTCTCTGCCTTGGCTTTCCAGCGGAGCAAGCACGGCACTTACAGCATAAGGTGAAGCATCACATGAAATCAAGAGGGGCTTGTTTTTCTCAAAGTGTGACAGGACAGTCCTCAACAAGCACTGTTTGAGCTCATCAAACGCGTTTTGATGCCGTTGCTCCCACTTCAAAGTCTTGTCCTTTGCCAGAGGTTCATACAGGGTTGATGCTACTGTAGCATGGCGCTCCAGAAAGCGATCATAGAAGGCCAACATGCCCAAAAATATACTGCAGTGCATGCTTAGTTGTGGGCGCTGGTGCCTTCACAATAGGTTCCACTTTTTCATCACGTGTGAATCGCTGCTGCATCAATCTTGTGACCCTGGAAATTTCACCTCTCTACACCAAACTGACACTTCGATTTACACAACCGAAGGTTTGCCTGAGCGAGCTGCTAGAGAACTGACGCTAGGCGGTCTTTGTTGTCTTCTGAAATTGCTTCACTCACGATTATATCGTCCAGGTAAACGCAAACTCCCGGCAAGCCGCTAAAGGTGGTCTTCATAAACCGCTGGAATGTTGCTGGGACGGCTGACGCACAAAATGGTAGCCTGTTTACCTTGTACAGCCATTTTGTAGTGTTTGCAGTGAGAATCTGTGCTGTCGTTGGAGTCACATGAAGTTGAGTGCAAGCTTGAGCCCAGTACAACGAGCTAAAAAGCCGGCCACCTTTCAAAGTGCTAAACACTTCCTCTCTTGTGGGCAGGGGGTGTGAAGCCTTTTTCGCAGCCTCATTTACTGTACAGCGGTAGTCACCGCAGGCACGCAAGTTTCCGTCTTTTTTCCCCACCCATACTAGCGGTGTAGGCCAGTCTGAGTGTTGGACCGGCTCCCATATACCGTCATCTACGTACTTGTCAATCTGCGCCCTGATGCAGCGCGCATGGCAAAGGGCACCGGCCGTGCCTTCAAAAACTTGGGGCTTGCCCCCTCCTTCAGTTCCAGATTTACTAGCGCACCCGTGTGTCCTGTGGTGTCTTCACGAAAATTGTCTACATGCTTCTGTAGCAACTCCGTCAAACTGCCTTCCTCCGTTCTCTGGTGAATTCCGAGATGCTCGATGCCCAGCCTGTCAAGCAAATTGCGTCCCAACAAGCTGCATCCAGTGCCCTGGACGAGAAATGGTAGCTTGCAAGCTGTGTTCTTGTGACGAATCATTACTGTCGCAGTTCCGACAACCTGCAGTTGCTGACCTGACCAGATGCGCAGATGTATGTCGTACAGCCTCAGAGTGTGTGCCATACGGTTTGAAATGTGTCTCTGCTAACCATGGTGCACGATGCACCGGAGTCGACCTCAAAAGTCACAGGTTTTCCGTGCACTGTAAGAGTCAGAGTAAACTTCGGGGCGCTGAATCTGTCTGCCACTGTACAGAGGTCATGCAACGTTGAAACCTCTCAAGTTTGGTTTGGTTAGTCACTTCCGCAGTCCGTAAAGTTTCTAGGAGGTGCTGCGCTGGTATGTGTTTTCCTCAGCCTTCTTCCTCGAGCCGCAAGCCTTGGCAATGTGCCCTTGTTTCCGGCAGTAATTACAAATAGTGCTGAACTTACACGTCTTGCGACTCTGCGAACCGTCGCAACGCCAGTAGCGTTGCGCTTCGTGAGAATGCGTCTTTATGCTAAGGTTGTGGGATCGTTCCCCACCTGCGGAGATCGCAGCACTGTCGCCGGTGCGCCTTGCCGCCTTGTTGACTTGCGCGTGATCAGCTTTTATCTGTCGTTGCTGCTGGACGGCGCTCTCCGCTCGAATGGCGAAATCATAAGCCTTGCATGAGGTCATATCCTGCTCTGGAAACAGCCGCTGTTGAAGATTCTGGTCGCGGAGACCACACACGAAGCGATCGCGCAACATCACATCTAAAGGCAGAAGTGTTCGATCGTTGCAGCCCGTAGCTTCCTCCCTTGTTGGTGATGCCATTCCCTCAACTGGCATCGCCGTGGCTGTTCTTGCCGTCGGCAGAGTGTCGAAATGGCCGCTCGCAGCCAACTTGCGTAGAGCGGCAACGTAGTCGCTTACCGACTCGCCTGGGAGCTTATCTCGCCTTTGTAAAAATCGCACAACTGTAGACTTCGGACGGACGAGGGTCGTAGTGTGCCTGAAGTGCGGCCACGATCTCGGCATAGCTCACTTGGTCGGGCGTCTTTGGTTGAAGCAGCACACAAACCACGTCGTAAATTTGAGCACCGCACAGTGTAAGCAAGTGTGCTCGTTGCTTTACAGGGTGAGTCACATCGTTCGCCTAGATGAAATATTGTAGCTGGCCGAACCACGATGCCCAGTTGAAGCCAGTAAACTCCTACAAACGTGCAGCAAAATTACGCTCGCGTTCAGCCATGACTCACTCCAGGCTCCACGATACCCTCTGGGCTTCCCTGCCACGGGTGATCCCCCTCGTTGCCAATATTATGTACTAGGAATTACTTTATTCCACACGTACACATAATGAACGTAGCCTTGTCGGAAATGGCGACCGCACAACATCCCTTGACGCCACACTGCCCACGCACGGAGTTTCCTTCCTCCGTGCTGCCCACGTGACTGTCCAGCACCAGGGGCTTGCCAGGGATGTGGCGCCACCCATCGACACAGTGGGGAACGTTAGCGTGTAGTTTCGGACACTCGCACTATGCGGCTGCACCAGTCTGCATCCAAAGACCGAAACCAGAAGTTAATCACGGACAGAACAGCAGTGACAGCTGTATTCTTGGCATAGATAAAGCACACGGGTGGTTCTTTTTTTCCCACAATACATATCACCACAAAAACGAATTGACGACGTTAGCGCAAATTCTTAAAGGTGCATTTTGTTTCGTCCCAGTCGCGATGTCTTTCTCTAATGAGCAGAAGGTGAAACTGATCCTTGCCTTGGGAGGTGCAAATGACAAGTGGAAGGCCGCAAAATTAATCAGTCATGGAAGTGTGGCGGTAGACCAAACGCGTCGACTATCATCATAAATGATGAAAACTTGAGACAAACCGCCAGCTCCAAGAAACAGCAGCGTAGGACTCTATCTTTGCGCCCTAGCCTAAGCACGGATGTTCCAGCATTTACGGCCTCAAACCTTCATGTTAGGGTGCGGGACATGGCCGCCCAGGTACCACTTTTCAAGTCGTCAGCTTAGAGACTTCTAAACGAAGACCTTTTACCCATCCTAGTTTAGAAAGCACGGATGCTTGCAAGATAGCCACCTGTAGAATCATCTAGATTTCTCGAATTGAGTCCCCAAAAAAGATGATGAGTTACTGTATTTTTGTGCAACATAATGTACACAGAAAAGCCAATTTTCACAGAAACGCCCGGGCAAATTTCCATAATGCCCACTATTGAAGTGCCCACGGTGCAAACCTTCGGCAGTGACCCCTTCAGCACAGACTTTTATCAGCGGCGTGTGAAATGCACGTCAATGGTATGTGTCTCAGTGTCACTTCTCTTTCCAGTAAGCAAAGCTGATGACTCAATAAAAAAAACACTTCTAATAGTTTACACCATTCATTAGGGATGGAAACATTGTCACTTGCATGCAGAGGTCATTAGTTTATAGAGCGTGGTCTTAATAACTATCATGCACCAAGATTATAAAAAAAAATTCATTTCTCGAAGAAAATCTAGTGGATGTTGTTCCCAGTACATTGAAGTAGTTTCCAGTATTTATTTCGTTGCTGAGCTTCAATTAATTATTTAACTCGAGACGCACTATCCTAATTTTCAAAGTGCCAATGAGGCATTTATAGGTGCAGCCAGGCATATCTAACTGCGGTATCTTCAGCGATATACCAATAGCGTACTAATTTTTTTCTGACTGATAAGTAAACCCTGCGAACTATGATGAATACCACCTGACTGCGATACCACCCGCATCATAAAGCAGCGCCCTCGAACAGGCTCTTTCTGACTTAGCTGGAACGAAATGAAGGGAAAAAAAATAAATCAGCACCCAACCACTCCGTACAGATGGTTAACCAGCGAAGCTGAAAGTGCAGCCGCGGTGTTTATCACTGGGTTAATCTGGATGGTTCATTAAACGACGGCTTGGTAGGCTTCCGCATCCTGGGTACGCAGTTGCTGCTTGCGCTTGGCAGCACGAGCCTGTTCTTGTGCGTGTGCTGCAGCATCGGGACGACGAAGACGAGGTTGTTCCCGGTTCTGCTCGCGGCGTTCCTGATCGAAAGCTGCCTGCTCCTCAGGAGTACGTATGACGTGAGGCCTACACATGTCGGAGCCGGAGAGAAACTGCTGTGCGCCCACTCGGCTGCGACGGAGAGCAATGACGTTACTACTGGTGCAGCCAATCGCATGCCTCTCTCGCATTTTTTTTTCGCGCATTCGCATGAGGTTGCACCGGAGGAGTTTTCGGCGCGCAGGCAACAGGCGGACTGACGGAACAATCAGCTAGCCATATAGAGCTTTGCTGTAAAACACCGTGATCGAGCTAGTTAGTGCCATCGTCGTCACTTTGTCCGCGTCATACACTTGCCGTGATGCCGCTATATTCCTGAATGACCTTGGCAGCGAGTGCCACAGCAAAGTGGGAGGATACCGAAGTATGTCGCATATAGCCGAAACAATAATGAACACTACAGATGTTAAATTAATGTGACTTAAGGAATGCTGTGTCGCTGCATTCATCATTCTTCACCATCGTCACCAGCCTAATTCATGTCCACTGCAGGACTAGGCATCTCCCTCCGATCTCCAGTTACCCCTATCCTGCGCCAACCGATTCCAACTCGCGCCTGCGAATTTCGTAATTTCATCACCCCCCCCCCCTAGTTTTCTGCCGTCCTCCACTGCGCTTCCCTTCTCTATGCACCCATTCTGTGACTTCAATGGTCCATCGGTTGTCTAACCTACGCATTGATTGAATGCTAATCGCATTATTATCGATAGTCATCATGATGTTAGTTGTGCCTTAATCTTTTGTCCCCATTTTGCATTACATGCAAGCTTCAAAGCAAAAATTATCGTTCGAGCAACCCAATAAGCAACCTTACTAGCCTAGAAGCATGCAGTAGATGCTAATGTATTTTCAACAAGGGTGTGTACCGATGCACACTGCTGCATGCGAAGGTGCACTCGCCATTTGACTCCATTTGAGAGTTATGCTCTCTTCTGTGCTTGTAATTTCTTCCGCTTTAGTTCGTGTCGTAACGCATCGTTAAATGTGAAGCTTTGTGGCTGCATTCATTATTACTGCGTAGTTGATTCATGCAGGCCCATCTTCGTGAAAACTTCTGGCAGATTCATCGGCATGTTCACTGCTCACTGCTCATCACTGCTCATCAGATTCATCAGCGGTCTGGAACACTTTGGCTGCATAGTCATTGTGACGATGAAGCTCTCTCATTTCCAGCACTAGGTGGTCTTGTGGCCCACGTTGTATAGCCCACAGTGGAAGTTCCAAGAATGCGTTATAACCATTAAAGACGCTCCATTTGGCGGTTTTTCCAAGAATAACGCATAAACACGCGTAGCGCTGCGAATTGCTTCTGGCTCCGCCAGCTGACGTCCTGTGAAAATTACTAGCCTAGAAGTCCTAAATTTTAGGGTGAGGTAATTTGATGGGAAGACCACAGATTCCGCACACCGACAAACAGTTGTGGAGGAGCTGTCAGTGAAAATTTGAAGATGGTCCTATGCGTCCAACATAAGTTGACATAGCTGCTTTAGAGCTGGTGACGAGAATGCTGCTTTCATCCTTCTCCTTCGATATTCTGGTTAACCTCCTTGCCTTCTACTTCTCTCTTTCCTCCTCCTCCTCCTCCATCCTTCTCCTTGGTATTGAATAGTGAACTTGTGGTCGAGCCACACACTACAGAGATGACAGCAGTTATCGGCCGACGTATTATCTCTAGGGAGGCAGCCGACGTGAGACGACATTCTTTGACAAGGATCACCCGGTTGGTTTACTTGGAGCGACGCTAAAGGGGTGGAAAGGAGCGCGGACACTGTGCCAGACGTGGGCTCTGAGCATTTCTATGGTAATGTCAGTCATGACTCGGTAATCCTGAGTATTTGAAATGGTTTCCGCAGTTCATCTGCGTTGTGGCAACAAAAAAGAAACGCGTAGATGAGCCTGAGTACCTTCGACTGTGCGTCCTCTAGCTTTGCAAGTATTGGGCAGTACAACTAAGCCGTATTGCAGATACCTGAGAAACCTAGCCCCTTAGAGTTTGACATCACGTTCTGGCGTATATTTAATGTTCTTCGACCAAGAAATTTGAGTTAATCGAAAAGGGTTTTAATGGTAAACTTTAGCTCGGGGGCTCCTCTGTAATGTCGTGGGCGAAGGAATCGTTTTTCTTGGGAAGGGCAGTACTGAATTTGTTTTGATTTTATTTTATTCAGAAAGAAAGTGCACTTTAATGGCTCTAAAAAGCCGAATTTTCTGTTCAGATGTACATAAATTAATAAAAATTTTTCAACATCGCAACATTTTAAGAAACAAAGCTATCACGTTTGGGAGGGAGGATAATGATATCACAATTCCGTGAACTTAACCTAACAATACCTCTAATGCGGACAAAACTGTTGTATATTACGCCACTCTGAAATTTGGAAATAATATGTGAGTAGGACTTTTTGGAAAATTAGCGTAAACAGTGTTAACAAATGAATGTAAGCCGTCGCGTCATCTATGGTATTTGCCCCTTTAGAAGCTCTAACAGATGCACTGTACAGATGTGCGATATGTGTTCTAGTGCTGAATTAGACATTCGTAAACTTCGTGCTTCGATTATTTTGAAACACGAATTTTCGGCAGAGAGAGAGAAAGAGAGCAAATGATAAATGACAGGTAGGGAGGTTAACCAGGACTGAGCCTGGTTTGTACCCTACACTAGGGAAAGGGAAAAGGGAAAAATTTTCGGCAGTTTGTTCAAACAACTACCGGCCTTTAATTAAAATTAGCCTTCATACAGCCACTTTTTTTCTCCCAAATGCAAAAAGAAAATTCGCTCAGGTTGGCACAGTGGTTGTTTCATAAAAGCGTTTCCGCGTTTTACGTGTATGCGAATAGGCGGTGTCGTGCATGGTCCCGCGCTAAATCTTCCTCTTTAGCGCTTTTTGGGGAAGCAAGACGTGGACTTCACTAGACGTCTGGATTAATGATGACTGCCAACAATCTGTGCATCCTGTTGTAGCAAAAGTGGTGCCCTTTCATGAATACGGCGCACGATGCCGTTGGCGTGGGCCCAAACGGTGACTAGCACACATTTATCCGGTGGTGTTTGAATGCATTGCTTGCTAAAGCCCGCCGGTATTGAAGTCGACACTTTTTGAAATCTCGCGTGCACTTGAGGACGTGGCATACCTGACGTCCATAGGCAGGGGTCCTATACCGTAAAACTATTCCAATATATTTTTATTTCAATCTCCTGACGTCAAATTTGCTTAACTGCCGACGCAAGCATCGGGCGGTCACCCGCAGGGTCGTTTGAACAGACCAATCAAACGCTCTTCTCGTTGATATGAGGTCATTTTCCTTTGCCTGAAAAACGAATAACATTGCCTACACTAAGCGGCTTCTGTTATCTAATTGGCTGACAAGAGGCGAGGAGCATGTTCAAGCGGAGAGCGATTCGATGCGGCCGGGCCAGTGCACTGAAAATCGATAACCAGATAAAGAGGCTGGTGCCGGCGTCTGTGATTGGTCCATTTTCCCTTACTTAGCTTGCGGTGGCTCGTCGACAATCGCGGCGGCATGCAACGGAAGCTTAAGAATGATGTGAAAACGGATCCTCAGCAAAAGAAGGTTGGCATAACGAGGTCGTAAACGTGCCAAAAGAGCTCGAAAACGTTACACGGCCACGCAAGAACGTTTAATACACGCAAATAAACCCATGCTGTCCGGCAGGTGCAAGCAGCGAGTGCCTGAGCGATTGGCGGCAGCCATCTTTTATTCCTTTGGGAACGGGGCAGCTTGCAGCTATTTAGAAGAAAATTCAGTTTTGTGCGGCATATTAATGCATCTTTAACCCGTACTCGTCACTTTGACGCAGTGAGTTTTTGCGGTTTTGTGACGTCGCGTGAGAGGCAGGTGAAGTGGGTGCAGCCCGAAAGCTTTTGACCAATAACCGAGGGCTAATGGCGCAAAGGCGTTGAATCAGAAATAACTATTTTTCTTTTGTTCGGTCAAATCATGCATAATGAGTGTGTACACGTCATATCAGATTTGGGGGCTATCGCCGTTTTCGTGACGTCGCGTGACAGACAGGTGAAGCGGGCGGTGGTCCAACAAAGTTTTTGACCAATCGCGGAGGCCTGATTGCAGAATCGGAACAGAAAAGTTTCGAATAGTTTTACGTTACAGCGCCCCAGATGTCACCTGCGTACGTCGACAGCTTCGAAGCGCTCAAATGGTAGGCGTTCGACAACACCGATGCGTGTGACTAAATATTGCTCAGATCTAGACGCCACCTAGGGGAACACCACCAGAACTGACGCAATCGTTATAGCAGCAATTAAAAACTTAAGAACTTCACGGTCCGGAATGACTTCAAAAATGCGGTAATACACTTCCATCTCACTCATAATTTCCCACTATGTATATATAGTGTGCAAAAATGGCCATTAGTACATTTTTTGTTCCTTTTCGCAATCCAAATTAGGGCGCACAATTTCGTCATGATATGGTGACATTGATGAAAATTCCCTGCCTATAACGCAGCCCCATAAAATTCTTTCACGCAGTGAACAAGGTAACGCTGCTCTAATTTTAGTACATTCAAGCGTATTCACAGCATTGCAAACACAGTTCGTAAACTCCACTTTCACCATACCATAAATTCGGTCCCAGTTACACGCATGAAGAGCCTCACAAATGCTGTCGCATTTAGGGAATGTTTGCGATTGTAGCTGAAGCGCGCCCCATAGGGGACTGTAGAGTGTCTTTGTTTAATCTGACTGCTCTGTTTCGGAGGCCCAAGCCACCAGCTGAATATAACTCCAATAATTTAGTTACTGAGATTTCAATCTTAAGGTATGCGAGCTTGCGCCATGGAATCTTTTTTCTTTTTGCCAAATGAATTTGTATTGTATTACTCCAAACGAAATTAGGGTGTGTGATCTTTTTTGTGCACATGCTGTTTGTTTATAATGCTCTATAGATTCGATAACGTTTATTTTTACAAAAAAAATTATTTATATCACTTTAAAACGTCCTTAGAATGTTAAATGTTTATTTGTACTGCGCCGTGCTGTACTTTGCTTTAAAAATTTGAAGGTATTGGAAAACTATGACAATATAGGCATTGTTGTCATAATATTTTTGCAGTCATCAAGTATATTGTAACTTTCAAAATTGTGAGTATGTGTGTAATCTGCTGTAAAACTTCTCGCTTACGAGAGCTGACGCCTTAGTCTACCCTTGTTTGAATGAATGAGAAACAAAATTCAATTGAATTCAATTATTTGTAAGTAAAGCGCTGTAGTGTTCATGAGGGTCTCTCTGTCTATGTTGTGCCCGCGATCTTTGGTTTTTGGCACTTATCGAAATTCACTACCAAGAAGTACAAGCATCCACTCATGTGGACAAGTCCATCACACGAACTACTCGGAAGAGAAATAAAGAAGAATAAAAAAGAGCTTCAGGCTGACCATGATAGCCAAGTGCTTGCATTCTGGATGGGGCTAACGTGAAACTGAAAAAAAAGGAGACAGAGGGGAGGCCTCGGTTTCCACGTAGCTGGAGACAAGCAAGACGCACACTCCGAAGGCGGAGTCGAGGATGAGAGGCACGCATCGCTAGAATACGGCCCTGGTGCTCATTAATAAGGCTTAGCCGCAACGATATCATTATTAATGAATTACAGGCTGAAGGAACAGCGCTCGCTAGACGCACGGCGCTAAGCCCTTCATTAGAATATTCTATACTGGCTTGCCGGGCGCTCTGCTCGAGCTCTTTGTCGGGTCTGCTACTTCTCCCTGCTCTGCTTGCCTTTCCCGCCCACCGATCCTGCAGCGAGTTTCTTTCCCCTTCCACGTGGCATCCGGCCTTCACTGAGAAATGAGCAGGTGTTCTTTCTCTTTTTTCGCGCAGTTTTTGGAGGGAGAATTTCAATAAAGACACGCTCGTAACTCACGAACACGCAAATGCGCGCGTTCTGACGGTACTAAGCGCACGAATTTGCATATGTTTGGGAATAACTTGCCTTTCGACTTCTGAATTAATTTCATTTCCTTTATTGAAACTGTTAGCCCAAATTTGGGCTATTAGAGGAGTGGTAGGTGGCAATACAAGCAACAATATATTTACAGGAAAAAAAAAATTAAAGTACATTTTGGGGAATGCACTTATAGTAACACCATGACCAATACATCATGTAATACAATACCCAGGTGATTACTGTATTACATTTTGGCCGAGTTATGGTATGCGTACACAAGTGCTTTTGACATTATCAAGAAAGTCATGTATAGATGACGTCCTTACAATTGAGTCTGATAATAAATTCCATTGTTTTATTGCTCTCGGAGAGAAGCTGTATTTAAAACAATCATTGCGAGTAGTAGAAGGACGGATATACATACTGTGGCGATGATGAAAATAGTTACTGGGATTAAAGTGAAAATAGTTATCTTAATCAATTTCAACATGGCCATGAATAATAGGAAAAAGATACTTCAAACGGTCATACTCGGTTCGAGACTCTAGAGGGGGAAGTTCAACAAGTTCACATAACGGGGTAGGAGAGTCGTAACGACGATATTCGTTAAAAATAAATCGTGCAGCAAGTCGCTGAATGTTATCCAGCTTTGACTGATTAGATGAATTGTATGAGTCCCACACACAGTGCCGTACCGAGGTCGTCTGGCACCCGGGGCACATAGGTCTTCTGTCACCCCCCCCCCCCCCCCCTGATGTAGTCGAGGAAGGCGAGGATATCGACAATTTCCGGGTTTCATACTGGGCGCCGCCCGCAGTGCCAAAGTACCGCAGGTTGTAGCACCCAAAACGATATTGTTTAAGAAGTTTTTGTTGAGTTAATAATATGATTTTGAGTCCTCAATTCTCGAATTGAAGTGCTTCCTCTATAAATACTAATTACGGGATTATTAAGGACATGGATATTACTTATCTGCCATATTTTTCGCGCTACCGAATTCCCAGTAATCACAAAAAGACATATCTTCATAGAATCTCGATCGGGAAATATCCTTACAAAATTCGCCTTTCTTTCTTTTATAAAATTCTGTGCAGCTGGTACAGACACTGTACTTGTGGCATGAAGTCACACAACAACAGTTTTCTGAAACTTTCGAGCGTAAGAAGGAAAGCGTGAAACATAACGGCAGGTTTCGCAGCGGCTTCTCGGAGCGAGCGGGAGAGGGGAAATAAAAGCGAGCCGGACATCACGGCGGGCCCGCGACTACAGCCTGTCGAGTCATACGCCGCCAAACTCTTCGGCCGAACCCAGTCTGAAGACTATCCAGAGAATCCCATTCGCGACTTTTGACGGCCCCATTTATGCAACGTCGCTCTCCACGAACGCTTCGCCGTAAACGCGAGCGTAGACAAGACGTAGATGGTGTTCCGTTGACGGCATTAATTGATACAGCAACCCAAATTTCCATAATGAGCGCTAACCTATGTCGTGTTGTGCCCTCAAAAAAGTTGTTATGCCTGCCATCGCTCGAGCCGTACGCGTCGCCATTGGCGCCACTGTTGCCGTCAATGGTATGTGCACTGCTCGCATAGGAATTGCTGGCAGCCATGTTCCAGTCCTGTTCGCCGTGCTGACCACTTGCCCTCATGACCTAATCTTCGGGCTCGACTTTCTGACGACGCATTCTTCCCTCATCGAGCTTTCCACCGCTACGCTGTGCCTCGAGCTTCTTCTTCTTTCAGAAGTACGCCCCGAACAACCGAACGCCCTTTGCACTACATAGTTTGTTCGCTTACCTCCAAAATCCCTAAGGTTCGCCGAATTGGCCTTAACGGCAACCGTGCCTGATGGCGACTATGTCGTCGCACCTATTCGTGATGTCCTACTGGCGCGCGACATCTCTGTGTCACACTCCGTCGTAACCCTTGCCGCTAATCGGATGTGTTTCCACGTTATCAATTTTCACTTGACGAAGCAAGTGTTACCGGAAGGCATACTGGTGGCCACGCTCCGGTCAGTGATAGACGACCGCGTCACTGCTTTTGCAGCCGACGCGTCTCCAGATCCTCCTGATTACCTGCCGGATGCCTTGAACCTCGACGGCCCATAACGTCCTTTGGTCGCTCCGAACCTCGCACCTGACCAAGCAACCGCCCTATATCGCCTTTTGCTTTCCTACCGCGACATATTTGACACTGACAATAGACCATTTGGTCAGACGTCCCTTGTTGAGCATCGGATAAACACTGCTGAAGCTGTTCCCATTTACCGCCGACCGTATCGCGTGCCCTCGGCAAAACGGCAAGTTATTCTGCAAGAAGTAAACAAGATGCTGGTCAGAAGCATTGTTGAGCCCTCGTCGAGTCCTTGGGGGTCGCCGGTCGTGTTCGTCAAAAAGAAAGATGGAAGATGGCGTTTCTAGGTTGATTACCGCCACTTAAACTGTATCACTAAAAAGCACGTTTGTCCTTTACCACGAATCGATGACGCTCTTGACTGTCTTCACGGTGCCAAATACTTTTCGTCCATGGACCTTCGATCTGGTTATTGGTAGATTTGCTTCGATGGGCAAGACCAAGATAAGACCGCTTTCGTCACTCCAGATGGCCTCTACCAATTCCAGTTTATGCCGTTCGGTTTATGCAATGCCCCCGCCACGTTCGAACGGATGAACCCCTTATGTAACCCCTTATGTAACACCCCTGATAAAGGGGCCTTTAAGGAAATAAACTGACCTGACCGGACCTGATGATGGACTCTTTGCTTGAAGGTTTTAAATGGTTAACTTGCCTTTGTTACCTCGACGACGCCCTTGTGTTTTCCCCTACATTTGAGACGCACATTGAGCGCGTCGCAGCTATCGTTTACGTCTTCCGCAAGGCTGGGCTCCAGTTAAACTCATCGAAGTTTCACTTCGGGCGCCGACAGATTACAGTGCTAGGCCATCTCGTCGATGCTTCCAGCGTACAACTCGACCCGGAGAAGGTCCGAGCAGTAACGGCTTTTCCTTTGCCTCAGTCTATCTAAGACGTCCGCAGTATTGTGGGGCTTTGTTCTTATTTCAGACGGTTCAGGAAAGATTACGCAGCACTCGCTCGAACTTCTGAAGAAAGACGTGCCTTTTACGTGGGGTCCCCCTCAGGCAGCCGCATTTTCAGGCCTTATCACGATTCTCGCCAAACCACCGGTCTTGAGCCACTTTGACCCGTCCGCACCTACAGAGGTCCGAAACGATGCTAGATGTTATGGTACCGGCGCCGTCTTCATCATCATCATCAACCTGGTTACGCCCACTGCAGGGCAAAGGCCTATAACATAACTGCGAGTCGGCCTAGTTGGAACAGATTCATCTTAAAACTCTTTGTGCCCAAACAAACAGTCACGAAGAATAGGGGTAATACAAGGACGTGCGCTTCCTTGTGTTGCCCCTATTCTTCGTGCCTGTTTGCGCACAAAAAGTTTCAAAGGCCTCTCCCATACTTCTCCAACTACCCCGGTCATGTACTAATTGCGGCCATGTTGTCCCTGCAAACTTCTGAATTTCATCCGCCCAGCTAACTTTCTGCCACCCCCTGCTACGCTTCCCTTCCATTGGAATCCTATCCGTAACCCTTATTGACCATCGGTTATCTTCCCTCCTCATTACATGTCTTGCCCAAGCCCCCCCGCATTTCTTTTTCTTGATTTCAACTAACATGTCATTAACTCGCGTTTGTTCCCTCACCCAATCTGCTCATTTCTTATTCCTTAACGTTACACCTATCCTTCTTCTTTCCATAGCTCGTTGCGTCGTCCTAAATTGAAGTAGAACCATTTTCGTAATCCTCCAGGTTTCAGCCCCGTACGTGGGTACTGGTAAGACACAGTTGTTATACACCTTCCTCTTGAGGGCTAATGGCAACCTGCTGTTCATGATCTGAGAAGGCCTGCCAAACGGACCCCAGCCCATTCTTATTCTTGTGATTATTTCAGTCTCATGATCCGGAGGATCCGTGGCCACTACCTGTCCTAAGTAGATGTATTCCCTTACCACTTCCAGTGCCTCGCTACCTATCGTAAACTGCTGTTCTCTTCCGAGACTGTTAAACATTACTTTAGTTTTCTGCAGATTAATTTTTAGGCCCACCCTTCTGCTCTGCCTCTCCAGGTCAGAGAGCATGCATTGCAGTTAGTCCCCTGAGTTACTAAGCAAGGCAATATCATCAGGTAATCGCAAGTTACCAAGGTATTCTCCATTAACAATTATCCCCAATTCTTCCCAATCCAGGTCTCTGAAAGCGCCGTCTTATCACAACGCAAATACGGACACGACCGCGTTATACCGTACGCTAGCCGGCTCCTGAGAACTGCAGAGTGCAACTATTCGATTGCCTAGCGCGGATGTCCTGTTCCCGCCTAGGCTGTTTCAAAGTTCCGCCCATATATATATATATGGCAAGCCCTTCTCAGTAATCACAGTCCATCATGCGCTCTGTTGGCACTCGTCACTCAAGTATCCAACTGGCAGGCTCGGTCGTTGGGTCCTCCGACTACAAGAATATCCCTACACATCGACTTACAAGTCGCGACGCCAACCAGGACGCAAATAAGCCTCTCTCGCTACCCAGTCGAAGACGCGACCTTTACGCGTAATGCTGACAACGACACCTGTGTTCTCTCCGTTTTTCCACTGCTCCATGTCACCGACGAGCAGCGCCGTGACCCGTCCTTGCGTTTCATCATTGACTGCGTGGAATCGTCACTTACTGACAGCTCCTTTCGCTTATTCACACTTCAAAATGGCGTACTCTACGTCCACAAGGTGCACCACGACGGCCCTTCATCACTCCTTGGGATCCCTAAACACCTTCGATCGGCTCTTCTCCACGAACTTCACGACCTCGCCACGGCCGGTCACCTGGGTGTGTCAGGTACCTAAGAACAGATCCGCCGATGCTTCTTTTGGCCAGGGCTAGCTCGCTCCGTTCGAAGATACGTAGCTGCGTGTGAGAAATGCCAGCGACGCAAAACACCATCTACGCTCCCTGCTGGGTACCTTCAGCCACTCGACATTCCCGAGGAACCATTCTTTCGGGTTCGTTTGGACTTACTTTGCCCTTTTCCTCTTTCTACCTCTGGGAGCAGGTGGACCGCTATGGCCACGGATTACGCCACGCGCAACGCGATCACTCGAGCACTTCCTACAAGCTGCACCACAGATGTCGCCGATTTTATTGCATGGAGCTCCGCGAAAACTTCTCACAGATTGTGGGCGGACATTCCTATAAAAAGGTATCGCGGACATCCTGCAGCATTGTGCAACGAGGCACAAGCTATCCACGTCATACCATTCGCAAACAAATGGCCTCACGGAGCCTCTCAATCGCAATCTCACAGACGTGCTCGCGAAATATGCCTCTTCAGACTACACTGACTGGGACCTCGCTCTACCATTTGTCATATTTGCTTATGATTCCTCGCGCCACGACACAGCCGGTTATTCCCCATTTTTCCTTCTGTTCGACTGAGAACTAGCACTGCCCCTCATCACAACCCTCCCTGTTCACGCAGCACCACAGTGAATATACACTTGATGCCATCGCCCTCTATGCCCACGCAAGGGAAATTGCCCGTGACTGCCTTCTCAAATCCCAAGAGAGTCAAAGGCATTTGTACGACTGGCGACACTGAGACGTGCACTTCCCGCCTGGTTCTTTGGTGCCTCTATGGTCTCTGTCGCGTCAGGTCGGCCTGTCAGAAAATCAGCTGTCTCGTTTCACAGACTCATACCGAATGTTTCGCGACGTGACTCTCGTCACCTACGAGATCGCTCCTGACGCCCCATGTGCTTACCAGTCCAGTGATATCGTGCAGGTCACACGACTGAAGCAGTATCACCCTCTCATTGATGACATTTAGACGCTCCGGGACCTCGCTTCTACCGCCGGGGGATTATACTACACGCATGTGGCATTTGATCGCTTGAGTGAGGCGCGTGGGCGCCATCACTCGAGAAAAGAGAAGGAGGAACAAACTGGGCTCGCGTGGTGAATCTAACCGGTCAGCGCTGCAAACGCCTTTGTAAATATGACCTTTAAATAGTTGCTGGTCTTACTGACTCGTCCTTCGCGTAACAATATTTTGATTCACATATCCTGCCTTGAATGCGTTTCCGACAAGAAATTAGAACAATGCAGGGAAACTGAAAGCGAATGTGGCAGTGTTGCACGAAAGTAGAAGCTTTGATTGAGATGCTTAAAGTAAGGAGAAAAATTTATTTCTGATAGGTCGGGACATCTTGCTGGTAGGGTGTGGCCCTTAATTCAAGTCCTGATATGCTCACGCTTCTCCGAGTGCCGGATGGATCCAGAAGATCCCTAGTTTTTTGCACCGTACAAATTGCCGTAAGCATTTCACTATGTACTATACTATACCATACTATACCATACTATACTATAGTATACTTCCTTTGTAGCAATTGCTACAAACGGGTGGATGTCTGATTTTCCCTTTATTCTGTCATAGGAATGCACGTTGCACAGATAACTCAAACAACTCTCAACCGAGTGTCGTGTGCCGACATGTCTTGAAACAGATAGTAAGCATTTTCCGCATCTCCTGCAGTGAATACTGTTGTAAGTAAAATTTCAAATTTTAGTAGCACCGTATATATTGCAAGGTTAGATTTCACATGTCCTTAAACATTCCACTATATACTAAGGATAGTGTGACGCGTAAACATAATCGTTGTTTAAAAAGTAACTGTGCAGTCAGTCAACAAAAAATGTGATGGTAATATGGAATGATATCACATCTTCATGGGTGATATGATAGCGCCTGACGAGTGGCTCATCTAATAGCGCCTGTGGGGCGCACTCGAAGGACGCGTGTAGGAGAACAATCTTCACACACTGTAATAGCTGCAGACAGTCTTAGGAATGCACGTTACACAGATCACTCAAACAACTCTCAACCGAGTGTTTGTGTTTAACAATGTGCAGTGTCGTGTTCCGACAGGTCTTGAAACCGATAGCAAGCATTTTCCGCATCTCCTGTAGTGAATACTGTCGTAAGTAAAATATCAAATTTCATGAGCACCGTACACATTGCAAGGTTAGATTTCACGTGCCCTTAAATATGACTAGACATCCCTCACTGATGCTCACCCAGATTGAGCTGTCATCTGTTTGGTGCCGAATAATCAATGATTTACCAGTGCACAACAGTCGCACAACCGAATAGGGAGACACAGCGTTGAGCAACTGAAACGCACTGAAACGTACAGAACTGAAACATTGATCTGTCTAAATCATCTTTACACAAGGAAAACAGAAAAATCCAAGGGATGCGAGATAAAAAATAAATGCAATCTGCAGGCCACAAGTCTCAATTATTTTGCGATAGGAAATCGCGCTTCTTTCTCGAAATGGCCGACAGAAACCACACTGACACCACTGTTATCTCGCTCCAAATATTTTTACGCTTGTACTGTTTCTCTCGTTATTCGATTTTTTCTTCGACGATTACAGGCGCTTGATATAGAAAGAGGCCAGCAACCACAACAGCGATAATGCGTTATACCCAAGTTATTGAAGGTGGTCGTTTAGGCCTTGTCTAGTTCGAGTTACATACCCAATCTTGTAAGATAACAGAAAGCAGTAAACAACGCCTTCAGCACATGACGCAATAATGTATTTATGCTTCGAGGGTACATCTTGGTCTAAGGCCTGAGGTGCCGTCAACTCGAGGGCACATTTCCTAGAGTTTCTTATTTGCCAAAAATGCTGCTTTCGGAACAGCTCTTCGCTAATGCACTTTAGAATTTGCATGCAGGTGGGGGATAACTTTGTATTTTGCTTTTGTGCTAGCACACTGGCATGTCCACCAACGCTAAAATATTCTTCATTTGATTTCAGCATTCTTTTTGCAACAGATCTTAGGAAGGTATCTGCAATTTTAGGATGCTGTTTCAGAAAGAAATGCTGAAATTAAAATTAGAAATCTTGTGGATGGCTGCAACGGGTTTAAACAGGCCAGTATGAGAGTCCTAATACCAGCCGATGTAGCATAAAGAACGTGCACTAATATCTTTGTATAAACAAAACATCTGATCCTGACGCTAATTTTGCAGTGCTATTTAGCCCGACAGCTATTTATGCTGTTATTTTATACAGTGGGTACATTTTATACTTTTTATGCTTTTCTAAGCCTGGCACTTACTAACAGTGTAAAATAATAGTGGAAGAAGCAGGACATTTAGAAGTGTTTGCAGGGGTACAATATTCAATAGGCGTCTATTTTTGTACAGTGCCTCGTACTAGCAGTTAGCACCGGTGTAAGAGCTTCTTTATACGCAACGAATCAATCTTACCACAGCCAGAATATGAATCACTAGATCACAGTTTCCAGTGGGAATCACAGTTTCCAGTGGGAGAAGAAGATGCCAAAGCCAATGCTACAACGGCTCAGCGCATTTCATTTTCAGTTTGTTTTACTGTTACTCGTGGGAACGTTCTATTGTGACGAGGCGGATGTCTGCTCCGCGGCTCAACCGCGCCCATATCCCAACACGAAAATAATCACTAACGCAGGATTCGCTTCCCTGCGCCAGCAGTTCGTTTGTACGGTGCTGCTTTACTCACCGCAAACACACTACAGATTATGCAAACGAGAATGAGAGCAAAAGAAAGCAAGAAATCAGAAAAAAAACAGTATTTGGCGCTCCTGGAGAGATACATTCTGCTTGGCTCAGTGCCTTAAAAGAGAAGACAAACAGATGGATGGCAAAGCGGCATGGCAGCAGACGGCAAAAGAAACATGGCCGTTATAATTGCTCGCTAGTTCTCCCTGCCTTTGCACCCCGTGGCAGGCCTGCATGAAGAAGTGTGGCGGCAGTCTGTGTGCGTGCTCCCAGAGTTCTAGCTCCGCACAAATTTGGCGCAGCTGTTACCTTCCCCGGGAAGGGTTGCAGCGGAGAGCTGCCGACTCGTTTCCCATCCCACCCTTTCCTTCCGGCGTTCCCTTCGTAACTCGCATCGCCGGAGCCGGTTGCCAGACGCTCCCTCACATTTAATAACGCGGAGAACGGTTCCCGTGTTTTAATGACAACCTTGCACCATTTCTCGGGCACACGGTGCTCGCATTACTTTTTCGTTCATTCGATAATTTGCCGTGGTGGTTGGCTTACAAAAATATTTCGAGGAACAGACGGCTTTCGGCAGGAGGGGACGTATCTTGACTGATGAATTCCTCCGAGCCAGGGATCAAGCGCTATGCCGTAAGCGTGGCCACAGAATGTCTGTGTTGCCTGTGTATTTAGGCAAAATTAATATTCGCGCTTACAGATGGGGATACTTGACCTGCTTCAACACAACTAAAGTGTAAAACTGCAGTTAGGTGTAGATTAACAATGGTTAAACATAGGGTAGAAGGAACGAACTGAGCGTTGCCTAAGCAGACTTGTGCCATCAAGCAGCGCTTTTATAGAAGGAGGTGTTATCATGAAACTAAAAATCGTCTGATAGAAACGGGGAAAATAACGCGGACGCTTGAAAAAGCGAAGTTATTTGAGTGGACATGCTGTCCTACTGCCGAGAATGAGGTTGCGCGTTCAATTCATTGCAACTACGGCCGCAATTCGACGACTCCCTTGGCGAGCATTTGTTGTACGGAAAGGAGGTCTAGTTGGTAAAAGCCAAACTGGAATCCTTCACTAAGGCGTATATAATAACACACCTAGTAGCAGTGGGACACTAAACCCCACTAGTCAATGCTTGTTACCACAAAGTGAACCCAGTCGTTGGAGGCCATAGTGTAACCGAAGGAGCTGTATGCGACCTGACCGCCACATATGATTGCAACAAAATAATATTGACACGTGTACTTCGTTATCTTTATCGGGCGACCACTTCTCACCGCCTAACAAATGTTATCGCACAGCGCAGGACGCGCCCGCATGTAAAAGAAGTTTCTGGAAGGTTATCCATGATTCCGTCCACTGTCTTTCACCGCAAGTTGTGTAATCTGATTGCTTGTATGCGCGACGCGAATAGTGCAGAACTTTGTGGAAGACGGGCGGGTCCCAGCGGTTATTCTGGGACATTTGACGACTGATCTATAGAAGCCGAAGCGCTTGACCCGCTGATCAGATTTTCGACGATCGCCGACCGTGTTCGCTGCTATGGTTGTGCTATAAGTGCAGCCTGTTTTTGTGGGCTCAGGTTCGCCCAATAAAAGTTAGTTTTGTCTTTCACAGTATTGCTACTGTATTCTTCATACGTCATCCCACGTGACATCTGGTGGAAGTGCTTTTCGTTCTTGTACCGGACGCCCCCGACAAGCCGTGATCCAAGCCCGGACCGCAAAGAGAACACCAACGTAGTCACGGACCATCGAGCAAGCCGCCGTCTTCAACAGCTGCCCCTGGAGCACGGACTTCTACCTGAGAACACCAAGAAGATTGTGGCCAAGGCAACCCCATTGGCAGCCCCAGCATCCCCCATCGTACTGCAGCAGCCCAGGGAGCCTCCGACTTTCCGCGGTTCAACATTCCAGGACCCGGAAACCTGGCTCGAGACGTATGAGAGGGTCGCTGCATTTAACAGCCGGAACAGCGACGACAAACTGCGACATGTCTTCTTCGCATTGGAAGACGCTGCCAGGACGAGGTTCGAGAATCGAGAAGCCACCTTAACGACGTGGGAACTGTTCCTAAGCGGCTTCTTGCAAACGTTTACAAGCGTCGTGAGAGAAGAGCGAGCCAAGCTCTACTAGAAACCAGAGCGCAGCTGCCAAATGAGACGATCGCGATCTTCACGGAGGAAATGACTTGTCTTTTCCGGCACGCCGACGCGGAAATGTCGGAGGAGAAAAAAGTCCGCTTCATGATGCGGGGCGTCAAGCAAGAACTCTTCGCCCGACTGATTCATAACCCACCGAAGACTGTAGCTGAGTTTCCTGCAGAGCCATCGACGATCGAGAAAACTCTGGAGATATAACTGGAGAAAACCCGGGAATATAACCGCCAGGGGCTCACGCCGCAGTACGCCATCCAAGGACTTGGTTCCGACGAACTTCAAGAGACAATCAGGGCCATTGTCGCGACGAACTGCGCAAGGTCCTGCCTTCGTCGCAGCCTCAAGTGGCCTCGATCGCCGACATCGTGAAAGATGAGGTTCAGCGAACGCTTGGGGTTCCTGAGGTGCAACCTCAATTGCCGCAGCCCCAGCCAGAAGCGATGACCTACACCAGGGTTGCACGTGGCGAAATTTCTCGTCGAGAACATTCTGCTGCGACATGGTGCCCCAGAAGTCCTCATCACCGACAGAGGAACAGCGTTTACAGCAGAGCTCACCCAAGCCATTCTGCAGTACAGCCATACAAGCCACAGGAGGACAACTGCCTACCACCCCCAGAGGAATGGTCTCACGGAGCACCTGAGCAAGACCCTGGCCGACATGCTACCAACGTACGTTGGCGTCGAGCACAAGACGTGGGACGAGATCCTGCAGTACGTAACCTTTGCTTACAACACGGCGGTGCAAGAAACAACACAGATCACGCCGTTTAAGCTGGTTTACGGCAGGAACCCGACGACGACGCTCGACGCCATGCTGCCGCCCGTCACCGACGAAGAGAATCTTGACGTCGCGACCTTTCTCCAGCGCGCCGAAGAAGCCCGACAACTCACTCGCATACGGATCAAGAACAAGCAGCGTACCGACAGCCGACACTACAACCTCCGACGACGCTTCGTCGAGTACCAGCCCGATGACCGTGTTTGGGTTTGGACCCCTATACGCCGACGAGGACCGAGCGAGAAGCTTTTGCGTCGCTATTTCGGACCGTACAAGATCATTCTGACGTATTGGCGCACTGGACTATGAGGTCGTGCTAGACGGTATTTCGCCATCGCAGCGGCGCCGCCCACGACCTGAAATAGTCCACGTTGTGCGACTCAAGCCTTACTACCAGCGTTAATGAACTGCGGGACTTGGCGTAACTGACCTTTGGACTTTGTTTCTTTTCTTTGTTTTGTTACTTTTGTTTAATAAGTGTCGTTTTGTTTGCTTTCTTTAAGCTTTCTTTAAGAGGGGGGTAATGACACGTGTACTTCTTTATCGGGCGACCACTTCTCACCGCCTAACAAATGTTATCGCACAGCGCAGGTCGCGCCTGCATGTAAAAGAAGTTTCTGGAATGTTGTCGGTGGTTCCGTCCACTGTCTTTCACCGGAACTTGTGTAATCTGATTGCATGTATGCACGACGCGAATAGTGTAGAACTTTGTGGAAGACACGCGGGTCCCAGCGGTTACTTTGGAACGTTTGACGACTGATCTGTAAAAGCCGAAGCGCTTGACCCGCTGACCAAATTTTCGACGATCGCCGACCGTGTTCGCCGCTATTGTTGTGCTATAAGTGCAGCCTGTTTTTGTGGGCACAGGTCCGCCCAATAAAAGTTAGTTTTGCCTTTTACAGTATTGCTACTGTGTTCTTCATACGTTACTCCACGTGAAAATATAATTAAAGAAATGAAAAGAAGCGATCGATCGTTGTTATATTGCGGAAACCATGGGTTATGACTGCATCTGGCTGGAAGTTTGCCGTACCGCCATATTACCTGGTTGTGAACTAGCAAATGCTTTCAAAACATACTTTGGTAGGTGAGAGTTTATATTTCACCAGCTAGCCATATTGGAAAACCCAGTACCCAGCATCCAGTGCGCCGGATTATGGGCCCAGTGCCGCGCGCTGGATGCTGGGGCGCAGGGCAGGTGCGTCGTACTGGGAGGCGCTGGCTACTGGTGTGAAAACAGCTCTAGCGCATTAAATACGCGGTGCATGGACACTGTATAGATTTTTTTTAATACAGAAAGCAACAGAGAGCGTTTTAGTGCAATAAAAAAGAAAAAAATGCAAGAATAAAAGTCCTTAGTAAAATAAGACAATAAAAGTCGATGGTCCGACCTACTGATCCCAAGCCAGGTATTTCACCGCTACGCCCCGCCAGCTTTCTTTTTTTTTCATTTGTAGCTTGGCTACAAGCTTCAGAAAAGTTTGTGATCATAGATCACGGTCATTTTATATGGCTTAAAGTATCAAGCATTGACACCACAGATTCATCACAGTCATTCTTTTTGTACACGTCACGTACCTTAACAACCATTTCCACATAATATTCATACAAAGATCGGCCTTTAACATCACAATATGTATATGCCAACAAACTACACCAGACTGCGTGAAGCCCAAGTCCATCTCCATGTCTCCATCCATCTGTTCAAAATCGTGTTCAGGTGGTAAAAAACGAATGCCATGTGGATTGATGGGTAGGCCTCTCTTCAAAGTTCTCTGTAATATATGCCAAAAGAATATGGCATTATTACTTTCAATGAGGACATGTTCGATCGTTTCAGCTTTGTTGCATAGAAAGCATCTGCTTCCCCATGGCATATAAATCCCTTTTTCCTCTAACCACGTTTTAACAGGCAAGGACCACGTGTGAAGCTTGAAGAAAAATGTATTAATGTTTTCCGGTATCCAAATATTTTTAGCTCTTTTAAGTACGTCTTGCCCAGGTCCTTCTTGAAACACTAACCGATATACTGAAAGAGGGAACACACTCTCAATGAGATCCTTCATTAGACGCTTTCTTTTTACATTGGAGAGATACTGAAGGCAAAATCTTGCCCTAAGGAAACGATAGGACGTTACAACTTCACGCAAGAACCTTGGAATTGTGTAAGAGAGCCAATGGTTGAAGAAAAAAAAATGAGGCATAGAAACTGCTAACGTGGTTTGAAAGAAACAACACAGAAACGGGTCTCTTTCGTCCCTTATCAATATAAAACGTGATACAACTTGCTGAAGAGACAAATGGAACACCGACAGACCACTTTTCTTTACTCGACGAAACAAATTTGTCCTTGACGTTCGCTCCCACGTGGAAAACCAGATAAGCGTGGCAAAGACTCGGTGAAATTTTTTAATGTGCGTACGTGTACTACACTGTGCCTGCAGAAGATATATAATTTTCGCAGCGAGAAAAACGTTAGAAATAGTGTTACGTGCAAAACTCGACGATTCATGGCTACCCCATGCTTCGGCCATCGCAAGCATTTCATCCGTCTTTTCGAGCCAGAGTGACTCCTTTTCACGATAGCCATCCAAAGGACGAACACACGGTGAAATGATCCAACGACGAAGTTTTAAAGAATGCATCACCAACTAGCCCAGCACCATGTTTAATTGAACCATCCAAAGGTACCCCCAGGTAAGTACTAGCGGTCGTGAGCCACCAAATGTTTTCAAAAACACCGGGCGTGGCGTTTCAATAGCCATGCCAGGGACCAATACTCTTTTGCTTATTGATTTCACTGCCGCTTTTCTCGCAAAACCTTTCAGTAATTCTTAATAATGAGCTAACACTCTCGCTATCTGCAGCAAATAGGGCAACGTCATCGGCATAAACTAGAACACGTACTTCACAGGATTGTATCTTGAACCCCCTGATTTCTGTACTATTAGCTATTTTTCTACAGAGCGGCTCCAAAAATAAAGCACAAAGTAAAAGACTGAACGGACAACCCTGTCGAACGGAAGAGAGTACTCGTATGCGTTGTGAAAGTTCACAATTAACAATGAAATTGGTACGTGAGCTTTGATATACCGTTTTGATACCTTTACACATGGCCGGACCAAGTACTACATAATTAATTAATAAAAAGAGAACACTATGTGGTACCATGTCAAAAGCCTTAGTATGGCAAAGAAGTCCGACACGGCTGTGGACGGCACGATGGACGCGGACAAGAAGACGCAACAGCGTAGGCTTAGCCAGTCACACCAGGAACAGCGTCTAGCCCGAGCCCCACTTCAGTAGCATTGGCGATCCGGCTGCGGAGCTCTGCACGGCGCACTTCTTCCGTGCAACTTCTCCCCTCGCTGAAGACGGAGCCGCATAGGAGGCCTATGGCGTCGTGAGAACGAAGGGCTCGTGATACGGCTTGAGCCGATCTACGTGCACGGTTTCGCGGCCTCGGCGACGCACGTCCGTAGGGGGCATCAGAGGTTCAATGACGTAGTTCACCGGAGAAGTTTGCTGCAGAACCCGGAAGGGCCTATGGTGTCGGGATACAAACTTGGAGGAGACACTTGGTGTCGAAGTAGGAGGCACCCACAACCAAACGAGAGCGTCAGGCGAAAACTGGTGGTGGGGGTGCCCGTCGTCCTGACGAAATATGTGCAGGGCTTTTTCTTGCGTTGTAAGGGAGCGAACTAGTTGCCGACATTCTTCTGCATACCAGGCGGCTTCGGAAACCGGTGTACCCTCTGATAAGTCGGGACGGTAAGGAAGTATAGTGTCAATGGGAAATGATGGTTTGCGGCCATATAGAATAAAGAAGGGAGAAAAGCCTGTCGTTGACTGAGGTGCCGTATTGTAGGCGTACGTGGCATAGGGAAGGATGAGGTCCCAGTTGGTGTGGTTGGGGGCGACATACATCGAAAGCATGTCGCCAAGAGTTCGGTTAAAGCGCTCTGTCAATCCGTTTGTTTGCGGGTGATATGCGGTGGTAGAGCGATGAATAACGCGGCATTCAGCGAGAAGTTCTTGAATGACATCGGCGAGAAAGGCGCGGCCACGGTCGCTCAGGAGTTCGCGGGGAGCGCCGCGACTTAGAACGAAGCGTTGAAGGAGGGAGGAGGCAACGTCACGAGCCGTCGCGGCTCGCAGAGCGGCCGTTTCTGCATACCTCGTGAGATGGTCTACAGCTACAATGACCCAGCGATTGCCAACAGCTGTGTATGGCAGAGGCCCGTAGAGGTCTATCCCAACCCGGTCAAAGGGTCGCGAAGGGCACGGCGAAGGTTGCATTGGTCCAGAAGGGCGGCAAGGATCAAGCTTCCGGCGTTGACATTCTGTACAAGAGCGAATGTACTTTTCCACAAATGTGTACATAACACGCCAATAAAACCTATGACGTAGTCTGGTGTAGGTTTTGAAGAGACCAGCGTGTGCGCACTGAGGGTCGGCGTGGAAAGCGGCGCATACATCCGTGCGGAGCTGCCGAGGTATTACAAGCAGCCATTTCCGGCCGTCGGAACTGTAGTTACGGCGATAGACGATTCCGTCGCGGATGGCGAAGTGCGAAGCTTGTCAGCGTAACGCTCGCGATGGTGGGCGTGTATGTAAATTAGAGATGTAATCTATCAAAGATGAAATCCAGGAGTCCTTGCGCTGCTCCAAAGCCATGTCGACAGAAGCGAATGGAAGTCGGTCGTCTGGGACGGACACACTGACAATGTCGGTGTGGATAGGCGAGCGCGTAAGAGTATCGGCATCGGCGTGCTTCTTACCTGAGCGGTAGACAACCCGGATATTGTACTCTTGGAGCTTCAGTGCCCACCGGGCTACGCGGCCGCAGGGATCCTTGAGCGACTACAACCAGCAAAGTGCGTGGTGATCGGTAACAACATCGAAGGACCAGCCGTACAGGTATGGGCGAAATTTTGTGATGGCCCAGATGATCGCGAGACATTCTATTTCCGTGACGTAATTGTTCGCTTCAGCTTTCGTCAGAGTGCGGCTCGCGTAAGCAACAACATATTCTTGGCAGCCGGGCTTTCGCTGGGCGAGCACAGACCAACACCGCTAGCATCCGCATGGATTTCCGTGGAAGCAGTTGGATCGAAATGGCGCAGTATCGGTGGTGTTGTCAGCAGGCGACGTGGCGTCGCGAAGGCATCATCGCAAGTCGGGAACCACGCGGAAATATTCGGGTCTCCCCGAAGAAGCTTTGTCAGAGGTGCCATAATCGAAGCGAAATTTCGAATAAAGCGGCGGAAGTACGAGAAGAGGCTAATAAAACTGCGCAAGTCTTTTAGAAACGTTGGCCTCGGGAATTCTTTAACAGCACGGAGCTTAGAGGCATCAGGGAGAACGGCGTCCTTCGACACGACGTGTCCGATAATTGTCAGCCTCCCTGGCCCAAAGTGACATTTCTTTAGATTTAGTTGAAGGCCAGCGTCACTGAGACAACGTAAAACCTGCTCCAAGCGATGAAGGTGAGTAGGAAAATCTGGTGCGAACACTACTACATCTTCCAAATAATACAAGCACGTGTTCCATATGAGGCCTCGAAAAAGTGTCCATCATCCGCTCAAAAGGCGCGGGCGCGTTGCAAAGTCCGAATGGATGCAGTAACTTTATAGAAAGGTCCTGCGAGATACGGGGCGCAAGGTCCCATAGAGCGGGCTACTCCCTGGCCGCATCGTGGGCTCGCTGGACGGCCCAGAGCTGCTCCGCCAGGTCCGTGCTGCGTAATGCGCCTTGTAGCCTGGCGGAGTCTTGATCCTTGTTTTCATGGGTCCGACCACACGGCCAGAGCAAGTGATGTACGTCTAGTGTGCTATGGCAATTTTCGCAATATGATGTTTTGTATAGGTCAGGCATGTAGTGGTGTAGTCTGTTCAGCGTGGGGTACGTGTTTGTTTGAAGCATTCTGAACGACAGGGCTTGAGGCCTGGTGAGCTTATTGTGAAGTGTGCTGTATTTTCCGCGGTCTAGATAAAAGTGCTTTATGATCTCGTTATATGTGGAGGGAGGGTCCCGATTCTCGCTGGGATGGTCACGATCAGAATAGGGGGCGTCGCGGAAAGTTAGGTCTCGCGCGCTCCTGTGAGCCATCTCATTGAGATGGCATCACACCAAATTCGTATGAGCCATCTGGTATGATGAAAGCAGTTTTAGGCTTATCTTCTGCAGCCATAGGCACCTGCCAATAACCAGAGCGTAGATCGAGGGAGGAAAAGAACTCTGCACCTTGTAAGCTGTCGAGGGCGTCGTCAATCCGCGGCAATGGATAAACATCCTTTCGGGTTATTTTGTTTAGGCGTCGGTAATCAACGCAAAAGCGGATCGAGCCATCCTTCTTTTTAACTAAAACAACTTGCGATGCCCATGGGCTGTCGGACGGTTCAATGACACCACGCTTGAGCATGTCACCTACTTGCTCATCAATGACGCGTCGTTCTGTCGACGAGACGCGGTAGGGTCGCTGCCGTAGCGGTGAGTGAGAACCGGTGTCAATAGGATGACATACAGTCGTCGTTCGGCCCAGAGAAGTGCTATGACTGTCAAAAGCAGGGCGAAATTTCTCGAGGAGACGGAGAAGGTCATGGCGTTGCGTGGGGCTTAAGGCGTTGTCGATGACGTGGCTGAAAACGTCTTCAGGCGATGTGGCAGGTACGGAACTACAGTAGAGGGTGTTGATCTCGGACGATCCAACAGGAAGTTCCGACGTGGTAATGGTGTCGTAAGGCTCCACAGTGCCGACAGATTCACCGCGAAGCAACGCAATCGAGAAAGGGAAGTGGTTGTATATAGGAAGGTGAGCAGCACCAGCTTGAAGGGTTAGCAGCGCAGTTGGGAGTGGTGAGAGGTGGCGGTGAACAAAAGCAGTGGAAGGCGTGAACAGTACGGTAGAATCGGAGGCAACGGAACAGGATACAGGTGCCAGAACGGATGCCTGCGGAGGTATATGGATGTCGTCAGTGAGGGACAACTTGGTGCAAGAAAGCGAAACGTCGTCAGATATGGCATTGCCAAGCGAAGAGCAGCCGACTTCTGTACGGGAGCAATCAATAACAGCTTGGTGACGGGAGAGAAAGTCCCAACCTAAAATAATATCGTGGGAACAGTTGGAAAAAACGACGAACTCGACTGTGTAGACCACTCCTTGAATTTCAAGTCTGGCGGTGCACGCAGCCACCGGCTGGACGTGCTGTGCTGTGACTGTGCGGAGTAAAGGACCGAAGAAAGGCGTCGTGACGTTTCGTACTGAGTGGCATAGTTTTTCGGCAATTACAGATATGATGGCACCTGTGTCAATGAGAGACACCTTCAACAGCAACATCAATAACGTTTGGCGGTGAAAGAAGAGGGCTTGAGCGTTGTGACGATGACGCAGCACTTGCCTCAGGAACTGCGCCACTTAGTTTTCCGTGTCAGCGGTAGAGGGACGTCGACGCATTGGGGAGAGCGAGCGACGACGAAGAGAAGGAGAACGGCGGTCGGAAGCTGGGCGAAGGCTTGGGCGGGGAAGGGGTAAATCGCGGTCTGGAGCGTAAGACAAAGGATAGTCGTACGTGGCTGTGCGTCGGTCGTCACGTGGATGAAGTGAACGGCGGCGGCACAGGCGTGCAACGTGTCCGGGAATACGGCACGGCAGGTATTAATTACTCGATGGGCTGGAGGTCATGGCGGTGGGGGGGGGGGAGGGTGAACAGGGCTAGGCATCGAAGGCGGAGCGCGGAAGGTCGGCGGTCGTGGTCGTGCGATGGCGTCGGCGTAAGTCGATGGGGCGGTGAGTTGACGCGCCCGTTCCAGAGGAAGGACCTCGGACACCTGCTCTTCTATAACATGTCGTAGGGCCGGACTAAGGGACGAACTTGCCTACGGCGGGTTGGAGATGACGGAGAGCTGGCGAGCTACTTCTTCCCGGATGAAAGCCTTGATCTGCGAGAGGAGGGTGGAATCTTGAATAGGGGAGGTCAAGCCGGACAACGATTCGTGATAGGGCAACGTGATGCGTTGACGGCGGAGCTCGTCATAGCTTTGGCACAATACAATAACTTGTGCAAAAGTAGAGGGGCTCTTTGAAATTAGCATCTGAAATGCGTCCTTGCCGATACCTTTCAATATATGCTTGATTTTATTGCCCTCAGTCATGGAAGCATCGACGCGTTTACAGAGATCGATGACATCTTGGATGTAGCTGGTAAAAGTCTCACCAGGCTGCTGAGAGCGCGACTGCAGATGCTGTTCGGCACGAAGCTTTTGAACAGCAGGGCGGCCGAAGACCTCGCTGAACTTTGTCGTGAACACCGTCCAGCTTGGGACTTCGCTTTCATGGTCACGAAACCACAAGTGGGCAATTCCGGTGAGGTAAAAAGGGTCGGTGGCCAGTTTCGTGATGTCATCTAATTTGTTGTTCTGACTGACGCGTTCGTATGATGAGAGCCAGTCATCAATGTTGTGGTCGTCAGTGCCCCTGAAGATGGGAGGGTCTCGCTGATGGAGTGTGCCGGGGCATACGGAGGACTGGGGAGTAGGTGGTGGCAAGCTCGTGGCGCTTGCGGTGGGGATGATGGCAGGGAGAGTCCGGCTGCGCAATTCCAGGATGACAGGAGACCCAGCAAACCTCCACCAATTATGGCGAAGAAGTCCGACACGGTTGTGGACGGCACAATGGACTTGGACAAGAAGACGCAACAGCGTAGGCTTAGCCAGTCACACCAGGAACAGCGTCTAGCCCCAACCCCACTTCAGTAGCATTGGCGATACGGCTTCGGAGCTCTGCACGGCGCACTTCTTCTTCCTTACATTAGCTAAATCTATTTGCAGCATCGCTATTGGATGGAAACAACTTTATTTTGAATCCGGTAAATTTGACGACCCGGGCTCAGGTCTCCCATGAAGGGACTTCGAGGCCTGGCCTCGTTGCCGCCTCTAGGGCTTGCTGGACAGCCCACTCTTGTGTCATGTGGTTGGAGCTGCGCAGAGCGGCGGCCCACTTCGACGTAAGAACCTCCGCAGGTACTGCCATTGTAGCTGATGTAACCCGACACTCCCACAACATGTGTGACAGCGTCGCCCTAGTTTCCTGACATAATTTGCAAAGAGCAGTCGGGTATTGCGCGGGGAAAATGTGCTGCATTCGCACCGGACTGGGGAATGTTTTTGTTTTCAATTGTCGCCAGATGACTGCCTGGCGACGTTTCGGTATGGGGTGAGGTGGGGGCAGCAACCGCCTGCCTAGCTGGTAGTGCTTGGTGATGTCATTGTACCTGACCAGGCGTTCTCGCGTGTTTTGAGCCAGGAGTTCCGAACTCCAAGAGGCGGTCTCCGATTCTGCGCGGCGGGTCAGTTCTCGCGCAGAGCGGTGTGCTACCTCGTTCAAGTTAATGATGCCCTCATCGGTGAGGGTGGCGACGTGCGCTGGAAACCATATGATCGCGGTGTTATCGAAGTGCTGTCGACCAGCTTTCCTTAGAATCTGCAGAGCTTCGGAGGAAATGCGCCCCCGCGTGTAGTTGCGAACTGCGGATTGTGAGTCGCTAAAAACTACCTCGCAGAGGGGGTCGGTAAGCGCAAGCGCAATCGCTACCTCTTCAGCTGTTTCGGGGTATTCCGTTGCGACACTACACGCGTGCGTAAGCCGGGAGCTAACGTCTACGACTACCGCCGTGAACCGGTGTTCTCGTGTCTACAAAGCGTCTACAAAGCGCGTAGTCCTCTTTCCATCCAAGGAGCACAGCAGTGCCTTGGCACAGGCCTGGCGTCGGCTCCGATTAAATTCGGGGTGCATGTTTCGAGGTATAGGGGCGACAATCAGCGTGTCGCTGAGGTCAGGTGGAATGACCTGTTTCTGACCATGTTGGACGTGGTAGTTGAAGCCGAGTTTCTGCAGGATGTACCGGTCCGTGGCTGTCAGAGACATGCGTTCGAGTTGAGAGGTTCTTTGCGCATCCACGATTTCCTCAAGCGTGTTGTATACCCCCAGCTGTAGCAGACGAGCAGTGCTTGTGGACTCCGGTAGGCCAAGGGCGATCTTGTAAGTATTGCGTATAAGGGTGTTAATTTTCTCCCTTTCAGTGGCGTTCCAGTTGTGGAAGGCAGCCACATAAGTGATGTCGCTGATTGCGAAAGAGTATGAGGCGCATGGCACTGTCCTCCTTCATGCCTGTGCGCTTGCTTGTAATGCGTTTGATCAGGCGGGTAGCCGCTGTAACCTTGCCTTCGATATTACGAATAGCTTCTATGTTTGACCCGTTGGCTGTTATATGCATGCCTAGGATGCGTATCTTCGGGACTCGGGGAATGCAGAAGCCATCTTGCGTATAGAGCATTATGTCGTCACACTGGCGCGATTCGGCTGTAGGCTTGGGCCGGCGGCGTGGGCGGTAGACGAGCAGCTCCGATTTCAGTCGAGATAGTCGCAGACCTGTGTCTTGGAGGTACGTTTCGCCTGCAGAGTCTGCTGCTTGTAAGGTGCATTCTATCTGACCGTCACTGCCCTTGTTGACCCACAGCGTGATGTCATCTGCATACAAGGCGTGATGGAGGCCATCGATCTCGTCGAGGTAGGCCGGGAGACCCAGCATCACGAGGTTGAAAAGGAGCGGCGATATGACCGATCCTTGAGGAGTGCCGGTGCTTCCTAGTGTATGTTCTTCGGACGTCATGCTGCCGACCGCGAGGGTGACTGTGCGGCGCGACAGGAAGTCTCTGACGTAGTTGTAGCTTCGCTCACCCAAGTTGAGCTTGTTTATGCGGCTCAGGATTGCTGCATGTGCTACATTGTCAAATGCCTTTTCCAGATCTAGGCCGAGGATGGCCTGGTTGCCACCAGTTGGGTCATTGATAATCTGGTGGTAGAGCTGGAGCATGACTTCTTGAGTGGAGAGGTGTGACCGGAAGCCCACCATAGTGCGTGGGTAGGCTCCAGAGTCTTCGAGGTGGTGGTTGATGCGGGAGAGGAACGCGTGCTCCATCACCTTGCCAATGCAGGATGTGAGGGAAATGGGCCGCAAATGATCCAGGCTGGACGGCTTGCCTGGCTTGGGTATCAGGACTGCTTTAGAGCGTTTCCACGCCTCTGGGATGCGACCTGCTCGCCAGCATTTGTTGATGTATGCCGTAAGAGCGGTTATCGAGGCATCATCGAGGTCTCTTAGAGTCTTGTTCGTAACCTTGTGGGGACCAGGTGCTGATTTGCCATTAAGGTCGTGGAGAGCTGCGCGGATCTCTGACTCGTGAAATTCTTCATCGAGTGTCACATTTGTCTCTCCAGTGTAATCTCCGTGTTGAACATCGGGCCGTTGAGGGAAGTACTTGGCTAGCAGGCATGTCACGAGCTGGTGATCACTCGTGGTAGCCTGTTCCTTGTGCAAAAGGCGTTGCAGGTTTGCTTGCTGAGCAGACTTGCTCTGCGTCTCCCCCAAGAGGTGATGAAGGAGACGCCACGTGCTGCCATTGTGGAGCTGCCCATCCACTGCGTTGCAGATGTCATACCACTGTTAGCGGCTTAAGGTCCGGCAATGTTCTTCCAGCTGGCGATTGATATGTGCGATCTTCTTACGAAGCGTTCGGTTGTGCCTTTTCTTTTTCCATCTTGCGTTTAGTGAAGTCTTGGCTTCCCAGAGGTGGGCTAGTCGGCTGTCGATCTTGTCAACCTGGACTTTGGGTGCGAGCGTCTGCGTCGCCTTGTTCATGTCGTCGTTGAGCGTCTCAATCCATGCCTCGATGTCATCGATGTTCTCCTCACCTCTCTGTTCAACTCGCTGCTTTCGGAATTGGCCCCAGTCCGTCCCTTTGAATAGCTTAGGAAAAGGGGGTGTACCCGCCTGAGGAATTCGTGTTTCTATGATCATGTGGTCCCTACTGAGATCTTCAAAGGTATTGCACCACATTGCTTGAGGGATATTACGGACCGCCGTCAGGTCTGGTGTCGTGTCCCGTGCCGTAAAGGTGCCCGTGCGGGTCGGCGCTGTGGGATCGGTAATAAGAGTTAATTCGGCATCATGTAGGACCTGCCACAGGCGTCGACCTTTGGCGGTAGTGTAGCCACTGCCCCAGGCCTCGTTCGGGGCGTTAAAATCTCCCCCCACCAGAAACGGGTTTGCGTCCGCCAAGGCAAGCGCCCCTCGGAACAGAGAGAGGAAACGAGCCCGTGAGTCAGCCGGATTACTATATACGTTGAGGAGAAATACACTGTGGTTGCGTGTTATATTGGGAAGGAGCTCTACAAGCATGTTTTCCGCATGTGTGCCGCTTACGCTGTGTTCTTGCACTACTATCCCTTTCCGAAATAAAATTACAAGTCCGCGATTAACGGAAATCGGCGAGGCAGCATCGCTACCTTGAGGAGAGCGCTATCGCAATATTTTAAAATGCTTTTAGCTGTATGAATATTTGTAAATATTTTCCTACCCCTGATGCCGCATGTCTGATGCAGCCCAACTAACTTCTGTATAACTCCCTGCAGCGTTGCTGCAAGAACTTTCATGAAAACCTTGTAGCCAACATTTGTTAACGTAATTGGCCTATATCCTTTTACGTAATGTATTTCTATCTTTGCCTTTTGGGATTAGTACGGTGTGCACACGATTGAACGATGGAGGTAAAGTCCCCTGATCGAGTGCCTCTGAAAGTAATTCATTCAATAATAATAATATTTGGGGTTTTACGTGCCAAAACCACTTTCTGATTATGAGGCACGCCGTAGTGGAGGACTCCGGAAATTTTGACCGCCTGGGGTTCTTTAACGTGCGCCTAAATCTAAGCACACGGGTGTTCTCGCATTTCGCCCCCATCGAAATGCGGCCGCTGTGGCCGGGATTCGATCCCGCGACCTCGTGCTCAGCAGCCGAACACCATAGCCACTGAGCAACCACAGCGGGTGTACTTCATTCAATGCTGTTACCATATCCGTCTTGAACGCCTTGTAAAATGCCTCAGTAATTCCATCCGGACCAGGAGATTTGTCCGAGCTTAGTTCCTCAATAGCCCTCCCGATTTCACCCATACTAATATTCATTTCTAATAAATGCCTTTCCTCTTTGCCTAGCGCCGGCATTTCTGCCAAAAAGTCATCCTCGTAGATAGCCTGGCACTTTTGGCTCACGACAAGCAAACATCTCTCTATAGTAACTTTCAAATGCCGTCATGATACCTTTATGTTCTTTGAATATCTCACCATTATATTCTATTTCAGATATTTCATTCCCTCGAGCGTACGCCTTTTCACCTGACAAAACTCGCTTTGTTGGTACCTCCCCCGCGAGATATTTTTCTTCTCGTGCACGTATAATGGCACATCTCTATTTATCCTCCTCTAAGCTTTCTAGTTTTCTTTGAATGACTTGCTGTTCTAGCGTCACCAAAACCGTATTAGCTGCTTCGATTCGCACCAAGTCTTCCAGCTCCTACCGCAGCTCCTTTAGAGCTCGATACTTCATATGCCCCCTCTTTTATATGCCCACTCTTTGTAAATAACTCCCATTTCTCTGCGGCACTGTCTAGTGTGTCATTAATGAAGTGCTCGATTTCTTTCTTTTTTTTTTGGCCCATGAACACGTCATCCTTGGTTAGCGTGGCGTTCTATTTCCACCAATCCCATTCAAGTTTTCTTCATTAAATCACATGCGCTGGCAGTGTCCTGTGTTACAGGATTTTAATACAGAAGAAGACTGGACGAAGGCCATCACAGACCCGAGACAGGACGTCCAGCTCCTGGCTGTGCAGAGGGCCCGTGAACGAGCGGAGAGGCATGGCCTCTCTGTTCCGACATGGGACTAGCCAACGGCTGGGTAGGGACCTGTAGGCCCTCGCTTAGCTCCTCAGGACCCCAATAAAGTCGTTTGCTGCTGCTGCTTGCTTTTGGCTGATCTCAAGCGTCACTGAACAAGCACATAAACATGAATGGGCAATTTGCCATGTCAAAATCGAGAAGCAGTTTTAGTTTCGCAGAGCTCCGTCTCGCACAGACATGGCATATGCGCTATCGGCCAGCAACTCACGCCTGTACTACAAATAAGGATTTGCTGTCCGTATTCAGCAGCATGCTCGGGAGCGGAACAACATCGATTTTCACTTGCGATTGTTATTTTACTTCGCAAAAAATTCCTAAATGAACCGCCGACCCGGGACGCTGTATGGGCTGTTACTGTCGATTTCGATAGCGGTTTGTTGTTCTTCACGCGAGGGATATGCAATGTTTTTGCAATGGATATGCAACGTGATTCCTTTCAGTCAACACTTCTGTCTAGTCGTATATTTTCGTCAGAGAAGCGTCCCTACCGGCAAAATTTGCTAAAACCAAGCATGGTAAATCATCATTGGCCAAGCTGTCCATCATTGGAAAGTTATTGGAGGCCAAGTAAGGTCTGTGCGTGGCTGGAGTGACAAGCCTACGATTGGCCAAGTACCGGAAGGCCATGCATGGCCAATGATTGGAAACACCTCTTGCCATAGCTGGCAATGCAGTGGAACACCATGCAACAGCCAAGCTAATTTTTGCTGTGGAAGCCAAGCATCTTGGCCAATGCAATTTCTATCACCAATTTTTTTAGCTTTTTATCTTGGCTAGATATAAATGCCCTGCAAATTTTTTGTAGATATTTTTCTGTACCACACCAATTATGTCACAACACAAACATTTTCGGTGTTTCATTTTTATTTTGCGCTGAAGACTACAGTTGTATCAGATGGAACATGTCTAAACACAAAGAAAGCATAGAATACACAACTACATAAACGAATGAACTGTCACATCATTTCTTAAAAAGGCAGAATTGAACACACCGGTGAAGAGTCAATATATCCATTTCCTTAACAGGGACAGCAGTGAACTGCACAAAATGACTGCACATATCAAGGTAACAAGGGACACAGATGGCTGAACCCCACATCATTCGGCTGTCCAAAAATGAAATATCACAAAAAATGAAAGGGTGGAACACAATTATATGAACAAAGAAACTGTCACAGCATTTTAAGAACGCGTACTTGAACACATCAGTCAATATGTCAAGTTCCTTAAGAGCGACTGCAGTAAACTATATCACAAAGGTTATTGCACATATCAAGCCACGCGACACAGAAGCCACAGCTAATGCTCTCTTCTAGGTGGCCGAACAAGGTGATATCATTCAGCTGTCTAAAAATGAAATGTCAGAGAAAAAAAGAAAGCGTGAATGCAATTACGTGAACGAATAAGCTGTTACATCATCTTAAAAAGGCATATTTGAACAAATCATACAATTAGGGGGCTCAAACATTACGGAGCCATCTGCCACACGCTGGCTTAGTGTTGGAGACTCGTGTGCTGCTGTCCAAAATAATCTGCAAGCCTTCACAGCAAGTCTCTCACGAGAAGCAGATGAGACGGGTGACAATAAGGCAGCTGGGCTGCTAAAGCTTAACTTAAGTGGCAGATTTGTAGGCACACTTTTGATGATGTGTGATGTCTCATTGACTCAGAGGCTATCAAAGCCCTCCAAGCAAGGTCGCTGCATGTTGATCTCTTGCAGGACGTGATAACCTCTACGATAACAATGCTGGAGGCACAGAAAGACCTCAAGACAAACCTTAAAGAATTCTGTGCCAGCAATGATGTTACATTGTCAGTCATCTCAGGATTTGAAGTTTGAATGCAGGAAACCAGAGAAGCTTTTGTTGATAAACTTGTTATCAAATTGAAGGATAGGTTTCAAGTCCATCCATTTCTGGCAAAATTTGCAATACTGTTTGCCAGGGAGTGCTACCGGGACATCGTTGCGAGCAACGGCACGGAAGTTGCTTGTGCATTGTAGACGCTGTGCGCCACGCTGGGAAAACTTTACACCCCTGATATGTGGAATAACATGTAGCAGAACTGCTTCAAAAAAAGAGGCTACATCAAACTCTAGAGATTACGAGGTGCCGTCTTGGCTTGTGTCGGATTGCCTCAACAAGGCGACGCGCCGTCTGCGTGTCCGGCCTCCCTGCTGGTCCGCAGCAAACATAAGCCACCTCTTGTTGGTGTCTGCGACAGCTGCATCAGTCGTGCCGATGAAGGCACTTGTTGCACCTGTGAAAAAGAGTTCGGCAGGTGTTACGCTCTTGTAACACAAGAAGGCGAAAACCTGCTGCACATTTGGTAACACATTAAGTTATACAGTTGGGGTTGAACTTCTTTGTAACACAATTGGTGATGCATCAAGTTATACAATCAGGGCTAGACTTCTTTGTAAGACATAACGAGCCGCAATGGGAAGTACAGGTGTGGCATTAAGGCGACCTCCTGAACTCCACATATGAACACTTAATGTAGTACCTAAATTGCTGTATGTTATTGCATGCACTAGGCCACACCGTTAGACAGCAAGATGGCTACAACGGGACGTGTGAAATCAGGCACGCACTAGGCATACGTTTAGTAAGCTAGAACAGTGGAGCGGCCGTGGCTTCAGGGAAGCGTACTTGTCTCGCACCCCGGTGTGCCCGGGTTTGATACCCAACCAGACCAAAACGTACCAATTTTTTTTCAAAGCCACCAATTTACTTTGTTTACAGGAACCTCCCCGAGAAATGTGACGTCAATCCAAGCATTTTTTTGCGGTGCTGGCCATTTTTCTTAATGTCACAGCCAACATAGACACCTAAGGCTTCGCCTTAATATTCCACACTTCATTGCATAAATCTGTCTTCTGAAAATTTTGAAACACATTCGTTTATGTTAAACTTTTCTATCTTCCCCTAAGCAACATGTACCTTAGTTGTGTGGCTCGGTAGTAAACCATCAAATTGCGTGCCTGCTTTCATTAGGAGCTTAAAAAATTGGAAAGTTCATACAACACAAACTAAGGTGATCCAACTGTGAACTGGGGAAGCAATGATTGTAGCGAAACTGTGTTTCGACCTTGTTGACTCTGTTACTCCAGATGGCACAACTATGCAGTATTCACGAGGCCAGCCACTGTTGAAAACTGAGCAAAACAGCATCTATAGCACGTGCTGCCCGACAAACATCAGTAATGGAGTGTCTGTAACATACTGATCATGGTCAAATATTGTATCTAAACTATAACTGCAACACCATAGCATAGAGAAATATATATAACACTAAATATCGTAATGGGGGAAATATTGAAAGCCGCAGCCCCCCTTCCCCCCCCCCCCCCCAGAAGACGAAGTACTATTTCTTTTACGTTGATGCTTACCAAGCAAAAGATGCAGCACATTTGTGAGGCTTTTGAATGGAAATTTTTTCCCTGAGGAGCCGGCCCAGCTGCACTGCAGCGCAACTGTCTTGGAGACGATTTGTCGGAGCACCTTGCGAACTCCGTCTTTTGCATCGCTGCCACCTTTCAGAGAGAAATAGCCAACCTGCAACACGAAATGCAATACACGAATAAAAAAAGTTGCAGTTTCGCCCAAAAGGCGAAGCATCGATTGCGATAGCAAATTAGTAGACAGCTATCCGAAGTTAGGATAGTAGTTTTATCAGCTGTATAAAGTTGTAAGTGTTCGTTTACTAAATAAATAAACAAGCACGGTGTCACACGCGTACAGGTAAACATGAACGCATCTCGCTTGATGACCGCGAAACTCGTGAAAACCTGGAAAGCACGCCAGCAGCAGCAGGCAAATTTACCTTCGCCCTCTTGCTTGTCTCGCTTCAACGCGAACGCCGAAAGGACAGCGCATACTAAGCTACAGCACTCGGCGTATGCACTTCGTACCCGTCGCAGATTGCTTTGAAAATGAGGCCACGCGCGCGCACACTTCGGCCACACAGCAGATCGCTTTCAAGGTACGGTGCCCGCGCGGCAGCTCCGTCAGCAGCAGCCACGAAAGCAGAACGCACCCCCCCTCTACCGTCTACTCCACCCTGTGTACCGCCAGTGAACTAAGTCCGCGCGCTTCCGGCCACCTTCCTCTCTGGCATGCTCGAGAATAAGCTGCGGTTGGCGGCTCACCCTGGCACGCTTTCACTCGCACACACAGCGCGCAGCGACGGTTTTGTCGCCGTTAGATATTATACGGAACCTCACGGCGACGGCGACGGCATAAATGCGCTTGGAGTGTCCATATAATTACTATCCAAATAAAAGTTCAGCGAACAACTGTTGTGTTATGTTTAAATGGTCTGAGAAACATCTTAACTACACATTCAATTTTGTCCTTATAATCTTGCAATGATAGGAAAAAGCATTTTATCTCTTAAATTATCATATCTTTAAACCACCAAAGAAACTCCTGCGAACTGACACAAGCTAACCTTCTGTAGTGAAAAGCTGTCATTAAACGTTACAAAAGCAGTAAGTGTTCAGGCCTCAGTTCTTGTAAAATGCAATTTTTGTAAATTCACAGAAGTTTATATCCCACTGTTATAAGTAATATGTGTTTATCTGTGTATATGTAATCCATACAGTCGAAGCCAGATATATTGAATATGATGGGGATCACAAGAACTAGCTATATATAAAATAAAAAAATATATACATGCATATTCAAGGGGATTTTACAGCTATTTGATATACTCAATAATTTGTTATATGTGCGTTCAATATACCCTGGTTTGACTATAAGTAGCTCGATAAGTGGGGCTGCCTCTATGCTAAAAAACGAAATGCAGACGTTGTACATTTGATCATATAGGAGCGCTAGGTATGCATAAGTCCATTGGAAATTTGCAGAAATATCATTGAGGATTAGTTCATTAGTTTTATTATCACACTTACATAACTTATTTGCCAATTCAATTCACAATAAATTCGTAGTATGCATCAGTTGAAACAGCACATAAATCACTGCAAGTTCAGAATGCATTATAGCCAACGATGGCATATCTTAGAAACTCACGCACTTAATAACCACAACATTCAATTAGTACAGAGTTCCGAACTGACATGCACTGCCTCCTTTATACGGCTCTAAAATTGGCACCTTCATAATGCACAAAACTGCAGGCAAGATAATTGTGCAGGTGGCAGCAAAGCTCATTTCCTATAGTATAGTGGCTTACCACTAAGTCCATGTGGTCTCGATCCGGGAGATAGTTGTCAAATGCCAGAAGTTACTCAATAGTGCTGACGAGGAGTGGTGTACAGTCACTGGACAGCTTCATGACAACATGGCCCCCACTGATGTTTTCCTTGCGCACACTTCTCGCGTTGACAGGTATGTCGCCAAGGGCCTTTAGGACTTCCTTCTCGAATCCTAAATAATGTTTCAACGTTAGGATATCGTAAGAAAAAGCAATCATATACTCAAGAATGCTACACTGAACCTGATACTGGTACCGAAAAAATGCATACCCGCCCGTCTTAAAAGACAGTATAATTTTTATGCTGCTGCAGAGACCGTTTTTTTTCACAGGCACCGCCATGCTGCATACGCACTGGCGCCAACCTTGGGCAGTAGGCATGCAAGCTTGGGCGAGCACTCCATGTTGTATGGCAGGTATACATCCGCGGCAGCCTCTGGTGGCTGTTTTTGCTCCGTGCTCTCTATTTAGTATAACGTGGCGTCTTCTTGAGGGAAACTGTTCAGTGAAATGTACTGAGGTAATTTAGGTCAGCATGGCCAAAGTTTCTGCGGCATTGAGGTGGGCGAAACACCCAGCACGATGTGCACGTGCATTTGAGCCTACAATCGGCCTCAAGATCAGTCGGTATTTCTGATTTTTTTTACTAATGTAACCTAACTGCAGCTTTTGCACTTAGTTTTAAGCTGTAGTTTAGCAGTAATAAGTACTGTTCTGCTGCGGAATGAGTTGTACTGTTTACTTTGACAAGCGTTCGAACTGTTACCTGCAAATACATTGCGGGACTACCTAGTTTGTCGGACAAGGCTTCTGCCCGCGAATAACATAGTTTTTGTTGGTAATAACAGCATACCGTATATAGTGAATTACACTTGTCGAATGCCCATCTGTAGACTTCGCGAGCGTCCGAAGCAGTGGTAGTCGCTGGGTTACACTACTGCTTTACACGGCAAAAAGGCAATGCCGACGCACAAAGCTATATGCATCATGCTGGTTTACCAACCGCAGTGATCGCTGTGTTGAGTAACGCCATACAGGAGGCTCGTGCAGATACAGCGTGTTGAGATCTGGTTGTTCCTTGTAGCACATGATCCAAGCATGCGGCATGACCATGCAAGGCCTTATTGCGACGTTAGCCTATTTTCTCTTTTTTTTCTCGCGGAAGAGGAGGATGAGAACAGGTTTTCTATTTGCTTTGTTCATTCCATCCTCTACGACGCCTCACTCGTCTTACGGAAATTGCGTCCTCGCAAATAGCCGCCCGATTCTTTCTGTGCGATCTCCTTTGGACACTACTGCTTTACACGGCAAAAAGGCAATGCCGACGCACAAAGCTATATGCATCATGCTGGTTTACCAACCGCAGTGATCGCTGTGTTGAGTAACGCCATACAGGAGGCTCGTGCAGATACAGCGTGGTTATTTCAAGTCTACTGGACTTGAAATGCGTGAGAACTATGCCGGTGACCAATGCAAATATTTTATCACGACTGGCGCTTCCGGGTCGCACTGGGTTGGCCATACACGAGCACTATTTTCTGTTTTAGTTTCCACAACAAGTGATCACAATGAGAAGATTTTCCAATCCACAACGGCCATTCAGACATCACTACTCCTCGTCAAGCGCAAACCGATACTGCGAAAATGGTTAACAGCACGTGCACACCTAAGCTGCTGATGCACGTCGCAAGCATATATGCAGCCAAAAGTAATTCCTGCACACTGTGGTTGCGACTGTACGTAAAGGCTACAGAGTGGTTTCCCAATGACCTCATATGAATTGACATTACTTAAAGTTCGCGGAAAGCAATCTAAAACATGTCGAAATCGTTCCACAGCACGCAACGGCAACACATTCAAGCAGCACCGCGTCAGCTTGCACAAGCCATCCTTGCCCGATAAGAAGGTCTATAGTTTAGCTTTTCCATCTTGCAAAATCCCTAATTCCCCAAGAAAACAGCTTTTACAGATGTTTGTACTGCTTTGGTGTAGCTACATCACGCAAGTTTTGGCTACCCTGGCAATATTTCACATGACTAAAATGCAAGATTTTCAAACCCCTTGCAATTTTTTTCATTCAAAACGCATTTATGTTCATGAAACAAAGTAATCAGGGTGACCTAGAAAGGCTATGTTCTAAGCATGAAATTTAATAATAATAATATTTGGGGTCTTACGTGCCAAAACCACTTTCTGATTATGAGGCACGCCGTAGTGGGGGACTCCGGAAATTTCGACCACCAGGGGTTCTTTAACGTGCACCTAAATCTAAGTACACGGGTGTTTTCGCATTTCGCCCCCATCGAAATGCGGCCGCCGTGGCCGGGATTCGATCCCCGCCGGGATTCGATCCCGCGACCTCGTGCTCAGCAGCATGAAATTTGGTGTTAGTCCCTTTAACAACACATAAAAGTATCAGTGTTTGCTCTATCAAGCACTGCATTTAATGTGATTCTTACCAGGCTGTCTCATGTGAAGCTATTGTACAAGATCAAATATTTCCTGAAGTGGGGGGCATCGGCTGCTTTCCTCTGTAAACAATATAAGAGCATTTTAGACTAATGGTAACATCATTTTATATATTAAATGTACAAGTATATAAAGAATATTTAGGTTTCTGTGAAAACCTCATTCAAGCAGAAGGGCAAAAAAATGTCGGGTCTAATTGATCAAACAGAAAGGGTAAACTCTGAACAAGAGTAAGTTACAAGCACTCATAAAAGAAACATTACTAAATATAAGTTTCATCAGACGTTAACAGAATATGATCATTTAGTGGTTAAAAAAGGAACAAAATTAGGTATTGTACATATATTAATAAAACTATATGCAAGGAAATTTGACTCAAACCCCAAATACTTTCGCCTAATTATACCAACAATGACGGTTACAACTAGCTAACATTTATTTTTTCTTGCGCTATGTACAGTAGGATGCAACAGGGACAAACCGGACACTAAATATGAAGCGGACACGAAGTGACACACGGGAGCGCAAACTACCAACTAGTTTATTGTCAGATCATACCACATTATTTTAAAGCGCACAACGAAGTATTGCGACTGCGTGAACTATAATTACAGCAGCTACACTCAGATCGCGTTCTCACGTTTCTGGTTATGATTCTATAAGTGCATTCTTTGTGTGTATGCATTCTTTGAGTAAGTGATTTCGGCTTTTGTTAGCATGATTAAAGGGTGCTCACGCAGTCGTCTTTTTCTTCTATTTCTAAAGCCTCTAGGATTTCCCTGATTATCTTATCTTTTTCTTTAGCGACGGCTGTCATCTGTACGTAGCACAAGAAAATATGAATGCACACCAACTAGCCCAATTCATAGCTCTTTTAGACAACTAGCCAAATTGACAAAAACGCTAACTGGATTGGTTTAAACATACTTTTAGCGTATAGATCATAGAGCTTGGAAGTAGCCTAATTTAAAGCACAGGCATCCGGCCCCTGATAGAGACACAATGTTCAGCCAAATACAGGGGACTTAGCCACTTTACTATCAATGCTGAGTACCTCTCTGCCCAAAAATGTTAGTTTCGTCATACCTTGGTTGGAGGGAACTGGATCCCGTGAGGTAGAAGCATGCCGAGTGACAGGAGACGGGCAAAAGCTCCCTGCAATTAAGGAAAGGCAGTGACCACAGCAACATGAAATTATTGTATAATAATAATGAATTTCAACAAGAAAGACATGCAGCGCATATTTTGAAAATGCAAAAACCACTGCAATAAGCAAATGACAGCTCATTTACATAGTGGCAGGAAATGCTCCTACCGCTAGAAATAAAAACTTTCATCCGCTTATATTTTTGGGCAACGAGTTTTAACCAAGCAATCTTAAAACAGGCCTTAATCACTTTTGTTATAAAAAATCAACTCATTTGTAAAATAAGCTTTTTAGATATGGGTCACTTAGCTAGTTCAAGAGTACTACAGCGGCAAAATTTGGTAATTCGGCATAGAAGCTCCTGCTCCCTCGCAGCCTAATCATTAGAGTCTCCACTTGCATTTGTCTTTATTCCTATAGGCTGGTGGTAAGTGTTGTTAGTCCCCTGATATGCGAAGAGAAACAAATACTCAACAATGCTGAATAGTGAGTTTCGAATCAAAGAGCAGATGCTATTCGAATTTAACAGGGATAAACGGGCTAGTTGGTGGTCGTTATTGGAATGCATCATGTAACCGCACAAAAACAAGGGACAAAGAAGGAACGCACAAGACAGGCGCGGAACTTCAACTAAGGTTTGCTCCAGGAAATCCCACATTTATACAAGTAACATAATCACACTTGCTAATCTTCAGACAGCCATCACCTGACATGCGGGCGTGAGTGCCGCAAATTTGCTTGTAAATATTTGAACTCTTTATCGCTCAATGACACTGAAGAGCTGCTTACGCAGCTGCCAGATTGAATTTTTATACAACAAGCTTCATAGATTTCTGGGCTCATTTGTGTCGCAAACATCTTCAAGACTTTAGTGTCGCGGAACCTAGGCGTACAATTACGACAGTGGCGACAATGGTCAGCCCGTTTGCCACCCCCCGCCAATCCTTCTACTCCTGCGCGGTGCTCCTGCAGTCTGACGTTTAGGCACCGTCCCGTCTGCCCTATGTAGCTATTGCCACAAGAGAGAGGTATCTGGTACACTACCCCTATTCTGCATGGGTAGTGTACCATGTGCCGCGCCTGTCTTGTGCGTTCCTTCTTTGTCCCTTGTTTTTGTGCGGTTACATGATGCATTCCAACAGCTATTCGAATTGCAATATAAGTATTGAATATTTGCACACCCCTCGTGACCTGACAGTAGAACCCAAGTGTTTGCAGCTGTGCAAACCGGAGGAAACCACAAACTTTAGTTTCAACTATGTGATTGTTGATAGTTCCAAGCAGCAAAACTGAGTTGAAAGACAAATTGTATCAGCTGAACAAATTTAGAATGCAGAGATAGTCGTTTGCTGCTGCGAGCGACCAGCCCTGGGTGTTTGAAATGGCGTCGGCATACGATGCTGAGCAGGTCTTGGGCCCAGTGACATGATGTCGGGAGATGAACACGCACTCTCTGGAATTAGTAAATATAGTTGCTCACAAGAACATAAAAAAATTGTGCGTATGATGACAGCTGCACACTAGACGACATTCTTTGTTTTGAAAACCTGGAATGTTTGCAAAAAATGTTGTGTTGCAAAATTTTTCCATAGATGTAAGTTACTGAGAATTACACGGTCAGCTGTGGAATTTAACCTAGTTCAATAAGATAGAAGGTTCCCCCCCTCATCACACGTTTGCTCAGTTTCTGCTGGCCAGTGCATTTCAGTGCAATAGCTGTGCTGGCAATTAGACAATACTACCAATATGTTTCTCGTACACACTGCTGCAGGAACTATAAACGTGCAGTCACGGTAGTGAAAAAGTAGAGACCACTAACCTATGAATACAGATAATAAATGTTTTGATTCGTGAAGTTTGGGCCAATTATCAGTCCTGAATAAAATGAATCTATGCCTTAAGAAGGCTCCTTTTCTCTCTACTAGAATTAAATTTGCTTTTTTAATCTACATTGTTCACCATTACTAACAGCAACATATTCAAAAAGTACTGTTAGTAAACCTGCTCTAAGTAACACTGGGTGAAAAATGTTAAAACCTTGCACTTGCATGCACTTTTTAATAATTGCATATTGCTGTACCTGACTTCAATGCAATTGAAGAGGAGGTAGGCAGCTCAAATAGTCCTCTGGTCAGTGGAGGTGTGCTAGGTGAACTCTCAATTGGGCATGTCAGTACCACAGCACTTGAGCACGGGGTGATTGATTGCGGTTTCGGTGCAGGTGGCAACATGGAAGCTGTTAATAAAGCTAACTGAACATAAACAATTTCGATAAATGCCTCAACAAAAATATAAAGACGCTATATATTCGATGGATATGCTATAGATACTGTAATTATGATTATAAAACAACAGCGGTCCCATTCAAAAGAAATGCAATGGGCTGCAATATTTCAAAAGACAAGTTGCATATTTTTTCAAAAAGGAAATAGAAAGAATACTTTTAGTGTGACATGATGTCTGTGTTCTCACGTTCGTTATCTCATCAACATAATCCGTGTCCGAGGAATCGTAAATTATTCTACGCTTTCTCAGCTTTTTTGTTCTCCGTTGTTCATCCTGGTCAGACTGCCTCTAATCAGATGTGCCCAGTGACTCATTCAGCTTTTCAAAGGCTACCTTCAAGGTATCATAAGAAAGAACACATACTGTAATGACATATTTTCGCACAGTGAAGTTTTAGGGTACGTGAACTCCATGCAACAAACCTCGATGGCCAATAATCTTCACTTCCTCAAGTGTCCATGAAGCGTCGATAACCTACCGTGAGGTCATGGCTTTTGAATCTGAAAAAAAAAAACAGATGCCAGTATTAAAATCTGAAGTCGTGACGCACCAAAAGCAACAATCCAAAGGGTTACATTGACTGGCTTTAAGCTCACATAAATGGATTGATATGAATAAATGATTGAAGGTATCAAAATATAGCTGTTTGTGCCACTGGCAGTGTGAGGTGGGCAAATACTGATTTTATTTTTAATGCCTTGCTTAATTTTAAAACTGCTTCCAGACATCCATTCAATTGTTTTGGCACCATCTAAAGGCAGTTCCTTCCTATAAAATCAGTTTTAGACGTTTTTATTGGTCTATCCGCTAGCTGCTACTAAGGTGTGCTTCCTTTCAAAGAAAGTTTTCTACAGAAAAGGTCCACAGAGAAAACACTGTTACAAGCGTGTGCCAAAGTATTATTTAAAATACAAAAATGAGCTCCCCTTTGATGTGCCCTCTTTATATATACTGTGCCAATTCACAGTAAAAATAATTGTTTGACTTAACTAGTTACTTCCAGACATTTATGATACCTTGTCGATAATGCATACACGCAATCTGCAACCACAGTAGGACGACGCGGCAGATTTGCCGCGTGCCTCTCGTTCCCTCTCAAATCAATGAGTCACCGAAGTGGCAAGGAGTTGATGTTTCAATCAATGACATTATTTTTTAAAGTTAGATCCCCTTAAGATGAAGCTTAGCTCGGGCCCAACTATGGTGTCGCCTATTCAAATACATGTAAAACACAGAAATGCTTTTCTGAGGTTACCCCTAGATCGATTTTAGTGACACTTGTTGCACATGAGAGAGAAAGTTAAATTCTAGTGACTGTTCCAAGTGGACTTTTGATTGAGCGGGAGAGTTCTGTTAAGAAATTTTCAAAATTTAAGTTTGGAAAAATAGAAGCACGAAGTTTAGAAATTCGTAGCTCTGTGCCACGGACAGGTATCGCGCAGTTCTGTATAAACTGCATCAATTAGATCGTGTAAAGCGGACAAATTTTATATGTCAATTTATATCCTAAGTGAATTCGATACATTGTTTTCAAGAGTTTTTCAAAGTCCACTGACATATTAATCGTTTTTAAGGCCATGTGTAATTTACCAATCTTGTTCGCTTTAGATGTACAATTAGGTGCAATTTACAGAACTGCCATATCGTTTTTCATTGCTGAGTGACAGACTTGTAAACATGCTAGTATCGCTTTCTGAGAATTTACGATTTTTATAAATCTTTATTAACAAATTGACGATATAACAAATTTTGCACCCGACAGTCACTGGATTTTAACGTTCTCTTTTAAATGCAACAAACCTCATGAAATTTGGAGCACTGGTTGCTGAGAAAGGCTATTTCTCATTTCCCGTGTATTTTGATAGGAGCCGCCGAGCTAAAGCTTCCTCTTAATTCTCAAACCTAGAATGCCCAGAAATCTGCCTTTTCCGTGATTGTAAGGCGCTTAAGCGAAGCCCTTTGCACGCGATGGTGTACGTCGAACATAGAACAGGACAAAAAGAACCGAACGCGCACGAAATGGTGGAGAACAAAACACACGTGGTTAAATTGGCAAGGCATGTACATATATATTCACCATGATTTCGTAGCATTCGAGTGCACCACCGTTTTTATCTCATATATGAACGCACATACACCCTTGCAATTTTATATTAATATAGCGCGGGCTGTGATAGCACGGTGCGTCAACGGCCCTATAGCAATGCGGGGCACTCCTGAAGCGACATTCCATTTGCCTCGCGCGCCACGCATGCATCGGTCGCCGATCCCGCGCTGCTAGCAGCGCGCTGCCACCACGCGTACGTACCACGCGTACGTTTCAGGACTTACTTTTGGAAATGCGGTTGTTTGCTTTAAATCAGGAGTACAATCAGGGCTCGATGGGAACCAAAGGTCTGTGGGTCGCCTCGCATTGGGCGCTCACGGGAAGAGTATACAAATGAAGCTGTGCAGGGTGATATGGGCTGGACTAGTTTTGAAGTGAGGGAAGCTCACAGTGAAATTGAGTGTGAAGAACGCCTGAGGAATGTCGAAGAAATTCAATGGGCTGGGAGAGTGTCCAGGAAAAACACTGATTCACAGTGGAGGAAAAGAACTAGGAAGCTTACCAGCAAGTATGCGGCCTGTAGGGTTGGGCAACACAGCAATAAAGACGGTCAAGCGGAAAGTCAGAGAGGCTCAAATAATCTCATGGGTGGCGGCAATGGAAAGGAAACCTGTCATAATATCTACTTAAGAGGAAAAAACGAAATCAGGAAAGAAACAATTTATGATAACTCAAAGGGATGCTCATTAATTTTCGAAGCGAGATCGGCATACCTTAGAACACGCACCTATAAAGCGAGATATAAGAAGGAACAAGAAGCATGTGCTTGCTGCGGTAAAGCTAGGGAAACTATGGAGCATGTTTTATTAGAATGTGAAGACGTCTACCCAGCGGGCAATTAGGCATCACTGGCCTCCTTGAAACCCTTGGGTTCAGCGAGATCAGCAGAAAAGTAAACATCTCCGCAATAAGGTTTTGTAAGAGAGGACCGGAGGATTGGTAGAAGTAGGCAAACGACAAAGAAAACGCAGACGTACAAAAGTTCGCAATAGGGGATCAGAATATTTGGTTGTGGGAGTTCATAGTGTTTATGTTTTCTTTTTTTAACATTAGTAGGACATTAGGCAGTGTAATAGCAACTGCTTCATATCGCAACCATCCAACCATATCGTCCACCAGTGGAAAAGTAAACATGTCCGCAATAGGCATTAGTAAGAGGCGATTGGAGGACTGATGGACCAAAATTAGGCAAACGACAAAAAACGGAGACGCACAAAAGCACAGTTAGCAATAGGGGATCAGAAAATTTGGGTGTGGGAGTTTCTAGTGTTCATATTTTTTTTATTGTTTAACTTAGGTAGGAAATTAAGCAGTATAATAGCAAGAGCTTGGTTGCGCAACCCACCGCCCGGTTCCAAAGGGGACGCTCATAACATCCATCCATCCACCGTAGTCACTGGACGGCGTGGCGCGAACGATGATTTCCACGTCGCATTTTTGTTTTCCTCCAAAACAGCGTAGTGCGAGCGCTCATAAAAAGGCTAGTTAAATCGGTGCTCGAACCTTGTACCAAAAAGCGCTGCGCACATGTTCGTTTTTTAGGTGGCACGTACCGCAGCCAGACCTGATTGCGTTGCCGCAAATGCACAGCGATATTAAACCGTGAGAAAACTCCAAGTTCTATAACGCAAGTTCTTTAGTGCTATATACAACCGATTCTCGCAGTAGAAGCATATACGAGCAATGAAAACGATCAGAGACGGACAGGCGCTGTGCTCACTTTCCCGCCATTTTTCCTGAATGGTGCCTCTGTTTCCGTACATTATCAAATCGCATTGCAATGAACGAACAAAGGCAATTCGAAACACTGCTCAAATCTGCCTCACCTTCTATGTGCCTGACTCGGGGGCGATTAGTAGGGTGATATCCGGGGAGAACAAGCACGAAAAATCCACAGCGGTAGAACAACGAGCGCACGAACGAGGGAAATAAAAACGCACGCCGCCGCACGTCCGAATGCGCCAACGAAGTAACACAGCGCAAGAGCACATACATACAAATACGCACATACAAATACACGCTTAACTCAATATGAACTGTACATTTATTGACGACTTGTGTAAAATAGTGTTATAGCTTAACGATCGCTGCAGTTTTCGCGTGTGTCAATTTTTTCTGATTGCCTCCTTTGACGAACTATTGTTTTTAACGCAGTATGGCAGTGCACCGGCCGGCGCGTACGTAGCGCGGCAGAATGTGCGAAATTCAAACATCGCAAATGTAGCGCTGTACGTGTGCGCGCGCATGTACAGTTTTGATCGTTTGGATAAAAAAATGAAGCATTCCGTATAGCAACCGGCGTGAACTAGTGACCGGAAACGTGCAGAGCTGTGGCTGTTTGGGCTTGTTAGTACAACTGCATGACAAATCTAAGCGCAAAACGTGCAGCCGGTCTATCATTTTATTTTTCTTCTCTCCTTTTTTACATTTCTACGTGTTCTTGCGCAACAAATTCTCATGGAAACTACAGCAGCGCAGATTGTGCTTGGTGGCCAAGCAGATTCCCAGGACATTGGCCAGCACCCATGTCTATGTTACAGAAAAGTGCTTCGCCTCCATGGTAATATATGCGCAACATATCGCAGATATCGGCCAAGCCTGTTTCCTTGAATTATTTGGTAAGGGCTAACAACTAAGGGAAATGCATTCGTATAAAAAACACGTTCGCCGCTTTTTCCACCATGTTGCCCATATTTAAAATGGAGGCCATGCCTTTTTCAATCACACAGCCAGGGCACTGGCCAATTACAATGGAAGCCGATGGGAATCCAGGATGTGTCCAATCATCGGCCATCGGCCTCTACTGGTAGGGGTAGGCTAGGGCTGGGAGCCTTCGGCGACAACACATATACCTGTCTTTATGACGCGTCAAATCGGCGGTCATCGCTTCTTCTGCTGGCACTGTAGACATGAAAAAAATGGTTTATTTAAGAACATCGATGCAAAAGCTGAAATGTACAGTGATTTATCGTTGTTAGACTTCTTGATTCCTGAGCCTAAACGCGCCGATGGCGGCCAGACGGACTCAGCGGGTACGCTAGGCCTAAGCTTCGGTGGGGACCGATCTCGGCGCGAGTAATTGGCGAAAGCTAAAATGTGTTATTTGAGCCTCAGAACGTTTTGTAGTACAATAGGGAAAGTGGAAGCGCACGAATCACCTCAGCTTTCTTATCGCTGCGATAATATCAGTCAGCGGTAACCTTCGAACTCGGGGTCCGTTCGTGCCGTCTGAACTTCTGCAGACTGGGATACATAGCGCAAAAAATGACACAGGGACAAGCAGGAACACACGATGAGCGCTAACTTTCAACGATTGATTTATTGCAGCTGGTGACTATATATATACTCACTGGGACGCCACTGCAATAGACACACTGAAGGGAAGCAGGAAAAACAGTCATGGTGGCTACTATGCCCAAAAATTCAAGCTCTTTCCTTGATAAAAGTATAGACGGCGTGCTAACGCACTCGTCACCTGCTCTGGCTATCTTAGCTGGTTCCACAATTTCCCTCGTAATCTTATTCCTGTGGCGATAGACAACAACAGTTTGTTTTAAGAGCGGGAAGTATGGTGGCTTCACGTCACATTTTCTACAATGGGCAGCCAGATGCCCATCTATTGCGATGCTGTCCACTTTGTTACTATACTCCGCCAGGCGTACGTTTAAACATCTGCCCGTCTGGCCCACGTAGTACTTCCCACACGAAAGCGGGATCTTATACACAACATTGCGAGTGCATGCAACAATAGGATCTTTGTGCGCGGTAGCGCAACCAGGCTTTCGTTTCCTCAAGGGACAGCTCAACACACTCAACCTCAAGAGTTTGTTAGGTGCTGTAAACACAATGTTTACACTAGAACGTTGCCCAACCTTTTTTAGGTTGTGGGAAACCTTATGAAAGTAGGGGATTACCGCCCATTTCTTCTTTATTTCTCTTTCGTCATCCGCACTCTGCTCATCGCTCAAGCCTGAAGTTAGCTTCCTTTGACGATGCCGGCCTTCAGCAACCGAGATAATGATATGTCTCGGATAGTTCGCTGCTTCCAGATGAGCCCCCTGCTTACTAAGGCCTTCATCCAGCAAGTGAGCACATGACTTAGATAGAGCGCATGACAGGAAAGAACGTACGATACTTCGTACGTTTTTTCGTATTTCTTCTTTCGTTCTTCGTACGCTAATAAGCCGCCCTTGAGGTACAGTTCTGCACACTCTAAACTCATAAAAAGAAGTATAAAGTGTACGCCTACAGCCTCACTGACGATTGCAAAACTCTTATAAAAATAATTAACATTGCAGGGCGGGACAGTCTGAGATGTAACATTTTTGTCTCTCTATAAAAGAAAGCAAGCAATGTGATTATTGGTGGCTACTCCCTTTATTTTTACACCTTCACGCGGGGTGGCGGGAAGCCGAGACCTTGCATCATAGTTGGTGCCCTCGGAGACTTCTCAAAAATGCGCGACACTTTTGAATAATTTTTTTTCCTTTTATGGCATCCTTTCTATAGACTTTTCACGTTTGATGGGCTTCTGCCACATTGTCTAATTTCGCAATAAAATTGATACCGATATATTGTTTCGCCTGCTTGCACATAATGCTTACTATCGTAGTGGCCAAAGTTGGTACACACAGCAGTACAGAACTAGACGGCACAAGCTCTACTCAAAAGCTCAACGCGATGTGTTCTTTCCAGAAACATGTGAAACGTCCAAGACGCAATAGATTAGCAACAAAACTCTAACCGTTGACAAAGTAAAACTAGACTGAAAGAACTTGAAGAGGGAATATATAAGTTTAATCGAGCTGAATGAATGCACAGGACTTTGCAGACTTCTGCCAATCAGCTCCATTCTTGTTGCCTGCCAAATCACTTTTAAAAGATTTCGCATTGTTGTTGACATGTAGCTCAGAAGGGACACTTCAGCCTACTGACGATGGCATATGTTCTTGAGTTTTCGTCACATAATACTCGTTCGATGAAGGCATATGAACAACTTAAAGCTGAACACTAGAGCTATTCGACCTTTGGTTTTCTGCGTATTATTTGTTGGTGAGGGTCGTCCTCTATTTTTAGTACACGAGAAAATTGTTGAACATGGTCTGAAAGCTTGTCATTATATTTCACCAACGTATTTTTTGTGCATAAAGAGCTCCTCTACAAAAAATGAATATCCCCAGGCACTGACACTGCTTTCTGGTTTCCAATTTTATCCAAGGATGACCAATGGGACAGAATTATATGGGCATCAGTTAGTTTAGTAAGCTCATGGACGGCACTATGCATTTGCAGTGAGAAACAGATTTAATGCGGAATTCTATTCGTCGCTGTTAGAAATGATTTCGAAAGGACTAGTTACAGATTTAAATGGAAAACCTGAATAGGACCACAGCGGCCCCCACTGGTACGCTCTTTTGGCTAAGTGGGTCACTTGGTGCATGCTGCACTCCATAGCTTCCTTTCGATAAAGAATATCTCTTTTCATGTGAAATTGAAGCAAATATTTTTTCTGCAATTCTCAGGGCACAGGTAAGCAAGCCCTTCTCAAGGAGCAGACGCAAACTTTCAGCGAGGCATGCCAATTGTTGCAAAAATTTGTTTCCCAAGATGCCCTCACGTATTCGAAGGCTGCAAAAAACGATGCAGTTTTCCAAATTCTTGCCTTTTCACCACTTCATTTCATTCAATGACGGGCATGCGTTTGATTTCTCTCGGAGACGCTAATAAGAGTAACTGTTTATAATGTTTAGATGGTGACCTATGTAAACTTTCCATCCATTTACTTCTAGTCATAAATCCGAGACCTGACGTCCTAGGCCTAGCAGGATACAGTGCATATAGCCTGATTTAAATCCAGACAATATATTAAATCTTCGCAAATTTGTAAGTCGTGACACTGATTTCACACCATGCACAGTGTTTCCATTCTTTAGTGCTCTTTCATATCACGCAGTTGTTGTCTTCTATGTGCTAAATCGGTCGATTTCGTGGCATACGATATTTCAGTATCCTTGCGATTCTTTGATCTTGCTGCGGACACCAGTTGCACAAAAAATATTCATGAAATTGCATTGTGCCCTGCATGAGTGCTGCTGGAACTGAGTCGACAGCAGAGCAGATACAAAAGACTTTAAATACCTTTTCTTTCTCTTCATGCTCAAGCAGGGGTCGCTCTTCTCCAAGCTTATTCAGTGCATCTACAAAAGCGCCTTGAAACAATTCTGTATTGGGCTTTTCTTTTGCGAACAATAGCGCTGCTAGCAGAAGATCCGGTGGAATCTCGTTTATAATAAGCTGAGCAGGCCAGATGGCAGTGTCACAAAATTTAAAATCGGGTGTTCCATCAGTAGTTAAGGCAAAACTCATCGTTGCCAGAAACAATTGCAGAGGTAGCAAAGTCATGGTACAACTTTTCATATTTTATGCCAGAGAACGTTTCACGGGATCTAAGCAGTTTTGTGAGGTCAAGTGTATTGCAATATTTGATGAGCTTTGACAGTTGTGATGGTACGTCTAACAGAACAAGATATGATGCATCTCCCACGGGGGAAATCTCTATGACATGGCTGCACTTTGGACACTGGAGGCAAGTATTTGATTGAGAATGGCGTACGTGTACAAATACGCTTTCGACAAAAAAGGAAATGGCATTTTTGTAAATGTAGTGTGAGTGAGGAAAAAGTAGATTGCTCCAACATCAAGTAAATCATTGCAGTGGGGTTTGTAAGGAATTTTTAGGACAAATGTTTGACTGTATATTTTATAACCATTAACAGAATGCCGCCATTTGAAAGTACAACCCTTTCTGTCATTTAGTAAAGCAATGAAGAGGGCTAGTTGGTGAATTGTCGCAATTTCCTGAAACGAAGTCAGGGAAATTCGCATTTGACTGCAACATATGGCACCCCTTTTTTGTGGCTCATGATTCTGAAAAAAAATGTTTATTTGTGAATTTATCCTATAATTATCCGTTTTGCCAACATTAAATATACAACATGAATATTAAAAGATCAATAAAGGTACAGGATAGATGAAGGCGATGGACCCAAATCTTTTCATCTGTCCCATGTCTTTTGAACCATGCAGAAGTGTACATGATCATCAGGTCGCCCACTTCTGAATTTTATATTACATGGTTTTCATTTATGTCGATCTTTCTGTTGAAGCAACACACATAAATAGACCTGTTTCACTACATGACAATATTTCCCTGATTAAATAGATATCAAGGAATCAACAAATATCCTACAGTGGCAATGTATAGCGAAAGGTCTTGCACGTTTCCATAAAAGAATACCATAAAACTAGCGATTACACAACAACTTCAAGCTTAATTTATGCTATATGCGTGAAAGCAGGTATACGTTCAACAAAAGCTATCAAAATTTCAATGAATCGGGTGAACAAGAAATCACATTTAGACCACACAGATGTCTGGCAAGACCGCGCATGAATGTTGCTTACCATGCTGTTGTTGGGTGCCTCACTTGAGTCGCAAGGCACATCCTCATCTATTCTCTTGCATTCTGCAAGGTATTCTGAAAGACCGGTTTCAAACTCATCTGCTGCTTTAGGGTAGACTACAATAATTAAGTGCAGCCTACTCCCATTATGGCAAATTTATCGGGCGTTCTATAAATTTCTCGGAAAATACCAATCACTGTCACTAAGTATGCATGAATTCTGCTTTCCGTGCTGTCATAGGATGCATCATTTGAGTCGCAAGGCACATCCTAATCTAGTTCTGTAATCGGCAAGAGATTTCGAGCTGTGAGCTTCAAGCCCATGTGCTGCCCGCGCTGATAGGGGACGAATTATTTTGAACATCTTGAGCAGCTGGTACACGTAGTATCAAAGACAGGGCGAGAACATGATCTGGCAAAAGTGTTCACTATAACCTTGAGAGACCAAATTACGATTACCTGATGTTAGGTGAGGTACGTTCAAAACATATAAATCAAAGAAAAATCAGTGCTGAGCGCATACGTACAGTTCATTCAGAAGGAAGGCATTGTTTTGTAGCAAAACTGCCATATCGGTGGCATGAATTCGCGCATATTCTTGCGTTCGAGTGAATGCATTCGCCGTTTCTGTGGTTTTCCCGAGGGGTCGGGACGTGCCTGTCTGATTTATGCGTAAAAAAAGAAGTTTAAGGGAGCTGTACATGCCAGCGTAAGTGGCACGCACATGGTGCATAATTGAACGATAGGCTTTACTTACCGCCACGCTCGCGAACCGGTGCCTGCTGACTGTCGACTTCGGCAGTTCTAGTTGTGCACCAGGGTGCAAGAATTTCTGGTAGCAGCCTCATTTTTTGCACGGTTTATAACGATTCATGGTCTCTCATTCGAGACCACATGAAATGTCGTGCGCAACGAAGAATATTGAGCGCTTACGTCCCGTTAGAGTGCACTAATCTCGTGAAGAAAACAAACGAATGAGTAGCCACAGTTTCCAGCAATGCTATACCGTTCTGCCAAACTCAGCAGCTTCAATGTGATCAGAAAGATATTGTCACCATTCAGTTATTACCTTTTGTACGGCAAGTAAGATGGTGGCAAATATTTGTAAAGTAACGCATTGTATTTTAACTTTTCACTGTAATTAGTCGTCTGCATACTCTATCGTTGCATTGCCTCGTTAATATTTATTTTTCATTTTTTTAATGTCGTTGGTGCCAAGTCTCTCGTTATGAACACCATGGCGTTGTTTTGTTGGCGGCGGAAAGGTGCAACTATTAATGCGGGTGCGCTCGCTGTGCAGTTTGCGCTGTTGTCTGTGTACCTCTCCTCGTCCTGTTGCTTAGCGCTGTTTTACTGCTCGTAATCATGAATTAACCAGCCCAAATGCGTACTCTTGTGCAGGTTTATTCGGCATTTCGAAATGTTTTTTCACCCATACCTAAGGTATCTCGAGGACAAGCGATACGCCATTGTCGACGCCAGCCCATATTCGGAATTTCGAAAAATAAAACCAGCAGGGCATGGATGAAAAACACATCAAGGCTACAGTACACTGGGTAAAATGACTGCTCCAAGACGGCACATCAAAATAGTTCCCAGTAAAAATTGTTCACTTAGGAGGTAAATTTTTTGTCTGCAACGTGTCACTTAGACTTCTAAAATTTGCTTCCATTAATACATACAGGCTTGTGGGCTATGGTACCACCATGTCAATTAACTTTTATGAGCACCACTGAACAAGTGCCTCGGATTCTTACATATATCAGGCAATCGCGCTATGTATACAGACGCTTAGAACAAGTGGTTCGACTAGCTGTTATGCAAGTGCTGTGAAGATAGTGGGTCAGCGTGCTTGCCGGCTCGTCGGTCGGTAGTTGGCGAGCACATGTTCGTCCTAATTACGATGCAGATACAGGCGGTGCAGCGTATCCATATCGCGAAATATAGCAGCGAAACGGGCGACGTCATGACAAATTAAATGCAAAAGCCACGTCAATTACTGATAAATGGCACTCTCACCGCTTGCTTTTTTTCTCCTTGGACAAACGTTGCTACACAAACAGCCCCTAGCATGCTTTAGTGGCAGCAGCTTGCTAGGTTGAAGACATCTTCGCTGTACACGTAACTACGTTAGATGAGGCGGAATAAGCCGACCAATGAGCTAGCGGTAAGAGGGAAAATAGAGAAATTCCAGATCAAGCTACAGAACAGGTATTCGACTTTAACTGAGGAAGAGGACCGTAGTGTTGAAGCAATGAACGACAATCTTATGGACAACATTAAGGAGTGCGCAATAGAAGTCGGTGGTAACTCCGTTAGACAGGAAACCAGTAAGCTATCGCAGGAGACGAAAGATCTGATCAAGAAACGCCAATGTATGAAAGCCTCTAACCCTACAGCTAGAATAGAACTGGCAGAACTTTCTAAGTTAATCAACAAGCGTAAGACAGCTGACATCAGGAAGCATAATATGGATAGAATTGAACATGCTCTCAGGAACGCAGGAAGCCTAAAAGCAGAGAAGAAGAAACTAGGAATCGGCAAGAATCAGATGTATGCGTTAAGAGACAAAGCCGGCAACATCATTACTAATATGGATGAGATAGTTCAAGTGGCTGAGGAGTTCTGTAGAGATTTATACAGTACCAGTGGCACCCACGACGATAATGGAAGAGAAAATAGTCTACAGGAATTCGAAATCCCACAACTAACGCCGGAAGAAGTAAAGAGAGCCTTGGGAGCTATGCAAAGGAGCAAGGCAGCTGGGGAGGATCAGGTAACAGCAGATTTGTTGAAGGATGGTGGTCAGATTGTTCTAGAAAAACTGGCCACCCTCTATACGCAATGCCTCGTGACCTCGAGCGTACCGGAATCTTGGAAGAACGCTAACATAATCCTAATCCATAAGAAAGGGGACGCGAAAGACTTGAAAAATTATAGACCGATCAGCTTACTGTCAGTTGCCTAAGTATTTACCAAGATAATCGCAAATAGAATCAGAAACACCTTAGACTTCTGTCAATCAAAGGACCAGACAGGATTCCGTAAAGCATACTCACCAATAGACCTTATTCACACTATCAATCAGGTGATAGAGAAATGTGCGGAATATAACCAACCCTTACATATAGCTTTCATTCATTACGAGAAAGCGTTTGATTCTGTCGAAACCTCAGCAGTCATGGAGGCATTACGGAACCAGGGTGTAGAAGAGCCGTATGTAAAAATACTGAAAGATATCTATAGCGGCTCCATAGCCACCGTAGTCCTCCATGAAGAAAGCAACAAAATCCCAATAAAGAAAGGCGTCAGGCAGGGAGATATGATCTCTCCAATGCTATTCACAGCGTGTTTACAGAATTGGGGTTAAAAGTTAATGGAGAATACCTTATTAACTCGCGATTCGCTGATGATGTTGCCTTGCTTAGTAACTCAGGGGACCGATTGCAATGCATGCTCACTGACCTGGAGAGTCAAAGCAGAAGAGTGGGTCTAAAAATTAATCTGCAGAAAACTAAAGTAATGCTTAACAGTCTCGGAAGAGAACAGCAATTTACAATAGGTAGCGAGGCACTGGAAGTGGTAAGGGAATACATCTACTTAGGGCAGGTACTGACGGCGGATCCGGATCATGAGACGGAAATAATCAGAAGAATATGAATGGGCTGGGGCGCGTTTGGCAAGAATTCTCAGATCATGAACACCAGATTACCATTATCCCTCAAGGGAAAAGTGTATAACAGCTGTGTCTTACCAGTACTCACCTACGGGGCAGAAACCTGGAGGCTTACGAAAAGTGTTCTACTCAAATTGAGGACAACGCAACGAGCTGTGGAAAGAAGAATGATAGGTGTAACGTTAAGGGATAAGAAAAGAGCAGATTGGGTGAGGGAACAAACGCGAGTTAATGACATCTTAGTTGAAATCAAGAAAACGAAATGGGCATGGGCAGGACATGTAATGAGGAGGGAAGATAACCGATGGTCATTAAGGGTTACGGACTGGATTCCAAGGGAAGGGAAGCGTAGCAGGGGGCGGCAGAAAGTTAGGTGGGCGGATGAGATTAAGAAGTTTGCAGGGATGACATGGCCACAATTAGTACATGACCGGGGTTGTTGGAGAAGCATGAGAGAGGCCTTTGCCCTGCAGTGGGCGTAACCGGGCTGATGATGATGAAGCCTTGTTGCTCTCGTGGACACGAGCGTTTGACTTCCGTCTGCGTTCCCGTTACGTGGCTACAGTAAAATATTGTCGCAGTACAACGCGAACAGTAGACAGGGAGACGTTCAATAGCCGCAGGACAACTTGTTTAAAAATACAAAACAGGCCAGAGCCACGTCTTCTTCGATCTCGCCGAATTCCACTGACCCACTAGATGAAATCCGTTAATGTCCCTATCTTCGTTGTCGTCTTCATAGAAGAATAGACGCACGCGTTATTTGTCCCTCCCTAAGAGAGCATCGTCCCGATGCTAGACCAGAAGTGTGACTTGCGGAATTAAGGGTCTCTCACATAGTCATTCGCTCATATACGGCTTCATGCGGACAACGTGCACAAGTTCAGGACGGTGCGTGCGGCGCCGCGTACAATTGTGGATATCGGGGACGACCTCGTACGTGACGTCACTGAGTCGGCGCAATACTCGATATGGTCCGAAGTGTCGCCTTAACAGATTCTCGGAGAGGCCTCGTTTTGGTATGGGTGTCCAAATCCACACTCTGTCACCGACGTCATAGATTACTATTCGACGGTGAAGGTCATAGCGCCCTGCGTCGTAGTCTTGCTGCTGGCAGATCCGCAAGCGCGCTAGTTGCCGAGCCTCTTCTGCGCGTTGCGTAAACACAGCGGCGTCCGTATCAGTGTCGTCAAAGTCATGAGGAAGCATAGCATCCAACATCGTTTCTACATCCCGCCCATGAACAAGGGTGAACGGAGTCATGCGCGTCTTCTCCTGTTTCGCCGTGTTATATGCAAAGGTGATATACGGTAGGATGTCGTCCCAATTTTTATGTTCAACATCCACGTACTTGGAGAGCATGTCTTCAATTGTTTTGTTTAGGCGTTCTGTTAATCCGTTGGTTTGTGGATGGTAGGCGGTTGATTTCCGATGCGCCGTTCCACTTAGCACCAAGACGTGATCTAAAAGCGCAGCCGTGAATGCGGTTCCTCGGTCTGTTATTACGACGGTTGGTGTGCCGTGCCGCAACACAATGTGCTCAATAAAAAAGCGCGCCACCTCTTCCACTATGCTTCTCTGGATTGCCTTTGTTTCAGCGTAACGTGTGAGATAGTCGGTCGCTACGATAACAAAGCGATTCCCGGCAGAAGTAGGAAGCGGACCCAATATATCCATTCCGATTTGGTCAAATGGTCTTCGAGGAACCTGGACGGGTTGCAGGAGGCCGGCTGCTTTCGACGGAGGCGACTTGCGCCTCTGGCAGTCGAGGCAAGTGCGGACGTGATGTTTCACGGTGGTGTTAAGTCTCGGCCAGTAGTACCTCTGCTTCACTCTGGCCAACGTTCTCGTGTAGCCTAAGTGACCAGAAGTCACCTCGTTGTGACACGCTTGAAGTACTTCCGTACGAAGAGCTGCAGGAATGACGAGCAGATAGGGGGAACCGGTCGAAGAAAAGTTTCTTTTGTAGAGGACTTTGGCCCGCATACAAAACGACAACAGGCCTCTTGCTAAAACTCTAGGCGGTTTCGCAGATCTATCCTCTAAGTAATTGATGAGCTCAAGCAACTCAGGGTCGTCCCGTTGTTGTTGGGCGATGGTGAATGTGTCCAGAACACAAAGAAATGCCGAGTCTTCTTCGGGTGGAGCAGACGACTCTATCGGCGATCGAGACAAGCCGTCCGCATCCGTATGTCGTTTCCCCGACTTGTACTTGAAAGTCATGTCAAACTCTTGCAGCCGTAGGCTCCAACGCGCCAGTCGTCCCGAAGGGTCTTTAAGGTTTGTCAACCAACACAGTGAATGGTGGTCGCTGATAACTGTGAAGTGGCGGCCATACAAATATGGGCGAAATTTCATAACAGCCCATACTACGGCGAGGCATTCCTTCTCAGTTGTGGAGTAAGTGGCCCCTGTGCGTGAGAGTGTTCTGCTTGCATAGGCAAGTACTCTTTCTGTGCCCTCATGCCACTACACAAGAACAGCTCCCAAGCCAACATTACTGGCATCAGTGTGGAGCAATGTAGGAACGGTCTCATCAAAGTGAGCAAGCACTGGAGGTGTCTGGAGACGTTCCCGCAAGTCAGTGAATGCACCTTGCTCTTCGTCACCCCACACAAAAGCAACGTCGTCTCTCGTAAGGCGAGTGAACGGCGACGCAATGCGAGCAAAGTCCGCAATAAACCGCCGGTAGTAGGCACAGAGGCCCAGAAAGCGCCTGACAGCCTTTTTGTCGGTTGGTACTGGAAACTGTGCTACGGCCACAATTTTCACAGGATCTGGGCGAACACCTGCGTGGCTGGCGACGTGACCGAGAAACTGTAGTTCCCCGAAGCCAAAGTGGCACTTCTCCGGCTTCAGGGTGAGGTCGGCGGACCGGATGGACTGCAGAACCGCTTCAAGCCGTTGGAGGTGTTCTTCAAAAGTTGCGGAGAACACGATGACGTCGTCCAGGTACACTAAGCCGGTTTTCCACTTCACACCGGTAAGCACAGTACCCATGAAGCGTTGGAATGTAGCAGGGGCAGAGCACAAGCCGAAAGGCAAGACTTTAAATTCGTATAGGCCTTCTGGCGTCACAAAAGCAGTTTTTTCACGGTCTCTCGGATCTACCTTGATTTGCCAATATCCGCTTTTTAAGTCCATTGAGGAGAAGTAACGCGCGTGACGAAGCCTATCGAGTGAATCATCTATACGGGGAAGCGGGTACACGTATTTCTTTGTCACTTGATTTAGTTTTCGGTTGTCCACGCATAAACGCAAGCTGCCGTCTTTTTTTCTTAACTAGAAGTACAAGGGATGCCCAGGGACTCGTTGATGGTTGAATGACGTCGTCTTCCAGCATTTTTGTTACTTGTTGTTGTATGGTTTCAGGTTCTCTAGGAGCCACGCGATAAGGATTTTGGTGAATTGGTCTTGCCGTATTTTCTGTAATTATCCGATGCTTCGTTAGAGGCGTCCGTCCGACGCTGGACGTCGACGCAAAGCAGCCATTGAACTTCGACAATAGCGTGAGAAGCCGCTCTCGTTCGTGCTGCGACAAAGCAGTGCTGACGTCGAGTGCAGAAGCTGGGCCTTGCGTAGGTGCTTCTTCGAGTAGCGAACAGCAGCCTCGAACATCCGCAACATCATCAAAATAAGCCACAGCCGTGCCCTTTGGAAGGTACCGTCGCTCTGTGCTAAAATTGGTTATTAACAAGTTAGTGCGCCCGTCGGTGACATTTACAATTCCTCGTGAGACCGAGACACCGTGAGTAAGGAAGAACGTGGTTACTTGGTCGGCAACTCCCTCGCAATGAAACGGTGTGTCACATGCTACCGTAACAAGGGTGCAAGATCGAGGTGGGATGACGACGTCGTCTTCTGCTAGACGAAAGGAGTTGCGTTGCGGCGATAAGCAATGGACTAAACCAGGGCTCTTGTAAAACGTCACCATGCGATCCGGAATGTTAATTACGGCGCCGTATTCTTGCAGGAAATGCATTCCAATAATCAAATCATTAAAGCACACAGGAAGAACGATGAAATTGGCCAAGAAAGAAGGATCCCGGATGCTAATTCTAGCAGTACATCTTCCAATAGGCATCAGTAATTGCCCGCCTGCCGTCCTTATGTGGGGCCCCGTCCATGGCGTCTTTACTTTCTTCAGACGGAGGACGAGTTCCTGACTCATTATAGAGAAGTCGGCACCAGTGTCGTCTAACGCTGTCACCGGCTGTCCATCCACCAAAACATCAATGTCGGCGCTCGCAATTTCTTCGGTGTCGTGGTTTATCGGCTTCACGTCGTTCTGCGGCGAGAGTGTCGGGGGATCTTTATTGTCTTGCGGTGGGCCTGCAACCTTACCCCCATGAGGTCGGCGCCTTCAGTTTCCCCGGCGTGGGCTGGGCGACCTTCGTCCTCGGAGGTGAGCAAAAGTACGTCCAGTAGGGGAAGGCATCTGACGTGGAGGGTTTGGAGAGCGCGACCGACGGCAGAAATCGGACTGAACATGCGGCACAGATTCGTCATTCGGGTGCGCTATTGGAGGTCCCTGAAAAGCAGTTTCGTCGCGGCGTAGCATGAAGTCGTCATTTGCACGTCGACCATAGGACCACGGGCGAAAAGGTCGAAATGATGTGTCGCGATGACAGCAATGACGCGAAATGTGGCCGACGCCTCCGCAGTGAAAACAGAGTGGGCGCCTATGCACGGTGCGCCATGTGTCGGTTATCTGAAATTGCGGCCGTCCCGTCTGCGGCTGGTGGTATGACTGTAGCTGCGTGACGGGTGCGCACCTCGAAGCCTCCTCTTGCGGCGGTGACCAAGGAGTGAGCGACTGTCGGAGGCTGGTGGTACGGCGGTGTGGTTGTAGCGGGTGGTGGACATCGGACAGCGGCTGCGTAGGTGATGGGGCGCTGGTGATCTTGCAGATCGGCTGCCGGTGACACCTGCCTGATTTCTTCACGCACCACTCCGGCGATTGACGCGACGGGTCTATCCACTGTCGGTGTCAGAGTCTTTTGAATTTCTTCTCTGACGAGTTCTCTGATCAATTCCCGCAAGGGGTTCTGATACTCGCCAGTCACTGCGGCGGCATTGATTGTGGTGCTGGTGGACAGTCGATCGTACTGTCTGCATCTCTGATGAAGGGCCCGCTCAATAGCCGTAGCCTCTTTGATAAAGTCAGCGACGTTGACTAGTGGATTCCGCACAAGTCCCGCGAACAACTGCTCGTTTACACTTCGCATGAGGTAGCGCAACTTTCTTTCGTCAGTCATATTCGGGTCGGCTATACGAAAGAGGCGGGCCATGTCCTCGGCGAACATTGTTGCCCACTAATTAGGTTGTTGTACGCGTAGCTCCATCATCTGCTGGGCACGGTCGGGTCGGTCGGCACTCGCAGAAGTATCTGTGATTTTCTGACGAAAGTCATTCCATGTCGTTAGGCTAGCTTCGCGGTTTTCGTACCAAGTACAGCCGCTGTCGTCAAGGGCGAAATAGGCGTGAGAGAGCTTTTGCTGCTCAGTCCACTGATTAATCTGCGACGCGTTCATATTTGTCAAGCCAGTGTTCAATGTCTTCGAAGACTGCTCCGCGATAGCGATCGGGAACCAGAGGATGCAGAACGGTTACTTGGTATGGACTGGAAAACCGGCTGCTTTGGGGTGCTTGCGTTGGGCTGGTTTCAGCCATGGCGAGATGTGTGGAGCTCCTGGACAGGGGTGGTTGAAGGGGGGAGAACTCCGAGGCTAGGCCTAGCAGTCGACGACTAAAGTGATGCACGGGTGTTCAAACTGGTGATAACGCGTCCGGGCTAGAGGAACGACTCCCAGAAGGACTCCCGAGCATCAGGCGCGGTCAGTACCCCGCACCTCCACCAGTGTCGCAGTAGAACGCGGACAGTAGACAGGGAGACGTTCAAGAGCCGCCAGACAACTTGTTTAAAAATACAAAACAGGCCAGAGCCACGTCTTCTTCGATCTCGCCGAATCCCACTGACCCACTAGACGAAATCCGTTAATGTCCCTATCTTCGTTGTCGTCTGCATAGAAGAATAGACGCACGCGTCAATATTAATTTTAGCTGGGCATACTAAAGCGCGAGAGAAGTAAAGTTGATTGGACAGTTTTTTCCTACAAAGTTCAACAATTTTCGCTGCCTTTGACGATATTTGAAACTGGCAAATATTGCTTCCTTAGAGTATTTGAACATGCATGTAGCATTTCACTAGTTCTACCGTATGATGTTGTGGTAGACTGATTAAAGCAGTCTTGAAGATATTCACTGCTTCGTATGAACCAATTCGAGCATCTGAAGCAGAAGTGCCAAAGAAAGGTGAAAAGGGGACGATTGAGGTTGAGCCGTGCAATGGCCGTATGATGTTGTGGTAGACTGATTAAAGCAGTCTTGAAGATATTCACTGCTTCGTATGAACCAATTCGAGCATCTGAAGCAGAAGTGCCAAAGAAAGGTGAAAAGGGGACGATTGAGGTTGAGCCGTGCAATGGTTGATGGTGAAGAAGAATGAGACTGTGAGCAGGAGGTATGTATGGCAAACGATTCCAGGGTGCCAATTTGCTTCTTAATCAGTTCCTAAGATGCAATTTTCTTTTTCTTCATTCCCTTAAGCCACAATGAGAGAAAAAGAGCAAAAAGAAAGGAAAAGAAGTGCCAAAGGACTGCTTGCTCATGTTTTTGGTAAAAAAAAGCTGCACATGGGATGCCAAAAGCAGTTGCCATAACTGTGATGGCAAGTGCTTAGCCGCAGGGGAGCGTGAGTAAATCAAGAACGTAGTGGACGACCACAAAGAAGAAATTAGAAAATTGGGAAAAGTGAGTGAACATTGCACCAAAACGTCCTACTGCAAATGCAAGGGTTCAGTAAGGATTATTTTGATTTTCATAATTACAGTGCTGTAGTCGAGAGAAAAAATTATCCGTATCCCACGCACTGTGGGAATCAATGTGAGCGAAGATTTCTATGTTGTTTGCTTTGATTGACGATAATTAGCGGCGATGTTGACGGTGATGTTTAATTTCTTCAACATTTAGTCCAACACGAGAGCGGTGACTCGTTGTTAAACGTTACCTCGCGTGCACCGCTACTGTTCGTCTGCGTAATGCACACAAGACACAGGGCGAATTGTTTGCTTGAGGGGTTGCTATACTTCATAACCTCGGAGAGGGTTGACCAAACTTGCGCAAGTCGCTGGGGCGCTCTTCAGTTTAAAACCGCTGCCACGCAAGGTCAAACTTATTTTGTACAACGCTCTCTTCCTGAGTCACGTACACTACTGCTGTCTCGTGTGGAGTACGACGTCTGCTACAAGCATAAACCGGTTATTCTTGCTTTAAAGAAATGGTAATACGTAGCATCTGTAATGCTCCAGTAGACGCTCACACTACACCTCTATTCAAACAGTTGAAATTACTCACACTGCATTCTCTGTTAGAGTTCAGGCTTTTACTAGCCTATCGTAAAGAAGCAAAACAAAGCCAGTCATACATCACGTCGTTAGCGCAATTAATTATAAACAGAACAGAATACAGTACACGGTCACCTGAACACTAGTATGTGCCGCACCCTCGCACTAACTATTCTCTTCAAATGTTGCACCATCGCTTACCACGCCTGTTAAACACGCCTAAATGCAATACCATGGATGTCACTTCTTGTCCTGTATCGCATTTATATGAGCATTTTAGTGATTTTTGAACACGAATTAGTTTGTTGTTTGTGACTGTTTCTGTAGTAGGCTGTCGTCACACATCTCCGTTTTATATTAGCCTCTGCCAACGGCTCAATCATGTGTTATTCTTTCCTTACAAAGATTACTTTGTTAGTGATTCTATCACTACTTTTGTTGTTCTAGTGTACACTGTGGATTGCGTAGTTTTTTATGGTTTGTTATGTTTTTTTCCATTGTATTTCTGTTTCCTGGCATAATGTCTAAGCCAATTTGTCATTTTTTATTATGTATTGTTTTTGTCGGTCCTGATTCAGTGCCTGTGCCTTCTGTTGCTGCCCTCAGACCGGGTTTAAGGCCCGTCAAGTAGCTGCGAGCAACTTTTTCCTTAAATCCCCATAAATTGCACGTTCATGGAAATAAAGGCATATTATATTGTATTGTATATTGTATAGAGAGAGAGAGAGAGGGCTCTTTATTGGAAAAACAGAGAATTTTGCCGGCGCGTATATAACTGCTGGCATGCTACTCTGTATAGGGATGGGGAATGGGATTAAAAGATTCCAGAAAAGAGTTCGAGAAAAAAAGGATAAAAGTAAATATGAAATGTCCGAGTGGACCTGATACTAATATTTACAGGTGACATGGCGGGTAAACTTAAGCTTTTGTATAGGAAGGATGCAATTTTTAAAGCTTTCCTATTTGACCAATTTCTGTCAGGTAATTGAACAATAAATCCAAAACCCGTCGCTGGTTTGAAGGGCCGGGCATTGGACCTAAGATGCTCGGTAACGTTAACGGTTCGTGGCAAATCATGTCCATTTGGTGCTCAAAAAATTGTCTCTCGTCGCGGTACGCGGGGCATTCTAGTAATATGTGCTCAATTGTCTCTACGTTGCGACAGTTATCACAGTATGGGTTAGTGGTAAGTCCTATGCTGTACAGATAATTGTTCGTGTATGCCACATTCAGTCGAAGACGATGGTACAATGTCTCTAAGTGTCGAGGAAGTGGTCATGGAATTTTCGGTCTCATTTCTGGGTCAATGTAACGTAGGAAGTTATCTTGGTGAAGCGGCAGATTCAAGATGCGGTCTTTTTCTTGATAGGCATATTTTTTTGCCATGTTTGAAGCATCGGCTTTTGTAAAATATGTTCTTTTGAACTTGCGGTATTGGAGTCCATTTCTGGCGGCTTCGTCCGCTCTTTCATTTCCCGAAATGCCGGCATGGCCAGGTATCCACTGGAACTTTATGCAATGCCCAGCAATCTTAGCCCTGTGGTGAAGATAAGCAATGTCAAATGTTGCTGGTTGATTATTGCAACGCTTGTGCCTGTTCCAGATACTTTGTAGGGCTCCTTTTGAGTCTGTGAAAATCACCCATGTCCTTGGCGGCTGCTGTCGAAGTACATACACAAGGGCCTCCTTAATGCCATATAGCTCCGCTGAAGTAGATGATGTCGCTCGCTCAAGACGAAACGAGAATCGTTGCCCTGTAGAGGGTACAAAAAGTCCGCATGATGAACGATGTGGAGTTGTAGAGCCATCTGTGAAAATGTGCGTTGCGGCTGCGTATTCTTTGTGCATATATTCTAAAGCTATCTGATAAGTCGCTACCTGAGGCATTTTCTTTTTCGCACTGATTCCAGGTATATATGGCACGATTTCCAGTGGGGACAGTGTCCATGGTGAAATGTTGCGCGGCATAATTTGTGACGCCTGAGCAGGAATCGAAATAGATATGCTTCCGACGGCCTGCCCAAAGCTAGATGTAGCACGGGTTCTGGAAATATCCTTTAAAAAGTGATTCTTCGTATGAATGACGTGGCGGAGGTGTATCCGAAGTGTCTCCTGCGAACATAGCACTTCCAGAGGCAGGCATCCAGCTTCTGCTACAGTCCCTGACCGGGACGACCCCTTCGGAAGGCCAAGACATACGCGAAGGCAGTTGTTTCGTGCTGCCTCGAGTTTTCTCTTGCTTGTGGGAGATATTTTGTGCAGGATCGGGAGGTAATATCGTAGTGTTCCGTCGACGTAGGCCTTATGGAGGAGCACCATTGATCTACAGTTGCTGCCCCACTGTGTTCCGGATAAAAATCGGAATACGTGCGACGCCGAGGAAATCTTCTCACTCAGTTTTTTCACTTGGGGCGACCATGTGAGGTTCCTATCGATCGTCACTCCAAGAAACCTTTGCGTCTTGACGTATGGAAGGGCACGACCACCCAACACTAGTGGGTATTTTTCCATACACCTCCGCGTGAAAGCCATGGCAACGCTTTTGTCGGGGGACAATTTCAGACCCCTTGGATTTAGGTAGGCCGATATATTTGCTAGCGCTCTCTGGAGGCGTTGTTGGGTGGTACTGCGGGAACGCGCCGCACTCCAAATGCAGATGACGTCCGCATACAGTGTGATTTTGACGCCAGGGGGCAGGTTTCTTTTCAGATGGATGAGGACTAAATTAAATAATACCGGGCTTAACACAGCTCCTTGTGGCACTCCCTTCTCGACGGCATAAAGCGCCGTGGGGCCATCCGGGGTACACATGAAAAGTTGGCGTCCTTGAAGATAGTCTTCAATCCATGCGTAGAGCCGTCCTCCAAGACCAAGGGTTGCCAAAGCGTCAAGTATTGCTTTATGATAGACCGAATCATATGCTGCCTTAATGTCTAAAAATAATGCAGTAGGTATGTTTCCAGAGACCAATTCCTCTTCAATTGATGAGACCAAGGCAATGACATTATCAATTGCGGATCTATTTTGCCGGAAGCCATTCATTTCCTCCGGGTAAACTTTTGCAGTTTCCAAGAACCAATTTAGTCGTTTGTAGATTATCTTTTCGAATAGCTTCCCTGCGCAGCTAAGCAGAGATATGGGTCTGAAGGAGGCGTAATTTGTTGGCTGCTTCGCTGGTTTCAATATAGGAATGACTTTCGCAAGCTTCCATTCCGTAGGAACCTCCCCAGTTATCCATGAGGCGTTGTAGTATTCCAGAAGGCGTAGGCGAGATGTGTGGCCTAGATTTGCGAGCGCTGCATAACTCACGCCGTCATGGCCAGGTGATGATCGCTTGTTTACGTCGCCGATTGCTGCCGTGAGCTCTTCGATGGTGAATGGTAATTCTAAGTCAGGAAGGGTAGCTCGAGGTGGACTAGGCTGACGACTTACAATTTGCCGCAAAGGTTGTGCCCCGTTGGAAAGGAGCCTGCAGTACTGCTCTGCCACCTCTTTCAGGGATGCGCGCTCATGTAATGAGAGGGCGATAAAAGGATACAGCTGTTGCGGCTCTTTGCGAATGCCTCTGACGACTCGCCAGATTTTGCTCAGCGGTTGTCGTATGTCCAGTGTCCCACAAAAGTCCCTCCACCTTTTTCGGTCCAGTTTGGTGAGGTAACGTCGTATATGTCTTTGTGTGCGTCGACAAGTTCTGAGGTCTTCGATATCCTTCGTACGTAGAGCCTTCCTTTCGGCACGCCTTCGAATGGCACATAACCTTTCAAATTCCTCGTCGTTTGTTGGTACATTACAATGCTTAGTGGCAGAGCGGGTACTTTGTTTGAGGCAATGAGCTATTGTCGGTATTATTTCTGTATTCGTAGTTGAGGCTGTGATTCCTTTGTCTACGGCTGCTGTGTAAGCTTCCCAGTCTACCGACTTCAGTTTCACTTTTCTGGGCGACGTCCGAAAATGGAGGGCAGAGATTAGGATCGGGTAGTGATCACTACCTCGAGTCTCGAAATCTGTACACCATCCGAACATAGGGGCCACTTGACTTGATACGAATGTGACGTCAATGCAGCTAACAGTCGTCGGATTTTTAAGGTATGTTATGCTGCCATCGTTCAAGGGCTCTATATTGTATTTTGCAAAAAGCTTCGCCAGCTTGGCACCCCGAGCACATGTATGTGAACTGCCCCAGATCTCGTTATGTGCGTTGAAATCGCCACAAATAATATGTGGAGACTGAGTGTTTGTCAACAAGTTTTCCAATCTTGTCACGTCGAAAGGTGATCCTGGTTCCAAGTAGACGCCGATCAGGGTAAACACTTTAGATGCAATCACTGTGGTTGCGCAAATATATTCGTTCTTGTCATGTGGTGCTACGTCAATCGCAGAGGCAGGTATGTCGTTGCGAAATCCAACGAGAAGTCGGCTAATTCCATTTTGTCGCCTTGAATGATGAAAATAATACCCCTTTATCCTAAAGTGCTCGTCGACGCGAGACTCGGAAATGACTAAAAAAGGGAATCGGTACACTCGCGTAAGATGCTTAAAGTCTGCTAACTTAGAGCGCAACCCGCGAGCGTTCCACTGGAATATAGTACATGTGCGGAAGTGTTTGTTGGTGGACACCGCTTGTGAGACGATTGTTGGCGAAGCCATCGTTGCTACTGCGAAGAATCATGGCTTTGCGCCGTGAAAGAAGACGGCACTAGCGGTTCCAAAGCCAGGACGGCCTCTATTTCAGGGATGCTCTTAAACGATGGGCTGGCACGCAGAATAGCCTTGATTGCGGCGAACATCATGGGAATCAGCATACTTGGTATCTCATCTGCAGTGCTACCATCTAACAACTTTTCTTGGTTCTTCCTGTTCTTCTGCTGCGACCTTGAGGACACTTGTTGCTGTCGTGGGCTTGAGGTTATATCACTTGAGGGCTTTGATGGATTCGTTGCAGTTGAAGGCCTTTGCTGGTTTTCTTTCGCGACTGAGGCGTAGGACTTTTTCAAAACCGTGTCGCTGCGCTGCACCGTGTCGTGTTGCGTTTGGTTTGTAGATGTATACATCACATCCGGATTCGGTGGTGGTTCTCGTCGTTTCCGTACTTTTCCTTGGATTTGCTCCATCGTCCGTGCAAGAGTGGCTGATTTCTTCTTAGGACACCCTCCGTATGACGCAGCATGCTCAGCTCCACAGTTTGCACACCGAGGCTGGGAACGTGACGTACACTCCTTATGCGTATGTGGACCAGCGCATATCTTGCAGCGGATGGGGCCTTTACAATATTTCGCAATATGTCCATGTCTTTGACATCTGAAACATTGAGTAGCATACCCCATGTATTCCGTCACAGGATAACTGCAGAATCCAAGCGACACTCGGTTTGGTAAAGGGGCGTCCTTAGAGAATTCCAGGATGACCGAGCGTCTTCGGGTTTCCGTTACTACGCCATCTTCGTTAGGGACGTAGAAAACTTGCCTTTTAGCAGATATGACTCCTTGTTCGCTCAAATACTCCTTGAGGTCGTCATCTGAGTACTCAACAGGAACGTCCTGTATCCTCCCGTACGTGGCAGAGTAGGAGTATGGAACTCGAGCTTCTACAGGAATACCCGATAGATCTGTCACTGTGAGGAGACGATTGGCTGCAGGAAGTGTAGACACTGTCACCATGAGGCTGCCATCCTTGTTGAGACGGTGGCTGAGTATCTTTTCTTGGGCTGTTGTCACGACCGCAGAAGCCAGAAGATTTGGGTTTACTTTCCATAAGCTGCTGTCAGGCTGAGTTGGCTTGAATATAACAGGAACACCTGCGGCTCTTTTCTTTTTGTAAGAGACAACAGTGAAGGCTGTCTGGTCCATCTCTTCGTTGTCTCCTGTAGATTGCCTTGCGTCGATGTCATCTTCACGTAGCCTTTTCCTTGCTTGCTCATCTTCTCTGTGGTCTACAGGAGCAACGTGCTGACCTGATTGCTGATTGCTTGCGACGGATGCCATCAGAGCATCACGAAGGTTGGCCGACGGCGGAGGCTCGCCGCGCTGCTTCGGTCCGGTGCGCTTCGGGAGCCGCTTGCTGTGCTTCTCTCGCAGGACGGTGACCCCCAGGCCGGCGTTCGGTGAAAGAGAGGCACAAAGAGTAAAAAGGCGCTCTACACTTGCTAAAAAAGACTTAAAATTACAGACGGGCGTTCGGAAGCGAGCCTATCGCTCGTCGTCTTCCTCGTTGCTTCTATATTGTATATATATATATATTGTATATATATATTATATAATATATTATTATATATATATATATATATATATATATATATATATATATATATAATATATTGTATATATATTCATTGCCTCACATGACACATCGCATGGTGGCTGAAGTTTTAAACTTTAATTAAATTATTGGGCTGTGCGTACAGAAACCACAATAGGATTATGAGGCATTCCGTAGTGGGCGAAACCGGGTTAATTTTGACAGCGTGGTGTTCTTCAACGTGTCCCTAAATCTAAGTGAACGAGTATTTTTATTTCGTCTCTGTCGAAATGCAGCTTCCGCGGTCAGGATCAAACCTACGACGTCGAGCAATGCCAGCGCCGCAAAGCTAGCGCGGGGGGCTCAGAAGTGTTGCCTTGATTTGTGACTCCTTCCGTATTATTACTGTTTCTTTACGCCCTGCCTAGGTTGTCCGCTTGACAAATTTGCATGGTGTTTATTCTTCGGAAGAAGCAGAAATCTTCAGTACCTTGAATGTACTTTAAGCCTAAATTGATCCCGTTTGCCCGCAACCGCTGCCGTGTGTATAGTAGTGGCGTGCGATTGTAGTGATTCTATCACTGCTTTTCTTGTTCTTGTGTACACTGTGGATTTCGTAGTTTTTTATGGTTTGTAATGTTTTTTTCACATTGCATTTCTGTTTGCTGGCAATGTGAAAATGGGCCTTCTCACGTCCCATTTTAACTCCTTCCATCCCCTCCTTGCCCTCTTTCTATGGAACCTACGAGCAGAGAGCGGCGAGACTGTTCACTCGTTTCGCGACTGCGTCGGTTCTACCCATTCCCTGCCTCCTCTCTCCCTCCTCTCTACCATCCCATCTACCTTCCATCTGAACTTCCCGTTAGTAGAAAGGTAAGCTTTGCAATTTATGCAATACTTCTGCGGGGGTCACGGATAGTTACAGCTGTCAAGAGGCTAATATGGTCACGCCCCGGAAGCTACAGAGGGAATTGTGCACATTTATCCGGGTGCAAAGATTCAAACGAGTTTCTCGCATCGTCTTTTCTCTCTACCGCGCTACTGTCATATATGCGCACTCCCTGAAGCAACCCCCGACGTGGTGTGCCAGGTAGCAGCAGGAGCAGTGGGAAAGTCGAAGGAATAGACAAACATAGCCTCGCTTTAAAAATGTGCCTGCTTATTCCTGTGATTCGCATATTCCAGTTCAAAGTACAAAAGCCGAAGTGAGCCCCCCTGTGGAACAGCATGCCGCAATGGTGCCACCTTCTACGTCACCACCGGTACGGGGATATGCGGGTTTCAATGGAAAGGATGAAGCACCTGCCGCTCGTATCCTTTGGAGCCCTGCATCTACACCCCCGGAGAAACACATCCGATTCCTCTGGTCCTGATCATATGGCAAGAGTTTTGAAAATGGGGTTGGATTGTTGTTCTAAAGCTTGCTAAACAAAGTTGGAACTGATCCACATTAGGAAAACAGCTTGACAAGCGTAGTCAGATCAACTTTAGAAGTGCAGTCAGCACATTTACGTGTAGCTTTAATTGCCAACGCACAAGCTCACAAGGATTTATTTTACAAGTGTGACTGCTACATTTTTTAGGCTTTTGATATTTATCTATGTTGCAAGGTCACTTCTGTCGCACTGTGAAATACTTGTGTACAGTGTGCGGAGGTTATTTGTGTGTACCTTATAGCTATGCAGGTGGATATAGGCTAAAGATTGAACATACACAAAGGAGTATTTTCCTGTTTTTATAATTACAGAATGCCACGGAGCAAGACATTTAGGACGTGAAACTCCCGTCAGCGCGAGCGAGTGCGGGCGACCAGATGAGGTCACAATTGGATGCGCCCACGGGGCCGTATGCAGTGGCGGCGCCATGCGGCGCGTCTTAGAAGCCGCAGCGAAAAAAAAACGCAGCGCCCAGGCAGGCGGTTCCGGAGAGCTCTCCGGCCACTTCCTCCGTGCCCTCAATAGAAGTCAGGCGGGCGTGGCCAAATGGGAGCAACGCGCTCGACCGTTTGCCCTGGCAACCGAAACGGCCGCCAGGCGCCACCAGCATGATAGTGGCTCCGCGGGCTTGTGACCTTTTCTGGTCGCCGCGAACAGCGCAGTTTCCACTTCTACATGTTTTTTGCCCCGTGCAGAATGCTACAAGGAGAAGCAGCTCTTGCTTGGCCTGCCTGCTGAGATACTACAAAACAGCCTAATACCCGTGCACATGCGCGTTTGGAAGGCCTTCCAACCGTTAGTCAGTTGACTCAAAGGTCAAGTTCGAGCTGCTGCACGGGCGGTTTCGAAAGCCGCCGAGTCAATAGCCCATCGAGTCAACGGAGCACCTTACAACTCTATAGAAATATCGATGGCCTTTGAGCAACGGAAACGGAAACCAGTCCGAACATGCCCGCTCGTTCGCGGTGCGCTCGTACTATCGGTTAGAAAGAAGAAATCAAACCAAAATGCTCTAAAAATACTATGTATGAGTGTTTTAATTATTCAATAAAGTATTTTTGCCACTTGATATGTGCGAACTGCACATACTCTCGACAACAGCGACAGGCAGCGATGCAAACGTTGCCGCAGTTTCGCTACTCAACAACTTAAGAACTAAATATATATGTAGGGCAATGTATAAACATTTCTTTACATGTATAAACAAACATAAAAGAAATTATGGTGCTTTTATGTGGTTTTAACGTTGCTTAACTTTTCGGGACATGAAAACGGAAGTAAAGATCCGCAGCGCCACACAATTTTACGAAAACGCCTGAACCACTCAACGGCCTTTCGAAAGTGCAGTGTAGCAGCGCGATCACTCCTTTGAGTCGATAGAGTTGTGGCATTTCGAAGGCCGTCGACTGGAAGGCCTTCCGAATGTGCCCGTGTGACACAGGTATAAAATGGCTTAACCATTTTGTAGTGGAAAAAAAAGCTTTTCTTAGGCGCAGCTCAGCACCATTGTTAGCGACCCTTCTCCCCACTCTGAGGATTTGCCCTTTGAGCGAAGGTGTTGGTCTAGGCATCCTTCTCTCCTTTGGCGCCTCAGTCTTGCGTGGCGATTCAGTATCGAATTCACCTCGTTAGGAATGACTGCTCCGAGGTTTGAGACAGGCAGCCGAGACCGTGAGTTGTTTGGTGTACCGCCTCGAACACGCTACTAGTGAATTCCCGGTAAGCGCTGAAAATTTTTATTTCTTCTCATTTTCTTTCTATTTCCACAGTACATTGAAGTGTTGTTCAAGAACGCCGAAAACGTATCGTATATCAAGCAGCGTTCATGGCCGCATGCGTACGGGTGACTCCAAAACCACGATGTTGCAACCATTGAGAAATACTACGTCGTATCACCTGCGCAAGTGCGATTCCGGAACTACGAGGGCCGAACCGTTTAAAAATCGCTCAATATTAAGTTACCCATCGCGATCAGGAGAACACTTCTATCGCGGACAAAATCAAAGAAGTTTTTAGGCATGTAGGGCCCTCGGAGCTGTACTTGTCGGCGATAAGGTAGCCTCCACCTTTCCGGGATTGTCTGACTTAGCTAGGGCGAATGCTCGGTTGCCATAGTGGGAAGTGCGAATCGCGCTATAAGTTTCTTTAATGATGATGGTTTCAAGTTTCAAGTTCAAGTTTATTGCTTCATTCATTAGTGGTACATATATACAGTAGAAGTTATACGGAAAGAGGTCCCACAGTTAGAAATTTGCAAGGTGAAACTGGTGAGCTTGAAATTCACCTCCTCCAGTGCACAACTTCTGCAGACTTCGAGAGACGCCTGTCACCGAAAAAAGATGCCGAGAGCGGATGGGGCTATTCTAATCCTGGTACAACCAAATAGGAAGGACCACAAAGCCTCAATAAGATCAGGAATTGGTCTCCCTGGTGCAGTATTCGGCCTACCCCTCCCAAATGGCTCACTCAATTATCCAATGGCCCTCTATGCCCAGCAGCTGAGGAGCACCTGACCAAGGCAGCGGTCAGACCTGTAACATAGCAGAGGGTGCTAAAAATCTCTTGATCCGGACAGGCCGTAAATGGAAACTGACCCTTGCAACGTTTAACACCCGAAAACTCTCGAGCGAGGCTAGCTTAGCATGACTCTTTGAGGAAGTATCGGACATTGTTTGGGATGTCATTGGCCTTAGGAGATGAGAAGAACTGGTGAGGCTTCTAGATTGCTGAATAACTGACATGTTTCTGTTATAGAGGTCTCCTAGATAAGCAGCAATGCAGGGTATGACTCCTGTTCCATAAGGACCTAGCAGGCAACATTGACGAATTCTACAGCATTAATGAGAGGGCAGCTGTAGTCGCAATGAAACTTAATAAGAGGTATAGATTAAAGGTAGTCAAGCCTACGCTCCAACATCCAGCCACAATGATGAGGAAGTATATCAGTTTGATGAAGATGTTGAATTAGCGATGAGAAAAGTGCAAACTCAATATACTGTAGTGATTGGCGACTTCAATGCAAAAGTGGGGAAGGAGCAGCCTGGTGAACAAGCAATTGGCAACTACGACGTCGATTATAGGAACGCTAAAGCAGAGATGCTGGTATAATTCGCAGAAAGGAATATGCTTCGAATAATGAACACATTTTTCAGGAAGCGTAGCACTAGAAAGTGGACCTGGAAAATCCCTAATGGTGAAACAAGAAATGAAATTGACTTCGTACTTTCCCAGCATAGTGAAGGATGCAGAAGTGATAGGCAGAGTAAAGTCCAGTGATCATAGTGTCACATGCTGTGATGAACCACGCCTGCCGCGCAGACGACCAGATGAAAGAAAGAAGAGGACGACGTTAGCCAAGCTGCCGCGAGACCGTTCTTCAACAAACGCGCCTATCAACCAGCTTCATCTGGTTCTGCATTAAACACCTCGTGTGTAACATTTGGTGAAGCTGTGCGGGGTAACTCCCACGACCTACAACGGAGCCACCAGCACAAGAGCTACGCCGAAGCCGTCGCCTCGCCGGACTTTCGCCTTCGCGCTCAATCATGGCCACAGAGCAAAATGCCCTCACCAGCAGTGCCTCGGCGAGCCCAGTCCCTATCCAGCACTACCGAGAGCCACGCACGTTCTCTGCGAAGGCAGAGGAAGATGTGAATTAGTGGCTAACCCATTGCGAAAGGGTAAGCCAATACAATAACTGGAACGCTGCCAGTCAATTTAGGAACGTTGTTTTCTTCTTGGCCGGCACGGCGTTGGTATGGTATGCGGACATGCGGACGCGGACATGCTAACTACGTGGACACGCTTCGTTGGGCAGATCAAAAAGTGTTTCGGTGACTCGGACGCAAAGAGGAAACGTGCGGAACTCACATTGGCCCAGAGAGCTCAGGTACCAGGCGAGACTTGCACTACGTATATCGAAGAAATTTTGAAGCTGTGCCGAACCGTCAACTCTCAAATGACATATGAAGATAAAGTGGGGCACGTGGCAAAAGGAATAGCGGAAGACGTGTACAACTTCCTGATTGATAAAGAGAACTTGCACACTGTATCAGAACTGATACGGCACTGCCGTACGTTCGAGGCGCTGAAGACTCGCCGAATTACACCAAAGTTTGGACGGCTGGCCAATGTAACGACCGTAGCAAGTGTTGACAGGAGTCCTCCGCTCCCAGACCTTTCGTCCGCCATCCGCCAGATAGTTCGCGAGGAGCTCCAGTGACATGACGAACAGGCACGTTATGCGGCGCCACGTTGCAGCTCCTCCGTTTTCCGAGACACTCTTTGGGAACCCCGTTCGGATACTTGGAACGACTTGGTGAACGTCGAGGATCTTAACGGCTCCAGAGACGAACCGAATTACATTACGACCGAACCACCACGCAATGATTCGCCCCCTCAACGTTTTGACCCACGCCCACGCAACTTTCGTCCCCGAAGACTCGCCGCTACCTGCGATTTTCAAGGGGAAGAGCCTCGTTACCGTCAACCGATGTCTTCGACAGAATACTTCAATCCGCATTCTGAAGTTCGCCCTTCGCCAGTGTGTTACTGCTGCGGCATGCCTGGCCATATAGCTAGGTACTGTAGCCGACGCCGAGCATCAAACTACGGATCGTCAGCGCCGACTATGCGGTCTAGCGGTCGTACACTGCGCACTCAGTGGCCAGGAGACTCCACTTCAGGAAGCCACTTTCGAGAGGACCGATGCACCGCCCATGAGACCTAATTTGGCGAAGAAAGAACCCGGAACCGCTACCGCTCCCCTGCCTCCGACTGTACTCTGACGCCACCACCAGCCTTCCAAGCCTCCCGATCACCACCCCCTCGGCCGCGATTCACGTCACCATCGCCTCGGCGCCGTTTCGTGTCGCCCCCGCCGGGAAACTAGCAAGCGCGGCCGATGGAAATGAGGTCGCTGGAAAATGTGTGCTGCCGACTCAACTGCCTCCAACTATTTTCATGCCAAAGAATAAGGTTCATGTACTGATTGATGGGGTCTCTACAATGGCTTTAGTCGACACGGGAGCAACTGTCTCGGTCATGAGTGTGGGGTTTAAAGACCTTCTGGGAGGCAAGGTTATGTTTCCTTGGGACCAGTGCACAAGTTTCCGAGGAGTCAGTGGTGAATCATTATACCCGGTTGGTGTGTGTAACTTGGATATGTCTTTGGGTGAGATAGTTTTTAATGCAGAGTTCACTGTTCTTCCTCGCTCCTCGCATGACGTGATTCTGGGGATTGACTTTTTGCAATTGTGTGGTGCGAATGTTGACTGCCGGACGGGAGAACTCAGTGTTGACACCAGTGTTTCACCTGTGCTCTTTGAAGGTGAAGCTTTCCCGGAGAGTGTGTTGTGCGTGTCTGAGGATACAGTTGTGCCCGCCTTATCCGCGATGCGTGTTGCCGTCGCCTGTTCATCTCCGACTCCTATCTCGTTCGATGCTGCAGTGGAACCTGTACATCGGAACTGCCTCAAGAAAAACGTGTTAGTTCCGCACTGCGTGGTCTCAGTGACCAATGGATGCGCGGCGCTGTGGGCGCTAAACTGTTCTACTGAAGCGGCAAAGCTACCTCAAGGCCTAAAGATTGCCACGTTTCAGGAAGACTCGCCCGTATCGGTGGCAGTACTTACAGAGCTCCCCGATGGAGGAGCAACCAGTGTCTCGAGCCCCGGGAGCTCGAAGGTACTTTTCATGATTGATAAGTCACTCAGCGATTACGAGCGTCGAGTTTTGATGGCCCTGCTTACGAAACATACCTCGGTATTCGACTTTGCTCAGCACGATGGCCCGCCATCAATTCCTGCGTCCAGAACTCGTCACCGCATCAAGACAGGAGCCGCCCAGCCAATCCGACAAAAACCCTGCCGTGTATCCCCGTCATAACGAAAGATAATCAGCGATCAGGTCCAAGAAATGCTATGCAAAGGCGTCATTCGAGAATCATCAAGTCCTTGGGCAGCCCCCATGATATTAGTGAAGAAGAAAGACCGTACGTGGCGGCTCTGTGTTGATTACCGTCGCCTAAACGCCGTTACTAAGAAAGATGTATATCCGCTCCCACGAATTGACGACGCCATCGACTGTCTCTTTGCGGCATCTTCCTTTTCCTCAATCGATCTACGGTCAGGTTACTGGCAAATTCCTATACACAAGGATGACAGAGAAAAGACAGCATTTGAAACACCCGACGGACTATTCGAATTTAACGTGATGCCTTTCGGGTTGTGTAACGCGCCCGCAACGTTCGAAAGGTTCATGGACACGATATTACGCGGCTTGAAATGGGAAGTTTGCATGTGCTACTTAGACGACGTTGTGATCTTCGGGCGAACGTTTAGCGAGCACGACAAACGTGTGGATTTGGTCTTGAACTGCTTCAGGAAAGCGGGTCTTGTGCTCAATTAAAAAAATGCCACTTTGGGGAACGACAAACTCTTGTGCTAGGCCATCTGGTCGCTAAAGAAGGCATCCGACCAGATCCACAAAAGACTGCGGCCATAGAAGCATTTAGAGCACCCAACTCTGTCAAGCAGTTAAGAAGTTTCTTGGGCTTGTGCTCCTAATTTTGCCGATTCATTTCCCGGTTTGCTGACATGGCTCATCCCCTTACACGCCTTCTCCAAAAAGGCATTCCCTTTGAGTGGACTGCAGATTGCGACTCATCGTTTCGCCAGCTCAAGTTCCTGTTGACATCCCAACCAATTCTTCGCCACTTTGATCCTTCATCACCAACTGAGATTCACACCGATGCCAGCGGCGTAGGCATCGGTGCTGTGCTAGTTCAGCGTGTTGGCGACAGTGAGCACGTGATCTCTTACGCTAGCCAGTCCTTGAGCCGCTCCGAGCGCAACTACAGAGTCACCGAACAGGAGTGTCTCGCGGTCACCTTCGCCGTGCAATGGTTTCGTTCGTATCTCTATGGGCACCCCTTCATTGTGATGACAGATCATCATTCGCTATGCTGGCTTGTGAATCTGCGGGATCCCTCAGGACGACTAGCGCGCTGGACCCTCCGTCTACAGGAATACGATTTCATTATTTGCTACAAAAGTGGCCGGCGACATGCAGACGCTGATTATCTCTCTCGGATGCCACTTCAAACAACTGAATGTGATGCGGACAATTTTGATGAATACATCGCTTTTGTGTCACCGGAATTTCCGGATATGGGTACCGTCATATCCGAACAGCACAAGGACGAGAGCTTACAACCGGTCTTCGCGGCAGCACAGGAGTCACCTGCAGGCAGTCGCTTTCGCCTACGTGATGGTGGCGCGCTGTATAAGAAGAGCTACTCGAGCACCGGTGCACGCTACCTTTTAGTTGTCCCAAAGAACCTTCGCCACCAAGTATTACACGCCATGCACGATGACCCAACTTCCGGTCATCTTGGTTCCACACGTACACTCTACCGGGCTCAAGAACGTTTTTACTGGCCTAAGATGCGGAAAGATATCGAACGATACGTCACCAGCTGCTATCAATGCTAGCGCTACAAGCGTCCGCCAGAAGCGCCACATGGCCTGATTCAACCAGTTCCCCCTTCTAGCGTCCCCTTTGAGCAAGTAGGTATAGATCTTCTGGGCCCTTTCCCGCGATCCTCCAAGGGTAATCGTTGGGTTATCGTTTGCGTAGATCACCTTACCCGCTATTGTGAGACCGCCGCATTGCCATCGGCCACAGCTACAGAAGTTTCTATCCTCTTGCTGGCTAACGTTATACTCCGACATGGACCTCCTCGCATAGTAATCAGCGATCGTGGGCGACAGCTTACCGCGGACGTGGTTGAAGAAACCCTTCGTCTGTGTTCATGTAGCTTCCGCCATTCTACACCCTACCATCCACAAACTAATAGTCTGGTCGAGCGCACAAACAGAACGCTTGCCAACATGCTGTCCATGTACGTCGATTCAGCACACAAGAATTGGGACAGTATCTTGCATTTCATTACTTATGCCTTCAATACCGCGGGACACGAGACCACTGGTTACTCACCATTTTTCCTTCTGTATGCTCGTCCACCGCGCTACACCCTCGACACCATATTTCCCTACTTCGCTCATGACAACGAATCAATTGATGAGATCCTATGTCGAGCAGAAGACGCGCAACGTCTCGCTAGGCTACGCACCCTAGCATCGCAGGACCGGTCCAAGATACGCTATGACGGGCGTCACCGCCACGTTTACTTCGACCCTGGTGACCTTGTGTGGCTCTGGACGCCGCTGCGCAAGCTTGGCTTGTGCCAGAAGTTTCTCGCCCACTACGTCGGCCCTTACGTTATTCTGGAGCGCCTCAGCGAAGTAAACTACCGCATTGCGCGTCTCACGAGCAGTGGACGACGCGCGGCCAAGGCTGAAGTGACACACGTCGCGCGTCTGAGGCGTTACAACCCACGAGATGACTGACTCGCCCGTCGGGCTTCGTCTGCCAGCGGGGAAATGTCACAAGCTGTCATGAACCAAGCCTGCCGCGCAGACAACCAGATGAAAGAAAGAAGAGGACGACGTTAGCCAAGCTGCCGCGAGACCGCTCTTCAACAACCGCGCCTATCAACCAGCTTCATCCGGTTCTGCATTAAACACCTCGTGTGTAACAATAGGTTAGTGAGGGCTAGGATTCACCTCAATTTGAAGAGAGAAAAAGCGATATTAGTCAAGAAGAAACAGGCCAACCTAGAGGCAGTAAGGATAAAAGCAGACAAATTGAGACTGGAACTTGCAAACAAATATGCAGCCTTAGAACGGAGAGATGATGATGACATTGAGCTAATGAATTAAACCGCAAGAAGGTTGGCTTCAGAGGCAGCAATTGAAGTGGGAGGCAAGACACCATGACATCCAGTAGGCAAGCTCTCCCAAGTAACAGAGGACCTGATAAAGAAACGACAAAAAATAACAGCGCCCAACTGCATAGAAAGGATAGAATTCGCGGAACTGTCAAAACTGATTAACAAGGCAAAAATAAATGATATTCGAAACTATAACATGAGAAAGACTGAAGAAGCCGTAAAAAGGGGACGCAGCCTGAAATCGGTCAGAAAGAAACTTGGCATAGGGCAAACCAAGATGTATGCGCTCAAAAATAAGCAGGGTAATATCATCAGCAATCTCGAAGATATAGTCAAAGCAGCGGAAGAATTCTACACCGACCTGTAGAGTACTCAGAGGAGTCAGAATACCTCAATTACAAACAGTAATGAACAGGATACAGTAAATCCTCCTATAACTAGCGATGAGGTCAGAAGGGCCTTGCAAGAGATGAAACGAGGAAGAGCGCCAGGATAAGATGGAAATACAGTCGATGTAATCAAAGATGGAGGAGACATAATGGTTGAAAAACAGGCGGCTCTTTATACGAAGTGTCTATCAACTGCAAGGGTCCCAGAAAACCGGAAGATTGCAAACATCCACAAAAAGGGACACGTTAAACAACTGAAAACTTATGGGCCCATTAGCTTGCTCCCAGTATTATATGAAATATTATATTTACCAAAATGATCTCCCATGGAATAAGGGCAACACTGGACTTTAGTCAATCACGGGAACATGCTGGCTTCAGGAAGGGATACCCTACAATGGATCAAACCGATGTCATCAATCAGGTTATCGAGAAATCGGCAGAGTACAATAAGCCTCTGTATATTGCTTTCATAGATTACGAAAAGGAATTTCATTCAGTAGATATATCGACAGTCATAGAGGCATTACGTGATCAAGGAGTACAGAACGCTTATTTAAATACCTTGCAAAATATGTACAGGAGTTCTACAGCTACCTTAATTCTACACAAGAAAAGAAAGGAAGATACCTATAAAGAAAGGGGTCAGACAGGGACACACAATCTCTCCAATGCTGTTCACTGCGTGCTTAGAAGTATTCAAGCTATTAAACTGGAGAATGCTTAGGCGTAAAGATCGACGGCGAATATCTCAGCAACCTTCGGTTAGCCGATGACTTTGTTCTACTGAGCAACAATGCAGACAAGTTACAACACAAGATTGAGGACCTTAACAGAGAGAGTGTTAGAGTGGGGTTGAAGATTAATATGCACAAGACAAAGATAATAATAAATATCCATGCAAAGGAACAAGAGTTCAGGTTCGCCAGTCGGCCTCTAGAGTCTGTGAAGGAGTACGTTTACCTAGGTCAATTATTCACAGGGAACCCTGATCATGAGAAGGAAACTCACAGAAGAATAAAATGGGTTGGATCGCGTACTGCAGACATTGCCAGCTCCAGACTGGAGGCTGAAAATTATAATTGAAAAGGAAGGTGTACAATTAGTGCATTTTACCAGTGCTGACGTATGAGGCAGAGACTTGGAGACTGACAAAGAAGTTTGAGAATAAGTTAAGGACCGCGCAAAGCGCGATGGGACGAAGATTGCTAGGCATAACGTTAAGAGACGAATATAGGGTGGTTTGGAGGAGAAAGCAAATGGGTATAGACGATATTCTAATTGACATGAAGAGGAAAAAATGGAGCTGGGCAGGTCATGTAATGCGCCGGTTAGATAACCGTTGGACAATTAGGGTTACAGAATGGGTACTAAGAGAAGGAAAACGCAATTGAGGAGGACAGGAGACTAGGTAGAACGATGAAATTAGTTGGAATCGGTTGGCGCAGGACAGGGGTAATTGGAGATCGCAGGGAGAGGCCTTCGTCCTACAATTGACATAATAAAGGCTGATGAAGATAAGGAGGAGGAGAAGTCGAAAAGGTTGCTGACATTGAAAAACTGACCAAAAGGTGCACCTATGACTGAATTTATCACTGCATGTCATGCGTGTTGGTAGCGCTTGCCCGACTTTCTTGTTGATTTTATGAACAAACGATTATGTAAGTGCAAAGTGCCTTGTTTAAATAAGTTACATTAGTGCATAGCGGACAAGGGACAACAGCAGAATTGAGACACACAGGGCACCGAATGTCTCATTTTGGCTGTCAATGGGCTGTAATTAACCTATATTCATAGTGAACTATTGTCATATTTTTGTTATCACGTGCAGGTTGTGAGCATTACATATAATTGCTTCGTAGATTACAATATTGAGTTGCAACTCAATAGAGGTAAGTGGCAATGCATGCTTCTAAATGTATGCATTGATTGTTAATGCCATGGTTAGCTTTGCTGGCCATCAATGACGCCAATACTGGTTTTCGCACTTGTTCTACTGTGAAATTTCTACATTTTTATGCTGCTTAGTCTCTATCTCTGCAGGACTGAACGGGCAGAGACTTCGGATTCCTTGCCATAAGAAGTTCACTCCAGAGAATGCCACTTCAAGTACTGTATATCACCTTGTTAAAATGCATTTTGTTTAAGCTTACCTCCGTGTTCATGATGGTTTGAGTAGCTACAGGACACTTGGCAGAATATTACTGACATGTAGTACCAGTGCCCCCTGCTCCAATGGTCTGACATCCTTGAGTGAACAGTCTTGACCATGGATCTGTTCTATTCTTCATTTATAGTTTCCGTTTATGGTTCTGGTAAAGTAAACAAGCTGGGCAAACACTTTAGGGCATATATCTGAGATGGTGAAATATTTCAAAGCTTGTTAATGTACTTCCAATTAGATTAACAGCCCTGACCACTTAATGGAACAGGTCAAACCCTTCAAAGCTAGTGCTAATGCCAATGGAATAGATGGGCCTGACCACTGAACCCAACTAGTAAACATTTGAATTTTGTTTGCCCTACCAATTGGGTAAGTTGGTTAGACGCACTGAAAAAGACTGGAAAGTCCAGTACGAACTATATTGTTTTCCCAATGAGTAAACTGGTTTCTAACTGGTCAAACCACTTGGGTTATGATTGTTATTAATTGGTTATGTTGGTAGGGCAACATCAAAACATGCCTCAATTCAGAGCGCTAACTAGTGGGACACATCCTAAAGCACAAGAAAACACAGTACACGGCACTTGTACTGTCTTTCCTTGTGTCTTAACTTGTGTACTATAGTTTGCACTCTGAATTTAGCTATGCTTCTATACCACCAACTCGCCGATTTCTCACTTCTGATACATTCAAAACAATCTAGGTGATCAATTCGACCCACTGGATTTTTTCTATCTGTGTCCGAAAACATAATTGCAAACGTTCCATTCATTCCAGTTGGATCCAATTGGAAATTTTCAACTGGTTTCGGCTACTTTCTTCTTTTTTTTACTGGCCCGCACAGCTTTATGGGCCCACGAACGACAACCAATTCCTTTTCATAGAACTTAATCACAACGACCGAGTTTTTCAGTTTCGATTACATCATAAAAGAGGGCAATGTGGTTCCTTGAGATTTATCTGTTATTTACCATGCAAAATATTGAGCGCGCATGAACAAAATAAGCTTTCCATTTCGAAGAAGATTTCGCAGCTCGGGGGTGTTTAGTAGGACTAGTGAATCCGTTTGCTCTCGCTCAATACCATGCCATTATCCTCTTGGAACGTGCGACCACAGCTGCGAATGACGTTAAGTTTAATCGCGTCCACGACGGTAACGAATGCCCACAAAAGCTCCATAAAAGGATCAGGGTTTAGGAGGAAGCTTTAGCTCGGGCCCAATTCCACTACCACCTATTGAAATACATGTCAAACGCAGAATAGTTTTTCTGAGATAACCACTGGGCCGATTTTAATGAAATTCGTTGCATTATAAAAGAAATATAAATTCCAGCGGCTGCTGAAGCAGTATTTTATAGTAGAGCAGGCATAAATAAATTGAATTTTTACAATTTGGGAAGTTTAGAAAATCAGAAGCACGAAGCTTACAAAGTAGTTGCACGGCACCTAAAACAGATATCGCAATTCTGTAAACTGCATCCAATAGAGCACCTAAAATTAACTCATTTGATGTGTCAACTTATAGCTTACGTGAGGTCATTATTTGTTTACAAGGGTTTTGCAAAAGTTCTACTCACGAATTATTGGCCTATTTGAGGCTATTGTATAATATATCAATTTTGCCTGCTTGAGATGTACTATAAAATTCAATTGACAGATTGTGATATCATTGCTCATCGCTGAGTTAAAAGTCATCAACTTGATAGTTAGGCTTTCTGAAATTTTTCCAGTTTTGTCAGTTTTAAATAAAATATTCACGACTTAAATCAAGAATTCACAACCAACAGTCGCTAAATCTTTACTTCTTTCCTTTAAATGCAACAAATCACATCAAACTTGGTACAGTGGTTGCTAACAAAAAGTCACAGTTTCGCTCCAGAGGTTAAGCATCGATTGCGATAGCGAATTAGCAGACAGCTACAGGAACTGGTTTAATTCTATTGGCCGTATAAACTTGTAAACATTCACTTACTAACTGAATTAACGGAATGGTGTTAGCGGGCACAAGAAAGAATGAACACATCACATTCAATGAGCGCGGGCGCTCACTGTCAAAACTCTGGCGTGAAGAAATACAGCAGCAGCAGGAGCGAGTGAAGTGGTTCAGAAGAACTTCACTTTGGCCTGGTTGGTGTTTACTGCATATCGTAATGACCGCAAATAAAGATGCGATATGGAGTGAAGTGGCCTTCGTGCGATCTATCGCTTCAACGCAAGAGAGGCGATAACATAGGCCGCACAAAGGTTATGAGGCATCTACACATCCCTTTCTGGATACGGAGCGCCTGACCACGGGCAAACGTGCAAAAACGTGCAAACGTGCAAAAAAAAGAGGGCTCCTCGCCGATATTGGTGACATGTAGCAAAGCATGAATTCCATAGGTAAAAGCCTTGATGATGCTAACCAGCGACTTGATGCTACCTTGACCAAGAATAATTGACTTAAGAAAGAAAATGAAGTGCTCCAGCAGCAAGTTCGATCATTGGAGACAGATCTGGCTGAATGTCAAACCAGCACTGTGAAATCGGAGCAGTACTCGCGCAACAGAAACCTTGAGTTTAAGGGCGTTGCGGAAACTCCGAATGAGTTTTAACACATATCCTTGCTAAAATAGGTGTGGTCATCAGTGAACCTGTTTCCGTCAGCAATATAGACGCATTTCACAGGCTGGCAACCAAAGACAAAACAAAGAAGAACATTGTTGTACAGTTCATAAAGTGCGAAAAGCGAGACAAAGGCAAAGAAAACAAAACTTATGAACAGAAACCTGGATTTGTCACTGGAAGCTTCCGAAACAGAGGCACAATTGCCTGTCTTTGTAAATGAACACCTGCGCCTATTTTTGAAGAGATTGCATCGTATAGCAGTCGCGCGCAAGCGCGAACATGACTAAGTTTTTTCTGGGTCAAGAAAGGCGGCATGTTCGCCCGTCGCGATGAAGCGTCAGCCGTTGTGGCAATAAGACGCGAGAGCGATTTGGACAAGATTACCACGACAGGATAAGAGTGCGCATGCTTGGCGCGAGCACTACAATTTTCCAGCATGTGCAAACATGGCTACCGATTGTGTGCTACCTCAGGACATACGTGGTATCACATCTGAGAATCCAAACAAGCTTTTCAAGCTTTTTCATCTAAACGTAAGATCCATTCAGTATAAATTTGACGAAATGATCGCCCTTTTAGAATCATGCAGTGTTAGATTTGATGCAATTGTAAGGAAGAAGAAGTGCGCCGTGCCGAGCTCCGCAGCCGGATCGCAAGCGCTACTGAAGTGGGGCTCGGGCTAGACGCTGTTCCTGGTTTGGTACTGGCTAAGCCTACGCTGTTGCGTCTTCTTGTCCGCGTCCTTCGTGTCGTCCACAGCCGTGTCGGACTTCTTTGCCATAATTGATGGAGGTTTGCTGGGTCTCCTGCAATCCTGGAATTGCGCAGCCGGACTCTCCCTGCCATCATGACCACCGAAAGCGCCACGAGCTTACCACCACCTGCTCCCCAGTCTACCGTATGCCCCGGCACGTTCCGCCAGCGGGACCCCCCTATCTTTAGCGGCTCTGACGACCACGACGTTGATGACTGGCTCTCATTATACGAACGCGTCAGTCGGAACAACAACTGGGCTGACATCACGAAATTGACCACCGTCCCTTTCTACCTCACCGGAATTGCCCACTTGTGGTTTCGGAACCACGAAAGCGAAGTTCCAAGCTGGACGGTGTTCAAGACAAAGTTCAGCGAGGTCTTCGGCCGCCCTGCTGTGCAAAAGCTTCGTGCCGAACAGCGTCTGCAGTCGCGCTCTCAGCAGCCTGGTGAGAACTTTACGAGCTACATCGAAGATGTCATCGATCTCTGTAAACGCGTCGATGCATCCATGACTGAGGGCAATAAAATCAAGCATATCATGAAGGGTATCGACGAAGACGGGTTTCAGATGCTCATTTCCAAGAGCCCCTCTACTGTTGCACAAGTTATTGAACTGTGCCAAAGTTATGACGAGCTCCGCCGTCAACGCCTCCTCACCCGCCGTCCTGTTCCCCATCAGGAATCATTGTCCGGCTTGACCTCTCCTTTTCCAGATGCCACCCTCCTCTCGCAAATCAAGGCTTTCGTCCGGGAAGAAGTTGCTCGCCAGCTCTCCCTGATCTCCAACCCACCGGAGTCAAGTTCGTCCCTTAGCCCAACCCTACGACACGTTATAGAAGAACAAGTGTCCGAGGTCCTTCCTCTGGAACGGGCGCCTCACCTCACCGCCCCATTGACTTACGCCGACGCCGTCGCACGACCACGACCACCGACCTCCCGGGCTTCGCCTCCGATGCCTAGCTCTGTTTTTACCCCCACGCCGCCACGACCTCCAGCCCATCGCGTGATTAATCCCTGGCGCACACCGGACAATCGGCCAATCTGCTATTCGTGCGGTATTCCCGGACACGTCGCACGCCTGTGCCGCCGCCGTCCACTTCATCCCCGTGACGACCCACGCACCGCCGCGTACGCCCATCCGTCGTTTTGCGCTCCAGACCGCGATTTACCCCTTCCCCGCCCAAGCCTTCGCCCGGTTTCCGACCGCCGTTCTCCTTCACCTCGTCGTCGCTCGCTCTCCCCGATGCGTCGACGTCCCTCTACCGCTGACACGGAAAACTAAGTGGCGCAGTTCCCGAGGCAAGAACTGCGTCATCGTCCAAACGCTCAAGCCGTCTTCTTTCGCCGCCCAACGTTATTGATGTCGCTGTTGAAGGAGTCTCTGCGCTTGCCCTCATTGACACAGGTGCCGCCATATCTGTCATTGCCGAAAAACTATGCCGCTCAATACGAAAAGTCACGACGCCTTTCTTCGGTCCTTTACTCCGCACGGCCACAGCACAGCACGTCCAGCCGGTGGCTGCGTGCACCGCCAGACTTGAAATTCAAGGAGTGCTCTACACAGTCGAGTTCGTCGTTCTTCCCCACTGTTCCCACGATATTATCTTAGGTTGGGACTTTCTCTCCCGTCACCAAGCTGTTATTGATTGCTCCCGTGCAGAAGTCGCCTTCTATTCGCTTGGCAATGCCGTATCTGATGACGTTTCGCTTTCCTGCACCGAGTTGTCCCTGACTGACGACATCCATATACCTCCGCACGCATCCGTTCTGGCACCGGTATCCTGTTCCGTTGCCTCCGACTCTACCGTACTCTTCACGCCTTCCACTGCTTTCGTTCACCGCCACCTCTCACCTCTCACCACTCCCAACTGCGTTACTTAGCCTTCAAGCTGGTGCTACTCACCTTCCTATACACAACCACTTCCCATTCCCGATTGCGTTGCTTCGCGGTGAATCTTTCGGCTCCGTGGAGCCTTACGACACCATTACCACGACGGAACTTCCTGTTAGATCGTCAGGGGTCAACACCCTCTCCTGTAGTCCCGTACCTACCACATCGCCTGAAGACGTTTTCAGCCACGTCATCGACAACGCCTTAAGCCCCACGCAACGCCATGACCTTCTCCGTCTCCTCGAGAAATTTCGCCCTGCTTTTGACAGCCATAGCACTTCTCTGGGCCGCACGACAACTGTATGTCACCGTATTGACACCGGTTCTCACTCACCCGTACGGCAGCGACCCTACCGCGTCTCATCGACAGAACGACGCGTCATTGATGAGCAAGTAGGTGACATGCTAAAGTGTGGTGTCATTGAACCGTCCGACAGCCCATGGGCATCGCCAGTTGTTTTAGTTAAAAAGAAGGATGGCTCGATCCGCTTTTGCGTGGATTACCGTCGCCTAAACAAAATAACCCGAAAGGATGTTTATCCATTGCCGCGGATCGACGACGCCCTCGACAGCTTACAAGGTGCAGAGTTCTTTTCCTCCCTTGATCTACGCTCTGGTTATTGGCAGGTGCCTATGGCTGCAGAAGATAAGCCTAAAACTGCTTTCATCACACCAGATGGCTTATACGAATTTCGTGTGATGCCTTTCGGACTTTGCAACGCGCCCACGACTTTTGAGCGGATGATGGACACTATTCTTCGAGGTCTCAAGTGGAACACGTGCTTGTGTTATTTGGATGATGTAGTAGTGTTCGCACCAGATTTTCCTACTCACCTTCATCGCTTGGAGCAGGTTTTACGCTGTCTCAGTGACGCTGGCCTCCAACTAAATCTAAAAAAATGTCACTTTGGGGCACGCAAGCTGACAATTCTCGGACATGTCGTGTCGAAGGACGGCGTTCTCCCTGATGCCGCTAAGCTCCGTGCTGTTAAAGAATTCCCGAAGCCGACGTCTCTAAAAGACTTGCGCAGTTTCATTGGCCTCTGCTCGTACTTCCGCCGATTTATTTGAAATTTCGCTTCGATTATGGCACCTCTGAGAGAGCTTCTTCGGGGAGACCCCACTCTTTCCGCGTGGTCCCCGACTTGCGATGATGCCTTCGCGACGCTACGTCGCCTGCTCACAACACCACCGATACTGCGCCATTTCGATCCAACTGCTCTCACGGAAATCCATACGGATGCTAGCGGTGTTGGTCTTGGCGCTGTGCTCGCCCAGCGCAAGCCCGGCTGCCAAGAATATGTTGTTGCTTACGCAAGCCGTACTCTGACGAAAGCTGAAGCGAACTATTCCGTCACGGAAAAAGAATGTCTCGCGATCATCTGGGCCATCACAAAATTTCGCCCATACCTGTACGGCCGGTCCTTCGATGTCGTTACCGATCACCACGCCCTTTGCTGGTTGTCGTCTCTCAAGGATCCCTGCGGCCGCCTAGCCCGGTGGGCACTGAGGCTCCAAGAGTACGATATCCGGGTTGTCTACCGCTCAGGCAAGAAGCACGCCGATGCCGATGCTCTTTCGCGCTCGCCTGTCCACGCCGACATTGTCAGTGTGTCTGTCCTAGACGACCCACTTCTCCCATTCGCTTCTGTCGACATGGCTTTGGAGCAGCGCAAGGACTCCTGGATTTCGTCTTTGATAGATTACATCTCCAATTCACCTGCACGCCCACCATCCCGAGCGTTACGCCGACAAGCTTCGCACTTCACCATCCGTGACGGAATTGTTTATCGCCGTAACTACAGTTCCGACGGCCGCAAATGGCTGCTTGTAATACCTCGGCAGCTCCGCGCTGATGTATGCGCCGCTTTCCACGCCGACCCTATGTGCGCACACGCTGGTCTCTTCAAGACCTACACCAGACTACGTCATAGGTTTTATTGGCGTGGTATGTACACATTTGTGCACAAGTACATTCGCTCTTGCACAGAATGTCAACGCCGCAAGCCTGATCCTTGCCACCCTTCTGGACCAATGCAACCTTTGCCATGCCCTTCGCGGCCCTTTGACCGGGTTGGGATAGACCTCTACGGGCCTCTGCCATACACAGCTGCTGGCAATCGCTGGGTGATTGTAGCTGTAGACCACCTCACGCGGTATGCAGAAACGGCCGCTCTACCAGCCGCGACGGCTCGTGACGTTGCTTCCTTCCTGCTTCACCGTTTCGTTCTACGTCACGGCGCTCCCCGCGAACTCCTGAGTGACCGAGGTCGCGTCTTTCTCTCCGACGTCATTCAAGAACTTCTCGCTGAATGCCGCGTCATTCATCGCTGTACCACTGCATATCGCCCGCAAACAAACGGATTGACAGAGCGCTTTAACCGAACTCTTGGCGACATGCTTTCAATGTATGTCGCCTCCAACCACACCAACTGGGACCTCATCCTTCCCTATGTCACGTACGCCTACAACACGGCACCCCAGTCAACGACGGGTTTTTCTCCCTTCTTTCTTCTATATGGCCGCGAACCATCATTTCCCATCGATACTATTCTCCCTTACCGTCCCGACTTATCAGAGGGTATACCGGCTTCCGAAGCCGCCCGGTATGCAGAAGAATGTCGGCAACTCGCTCGCTCCCTTACAACGCAAGAACAAGCGCTACAGAAAGTTCGTCATGACGGCGGGCGCCCCCACCACCAGTTTTCGCCTGACGCTCTTGTTTGGTTGTGGGTGCCTCCTACTTCGACACAAGGTGTCTCCTCCAAGTTTTTATCCCGATACCATGGACCTTACCGGGTTCTACGCCAAACTTCTCCTGTGAACTACGCTATCGAACCTCTGACGACCCCTACGGACCTGCGCCGCCGAGGCCGCGAAATTGTGCACGTAGATCGGCTCAAGCCGTATCACGAGCCCTTCGTCCTCACCACGCCTTAGACCTCCTGTGCGGCTCCGTCTTCAGCGAGGGGGGAAGTTATAAGGAAGAAGAAGTGCGCCGTGCCGAGCTCCGCAGCCGGATCGCAAGCGCTACTGAAGTGGGGCTCGGGCTAGACGCTGTTCCTGGTTTGGTACTGGCTAAGCCTACGCTGTTGCGTCTTCTTGTCCGCGTCCTTCGTGTCGTCCACAGCCGTGTCGGACTTCTTTGCCATACACTGATGTTCACTGAGACTTCGTATTGTGAAAACTCGGATCACATTATTTTACCATGTTACAATCACTTCTATTTAAATCGGAAAAATTGCAGAGGCGGCGGAGTCTCCATTCAGATTAATGTACCAGGTTTTTAAATGCTACAGGAATTTAGCACCGTTATCAGTGATATTAAAATAGTTTGTATTAATAAAAATAAGAATGTATTCGCTGTGCTGTACAGACCGCCAAGCGGCAACCTCGTCACGTTCTTAAACTTCCTTGATTCTTTGTTTTCTTGTGCCAATGAAAATAGATGGTTGCTAACAATAGGTGGTGATATGAATGTTGATGTTCAAGAGGTCTCGAGCCGGGCGAATGATTTTTGTTTGTGTTACAGAGTAATGGTTTTCGGAATTGCATAGCAACGCCAACCTGCGTTACTCTTTCACCTGCATCTGTGCTAGATTTAATAATTACTAACTTAAATCCTAATAACGTTTTCTCTGGTGTCATAAACAGTGACATCAGTGATAACTTACATACTTTTTGTATGCTTCAGCGTAACAGCGCGTTGAAGCAAAAGGAGTGGCCTGAACTCACGTACCGAGAAATATCATCTATCACCTTAGAAAATTTTAGGAATAATATCGCTCAAACAGACTGGAAGGATACATTAACTTATGAAAAGAGCAACAAGTGCTATGACTCATTTTTAAAATTTTCAAGAAACATTATTTCGTGTCCTTCCCATTAAGCACACACCGTAAACAAGAAGGATGCGTAAACCATGGATCACACATGATCATATCAAGTTTATCAAGCATAAGAACAAAGTTTTTGTCAAATTTCTAAAGTCACGTACCATGGAAAATTTAAAAGAATTTAGAATGTTTTGAAATAGGTTGAAAAAGGTATAAGAAGATCAAAAAGCGAATATTACTAGCGTGTATTTGACTACAATTGCTTGCGTGAAAGTTGAAAAGTGCGGAGGAAAATTAGCGAGGTATTAAACAAGAACACTAAGGATGCCACGATCGACAACCTTGTTATAAATACCAAAAGGGTTGGTGGAAACGAACTAGCCAACGTTTTTAACGATTTCTTTGTTGAAATTGGCACTAGTACATACTGTCAGGAAGCTACAAATCGTATTCCGACATTATTACACACAATGTACTTACTGCCACCATCCATCGCAGAAGTAACAACATTGTATCAGAAGGTTAAACATTGCCGTTGCCGTGATGTAGATGATTAGAAATAAAACCAATCAAATGCGTTATAGATTTAATTGCGCCAGCGCTTACACACATATATAACGCCTATCTCTCGACGGGGATTTTTCCAAACAACATGCAGGTAGCAAGAGTTTCAGTAATCTACAGGAATGGTGACAAAAATTGTTTATGTAATTACCGCCCGGTATCAATATTGCCTGTATTCTCTAAGGGACTCGAGAATGTGATTAATTCTCGTATTGAGAAATTTCCTAAAAAATATAACGCCTTAACGGATTACCAATTTGGTTTCAGAAAGGGATGCTGCACTGAGACAGCACTTCTAGCTCAGAAGGAAGAAATATTAAACCATTTTGAGGATAAGGTAATGACATTAAGTACACTCCTACATTTTAGCAAAGCCTTCGATCGAGTGAACAATCCAATACTGTTGGATAACTTAGAGCATTATGTGTTTCGTGGCACAACACTACAACTTATTAAATCTTACTTGAGTGCACGCGATCAATACGTCGAATAAGCATAAATCTCACCTGCGGTCTATTGAATTTGGAGCTCCACAGGGTAGCGTACTGGGACCAGTTCTCTTTCTTTTCTATATTAATGATATTGTAAAAATCTATGAGGATTGTAGATGCATTATTTACATACATTATTTTTTATGCCAATGATTGTTCAGTGCTGTATTAAGGGAAAAGACATTGATATTGTAAGACAAAAGGGAAGTGCGTTATGTCACAACTTGCAGATTTGGTGCTAGAACAATAGGCTCATTCTTAATGAGTCAAAAACTAAGTGTGTGTTGTTTCGCACCCCCGGCACCTTAGGAATTATAGACGACCATATTGCTCTGGGGTCATTCAAAATTAAAACTGAAAAGTCTTAAAATTCTTGGTGCCCTTTTCTCAGAGAACATGTCTTGGAACGAACACGTGAAAACTTTATTACCAAAATTAAGTAAAGCCGCCGGTGTATTAAGCCAGAGCCGTCACACTTTTCCAGTCAGCATTAAAAAGAAGGTATATTTTGCACTATTTAAGTCTCACTTACATTACTGCATGCTAATATGGGGAAACGCTACAGCATCGAACTTACAGAAACTCTTCCTCATTCAGAAAAAAACACTTAGATCAATAGAAAGTTCCTCGTTCTTAGAACACACAGAACGACCCTTTCACAAACATAAAATTATGAATATCCACAATACATACAAATACAAATTATTAAGAAACTATAGAAACGCAACATTAGGTAGGGCGAAACTATTCCAAGAATTATCAAATCTCAGGAATAGTACAATTTCCTACCCTTTCCAATATCAACCGCCACACTACGTTCCCTTCTCTCGCACCCATTATGGGAAACAAAGACATGACTACGCACTGGCAACTACGCTAAATGAACCAGACCGCGAAAATGTGGACGTTCCAGTCCTTTACTAACAAAACCTTATTTGACCTGTTTGTTTGACTGTATTGAAACTGCTTATGCTTCTAATTGTTCATTGAAATATGTATGCTGTGTAATTGTTCTTGTAACTGCCACTTGTGATGGAAGTGTCTGATCGTTTCTTTATTTGCTGATGTTTATGTAACTAAATCCATATTACAAATCGTCGTGTCACTGCTGCTGTACGGGTGGCTAAAGCTTAGTCAAGCTGCCCAGATGCACCTTTCTTCTCTGGCCCCCTATTTTTGCAATAACAATGTATTGTCTGCGGCAAAAATAAAAATTGATTAAGTGATTTATTTATTTATTTATTTATTTGTGCGCACTTTTTGGCAAAGTCAAAGCCACCCCTCTCATCCCGTGCTGCTAACCCGCCTCCGTAAATAGCGCCTGAGATTGAACTGAGAGCTTCAGTTCTCCTTGCGCCCAGTCGCAAAATGCACAGTTGCTGCCGGAGCACAGCGGCCCCCCGCTTTCCTACCTCCCTGCGCTCGCCTCACGGCGCATTTGCTCCCCCCCATAGATTTCTTCCTTCCCACGCACCACATTGAGGCGCGACAGCCGGCTTCCCCTGCGTGCTTTCACTCGCACGTACAGCATGCGACGCGCGGCACGAGGGTTATCTCCCTTGGACTTTATACGGAACCTCATAGCGACGGTGACGCCGACGGCGGAAATGGGCCTGGAGTGTCCCTGTAGTTGGCATCTCAACACAACGAATTCTCCTTTCTGGTGTACTAGGTAGGGGGCCCCGAGCTTCCTGCTGATGTCGCGCATCCTATATATATATATATATATATATATATATATATATATATTGTAGTGAAGAAGAACACATGGACGTAGGCAGCAGGATTGCCACAGCATCGCGTGCCGCAGATGCTACAACTTAGAGACTGTGCTCGGTGAAGCGCCCTACCCGTCATCGGTCTGTCGTCCAGCAAAGCTCCTCGCGGCGCCACCTATACTCCGCCACTTTCACCCTCAAGCTCCTACTGAAGTACATACCGACGCGAGTGGTGTAGGCTTAGGTGCTGTTCCGGCACTGCGTCATCCGCGTCAGGCAGAATATGTCGTGGCTTATACGAGCCGCACGCTGACCAAGGAGGACGGCAGTTACAGTGTCACGGAAAAGGAGTGCTTGCCCATCGTCTGAGCGCTTGGAAAATTTCGCCCTTATATATGTGGCCGCTCTTTTGACGTAGTGACTGACCACCATGTCTTGGCCTTCGAATCTAATTCGCTTGCTGGGCCCTATGAATCCAGGACTACGACATTGCATGGTGTATCGTTCCGGACGGATGCTTTCCGATGCTGACGCTCTTTCTCGCTCACCACTCTTGCTAGAGGCCCCTCGTCAGTCCCCCTGTGAGCTCACCTTGTCGTCTCTTGACTTCGACACTATTGCTGCCGAACGGCACAATGACCCCAGGATTGTATCCCTTTTCGAATTTGTCACGAATAGCGCAACCGTTACACCCTCCTGAACACTTTGGCGCCACGTTTCTCAGTTTGCGACCCGTGATCAGCTCCTGTACCGACGCAACTATGCACCGGAGGGATGTACGTGGTTGCTCGTCATCGCGAAAGCCTTGAGATCAGAGATCTGTTTCTCTCTCCACTCGGACCCCAGTGTGACCGCGCCGGCGTTTTCAAGGGATATGAGGGGCTTCGACACCGCTACTACTGGCGGAGGATGTACACCTTAGTTCGGAACTTCGCCCGCTCTTGCCGGGAGAGTCAGCAAAGGAAAGCTCCGCGGCACCTCCCAGCCGGTGAACTCCAACCCTTGCCATGCACATCTCCACCTTTTGATTGTGCCGGTGTCGATTTATATGGTCCATTTCCTTTGTGTACGTCCGGCAACCGGTGGATCATAGTTGCCGTCGACCACTTAACACACTATGCAGAGACTGATGCGCTCCCAGCTGCTACAGCGCAGGCCATCGCCACATTTATTCTGAGCCGTTCTGTGCTTCGTCTTGGAGGACCTCGTGAACTTCTCAGCAACCAAGGCCGCGCCTTCCTGTCTGATGTCGTGGAAACATTGCTTGCTGAATGCGCTATTGTTCATCGCACATGCACCGCCTATCACCCGTAAACGAATGGTGCCACGGAACGCTTTAATCGCACCCTTGTTGATATGCTCGCTATGTACATCGCATCCGACCACTCCAATTGGGACTTAGTTCTTCTGTTTGTGACCTACGCCTACAATACCGCAACGCAAGCCGCTACCAGTTTCTCTCCCTTCTATTTTCTTTATGGCGGTCATCCTTCTCATACTATCGATACCATTCTGCCCTACCACCAAGGCCCATGAGAATGCCTGCCAATCTTGGACACCGCACCACAAGCTGAAGCATGTCCTCAGTTGACCCAGCGCTTTACTTCGGATAATCAGAATAGCCAACAATCAAAACACGACGCTCGCAACTCACCCCCAACTTATTACCGGGAACTCTAGTTTGGTTGTCCATACTGACCAGAACCCCAGGAATCGCTTCAAAACTTCTACTTAAATACGATGGACCATACCGCGTTCTGCAGCGAACTTCTCCCGTCAACTACCTTATAGAGCCACTCGCACCGCCGTCTGACATGCGTCCTCGTAACCCGAAGTCGTCCACGTCCAGCGGCGCAAGTCCTATTATAATTCTTCAGCCACTTCTTCAGAATGAATGAATGAATGAATAAAACTTTATTTGAAACGGCTCTTCGTCCGTGCCGTCCGCCACTTCGGTGCCGTGTGATCATGTAGTAGCATCCGGAGCGGGGGGTGTGGTGGCGCCCTGGACGTGCCTTATGTGTTGCACAAGGAGCGACCAGAAAGCGGCTCGGTGGGGTTCAGGCGGAGTGGTCGAGCTCTCCCAACAGTAAGGAATAGATGGGCTCAGGGAAGAGGCGGGGAGATAGTAAGGCGAGGAATGTGCACGGGGGCAGGTCCAGTACGTGTGGCGAACGTCGGGATAGCCGCCGCACACCGGGCATGCCGGGTGGCCGCGGCGTTGTTCAATAATGTGTTGCATCGCGTCATTCGCGAATGTTAGAGTTTCAGCCTGACGAATTAGGGAACCGTCGTGGCGGGTGAAGGAGGGATCGGGGGCAGGAAGGGTACATGCAGACGAGCGCAGCTCGGGGAGCCTAGCGCGGCTTTGCTTGCGGTGTTCAGCGCGGTGCATTCTGGCGTAATAGGTGTCAGGCCATGGAATAGGAGCGCTCGGTATTTTAGACTCGCGAGCGAGGGAATGAGCACACTCAGTTCCCTGTATCCCCTGATGGCCCGGCATCCACTCCAAGAGGACGTGTAGTGAGGGATGTTGTTGCATGTGTAGCGTGAGGGATGCCGCAATATGACAGGGAAGTAGGTTGTTTGCGAAAGAACGAAGGGCTTCCTGGTTGTCTGAGCGAACGGTTATGGTTGGCGTGGAGTGAGGAGGAATAGTAATGGCTTCCGATATGGCAAGCATCTCGGCGTCGGTTGGAGACGGTACTCCGCTATGCCAACGAGTGATGTCACCCTGGGGGCCGATGACTGCCGTCTTGGATGCGGTCGGCGAGAAGGCGGCGTCAACATAGTAGGTGTCATGCGCTGGGTCAGTTAGATGGGTCGCCTGCGCCTGTCGCCTGCCTGCGTTGCGTTCGGAGTGCATATTCCGGGTATCGGTCGGACTTCGATTCGAGGGATAGTTATCCATGGTGGAGGGTCGATGGAAAGAGGTGGAAGTGGTGAAGTGTCGTGTCCCAACATTCGCAGGATGGCGCGTCCTTGGGACGAGGTGCTCAGACGGAGATGCTGAGACTCCCGGTGTGCTTGGACCTTCACATCCAAGGTGTTGTGCAGGGTTGCGCGTTCAACATCGATGCTAGGGCGTACCTGGGAACACCCATTTGAATGCGGTGACATCTTCGTAAAGAAGCCTCGAGTCGTTTGGTCTGGGTGCGTGTAAGTGCAACGTATGTCCGGCCATAGAGGATTCGGGAGTAGATCGCTGCCTCAGCAATTTTACGGAGTTCGTGTTCACGCAGGCCTGTGTGGCGCTTGCTTACGCGTGTCATCATGTGTATGACGTGACTTGCCTGATGGAGAATGCGCCGTAGCCACTCCGCACTACGTCCATTATCTTGCCACAGAAATCCGAGGATGCGGACGGACTTTCTGCGCGGGATAGGTTCGCCGGTCATAGTGAAGGTGATGTGGGCGCGTTCAGCAGCTACTTTGCGCGTAGAGGAATTCAGTACGACGATGTACTCTGATTTTTCCGGGGAGCATGTGAGGCCTAGCTGGTGTATGTAGGTGTCGACGATGTCTAAGCCGGTTTGAAGTGTGGCTTCCTGTTCGCCGGGGTTTCCGGTGGCACACCAAAGTGTGATGTCATCAGCGTATATTGCATGGCGTAAACCTGTAACGAGGTTGAGCTCTGCGAGGAGGTCCTTCATCGCCAAGTTGAAGAGAGTCGGTGACAGAATGGAACGTTGTGGCGTCTCGGTTTATAGGGAAGCACATGGATGGCTGGGTGTCCGGACCCAAGAAGCGCACTTGCCTAGCACTGAGGAAGCCGCAGACGTAGCGAACCATGCGTTCTCCGGGTTTGGTAGCTGCTAGGTTGTCAATGATGGCTTGGTGCAGGACGTTATCGAAGGCACGTTTGATATCCACGCCTACAATGGTCCGGAGTTGTGCCGAGCTAGGGTGATCGTAGACATCTGTGGTAATTTGCAGGGCCACGTCTTGGGCGCATACGTGCCTGCGGAAGCCGATGAGTGTGTCTGGGAGATGGCCCTGGCTTTCAAGGTGCCATTCTAGTGTCGTCAGGGCCATCTTTTCCATCAATTTTCCCGCGCACGATGTGAGGGATATCGGTCGAAGGTTTTTAAGCGTGTTGGGAGGTTTGCCAGGTTTGGGGAGGAAAGTAACTAAAGCTTCCTTCCATGACTGTGTAATGTTCCCCGTCTCCCATGCATGGTTATTGAGGTGCAGAGGGTGCTTCTGCTGGTTTTCGGGCAAGTTGCGGAGCATGGTATATGTTATCTGATCCGGACCCGGAGTTGTATTTCGTCGGAGCTGCATGAGTGCTGACCGCAGCTCCTGGAGTGTAAATGCGGAGTCAATCCCTTCTGGCTTAGTTGGTGATTGCGGAAAGGGTGCAAGTGGTTGTGGGTTGAACTCCGGGTAAAATGTCTCTCGCAGTTCTAGGATAATTTCTCCTATGGAGCACCCGGTCTGCATTTGATATCGTTGGAGGGCGTAGCGAGGTTTGGCTTGGCCCATGAGAGTGCGAAAGATTTGCCATACTCTAGGTGTGTGAAGCTGGACTTTGAGGTCTTCACATGTTTGCCACCACCGTTGAGATGCCAGTTGGTCAGCGCATTCCTGGCTCTCTTGAGTTATGGTGTGTATACGATGGTGGAGCGTCCTATTATTCTTTACACGGCGCGACCAGCTCACCAGTCTGCGGCGTCGTTCCCAGAGGGCTAAGAGGTGAGTGTCGACCTGGGGTTGATCCTCTGTGGCGGCAATGCAGGAAGCATGTTGGGACACAACCTGCAGTACATTGTTTGTCCATTTTGTGGGGTCAGTGTTCTCATCAATCTCATCCAGTTCGAGTCGTTTACGCGCCTTGTTCCAGTCAACGAGACAGATGGTTTTGTGGCGGGGTGTCCGACTTGGCCTTTGTGCACGCAAGGGAAGCCGGATCTCAATAACAGCGTGATCGCTCCCCAGAGTGTCTAGGGTATTCTCCCATTGAATGTTGTAGCGGCTGATTGACCAAGTGAGATCAGGGTTTGTGTCCTTCTCACGTGAGTTCCCCAGTCTGGTGGGAGTGGTAATGTCGTTTAGGAGAGACTTTGTAGTTTGACATGAAGGTGTCTAACTTGCGGGCGAGCGCTGATGTTTGGTTATATCCCCAACAGGGGTGTCGACAGTTGAAGTCTCCGAGGATTAGGACAGTATGATGAGGTGTTAAGCGTTGCTGGGAGGGGTTGTAGCTTGATAACGGCCGGATATTTTGGTTTGGCGTCCAATAGCAGTTTAAAATATCTAGGCTGTGACCATGAACGTCTGTCCTCGTGTTCACTGCTCAGTAGTCGATATATTCATATGCGTAGTGTCGAGTTAGATTGTGGGCAAGGAGCTCTTGACGTAAGTCACCGTCACTGTAGGAGTAAGTGGGTCTGACGTGCCCCGTTGTTTGTATGTAATACTAGGAGCAACAAAATGTTCATAGCCAGTGAGGGGAAAGGCACCGTGGGTCTCCTGCAACACAATAATGTCCGGTTCTGTTTTCATGAATAGCATATGTTGCAGGAGATGTTGTTTCTTGCGTCTGAAACCACGACAGTTCCATTGCCATATCGTGAGAGATGGGGATGGTGGGGTTGGGATCGGAGGTGTTTGCCTAGAGTTAGTGGCCATGTTGTGATTCAGAAGTGTTATGGGGGATGGGGCGTTTGTGTGGGTGCATAGTGTCCTCTATATGTTGGAGGCGGGTGGAAATTTGCGCAAATTGGTTTGACAAGGGGGTTAGAGCGGTCAGAATGGCGCGTTGTGTCTGTTCAGTAAATATAGTTGCGATAGTAGATTCAATCGCTTGTTGCACGATGCGACGAATACGTGCCTCTAACTCCTCTGACAGAAGGTCTGAACTCAAGGGGGAGAGCTGCGGAGCGGGGGCAGTTTCTGGGAGACCTGTACCACTCACCTTTAAAGGCGTAGACTACGTCTGTCGCTGGTTAGGTAGCGCAGGCCAGTTAGCGTCGTCAGCAGCAGGCTTGGGTTTAGGTAGCTGCTGCCACGAAGGACGGCGCGGATCGTGTTGATCACTTTGTGATTTAGCTGTCTGGCTCTGTCTGAAGTCCATCTTCTGCTTGTGCGCGGGCTTCGGTTTTTGTTTGGGCCCATTTTGACTGGGCTTGCGGTTGTGACTTTGACTCTGGTCGCGACTGCGGCTACGGCTACGGCTGCAGTCGGTGTCAAGTGCCGAAAACCGGTTGCTGGTTGGCACCCCGGAGTCTTCTCGAGTAGGCGGTCGTGGGAGGTGGTGGGCTGCTCGGTGATTTGGATTGATCCGTGTCGGTGCTTTGCGCCGGCGAAGTGCCTCCTCTGCAGCGCGGCGGTGTGGGCAATTTGCGTCCGTAGCCGGGTGGTCACCCCCGCAGTTGCAGCAGCGCATATCGCATTTGTGAGGAGTAGTGGACGTGTCAGTTCCAGGGGGGAAATGTTGCCCACAAGATCTACAGCACGAATATGTCGAGGCGTTGGGGCAGACATCAGATCTGTGTTTCAGGCTGTAACAATGCCAGCACTGAAGGCATTTCGGCTAGGGTGGGTAAAGCCGGTAGACCGCTGAAAACAGGATGGCGCTCTTTGGTATTTCAGGCCCTCTACCGTGATGATGAGAGACGCCGTCTTGCCAAGTCGCCGAAAAGACAGGATTTTTCGGCCCGGAATAAGGAGTTCTTCCTGCATGGCATCTTCAGAAAAGAAGAGTGGTACACCGTGCAGGACGACGCGGGCGTTCTGTGGGTCGTTGGCGCAGTACGCACTCACAGAGTGCGATTTTCCGCAGACATCCACGGACTGTAAGGCGAGCAGTTTGGTGGTGGCCGATGCACGGTACGTGTCGATGGCGATGAGGTTTTGGGTAGTTCGAATTTTCACGACTGTGTCCTGCCTTTCGAACTTGGCAAGGTGGGCCGCCCGACGAATTTGTAGGCTCAGCTCGATTGGTGTTACTGTGGAGAGGTTGAAGCCACCTGTCAACTTCACAACTATGGTGGTGGCCTCGTCCTGCCGTGGTGCTGAAGGGGTCACGCACGTAAATGCTCCCTGCGAAGCGTCACCAAAGTCCATGCCCTGTGGGTTCAGCGTGGTGGATTGCGCAGGCTGCGATGCAGTCGTAGCTGTTGAGGGCGGCGGATCCATGCCAAGCACGGCAGCGGCGGCGGCGAAGCGCCTGCAGTGCGGCGCGGGGTCGGGGGGCCCTGTGTTGGGGCCGACCGAGGCCGCCGGTGTTTAGGCGAGGCACAGTGCGGCGGGCCAAAGTTCGCCCGGCGATGACAGGGAGCTCTCAGAGTTCGGCGGAGCTCTTGTTGCGCACGTCCGCTCGGGGCGAGCACTGAGCGCCGAGTCCCTCTTCTTCAGACTAAGTCACCAGGATGGCTCGTTTTCTTCCGATGGGTTCATTGTAATGAAGAAGAACGCATGGACGCGGACGCAGGATTGCGAACAGCATGGCAAGCCGCAGATGTTCGAGCTTAGAGACTGTGCTCGGTGAAGCGCTCTACCCGTCATCGGTCATCGTCTGAGAAACTTCCCTTATAATATATATATAAATGAAGCGTTGCATCTGAGGATTCGGCAGTGAAAGAGGTCAACGAATAGGAGCACGTAGAAAGCGTCACTACTTCAGGAGCAGCAGCTTCACGCTCAGGTTACTCATGAAACAGTATGCTGTTCCAAGAATGTTATGCGAACAGGGGTGGTGACCGCCATGTGCAATGCGTCAGGGAAGTGCATGCAGCAGTACTACAATGCCTGCTTTCGTGTTTTTGCTTATGCCACATAAAACGGATGATCGCGATTATATCATAAAGCGAAAAACTAGAAAGGTAGAATTGCCCCGCACAAGGCTCAACTTGCCGAATGAGTGTCGGAGCGCTAAAGTTGATCTGTCGAAAGGGGGGGGGGTCCCATTCCTCCTGAAAAAAAACAGAGGCCGGCCCTTTTGAGTTCAAGCTTTCAAAGAGATTCAACAGACCGCTGCGAGGGGATACAGGTCTCGCCAATTGGTCCGCCCTCGTTGAGCAACACGCAGATTTTTAGCGGACTTGTGCAAATGCGCCCCGGTGCCTCCCCAGCGAGCGTTTATGGCACGCGATTCCCAGAAACACACATAAACAGGAGAGGTTATTTACATATACGTACAGACAAATTTGGCTCCGCATCGAATGCTACACTCACCCGCTTCCTGCGTGCTCTGTTGCATATCCTCCATTCAGAGCCAACCCCGCCAACCCCCCTCCCCCCCTAAAAGCGCCGGACACTTGACACCCCTCAAACTGCGTGCCTTACTGGCGGGCGCGCTCTACGAACAGCGACCGGCGGTGCTGTGGTGCCTTCCAGGTGTGGAGCGGGTTCTTGCACGTGCGGGCTGCAAGAATGCCTGTTTGGCATTCGATAGGTGAAGCGCCAATAGGGACGGCACACAAGAAGGTTTGTGTGCCGCCAATAGGACGGCACACAAAAGAAGGCGTTACAATAACAAACGATCTAACCTGGTCTGCGCATATTGCAGACATTTGTTCCTCATCATTTTCCAAGCTGTGCTTTCTGAGGCGGAAGCTTAGAGGCGCTCCAAGTAAGCTTAAACGTCTTGCATACACATTGTTAATTCATCAGATCAAAATTAGAGTACGCGTCAGTCTTATGGGACCCGTTCATAAAGAAGGACATTTACCAGCTTGAGATGGTGCAAAGGAAAGCGATTAGGTTTATTTATAACAAATACAGAAGGCTTGATTCACCTACGACACTAATGAAAACAAATAACATCCAACTACTTCAAATACGTAGGAAAATGTCCCGTTTGTTGTTCCTGCATAACCTTTTAGCACATAAACTAAACATTTCGCATCCCACAGAACTTAAACAGTTATCGTCTAGACGAACACACCACACAGGAAGTCATTTACTGGAACCAATTTTTGCAAGAACTGAAACATTCAAACACAGTTTTTTCCCGAGGACCGTTTCCGACTGGAACTGTCTTCCAGGGGCCATCTCCCAGTCCCCTAATTTTGTTAAAGCTCTAGAAGAGCATTTGTTTGATTGAATGAGTGCTGTATATGTGCGTATGCGTATATATATGAATGAATATGTACATGTTGTATATATATTTTTCTGCTTGTCTATTAGCGACAATCTGTTAAAGTGCTGTTCTTTCTTTTTCTTTTTCCGTTTTACGTCACAGTGTATTTACATGCCTTGTATAGCCCCTCCTGCATGGGCCATAACTGTTGGCCTGCAGTATTCTGAAATAAATAAATAAAATACAGACAGGACAAGGCGCTACTTGCAACTCTTTATTGAAATCACAGGTGGCTGATTATATGGCCATGAGGAGAGGGGAACGAAAATAGAGGGAGACTGAATATGTGAATGCGCACGTGCGAGAACAGTGAAGATAAAGGGAATCCCGCTAAATCTAAATCTAAAACTTATCTAAAAACATGCTTTCATTCGTGTATATATTCAAAGACGGTGTACTGACACAGTTTTCCCCTCTTTTCCTAATCTCGTTGGCCTGCAACAATTCACGCGCAACAGAATCTTTACTTTTACACATGATTGTCGTATCATGAAGCCCTGCTTTACATACTTGTTCATCCTCATTCCCGCAGGCCTTGCAATGAAGCGGCAAGCTTGAACCACGTATCCAGCTTTTCTGGACACAAGGGGTTTAGTTCGCGTGAGTGCCACCACGTGGCGTAATGGCCTGAAACTTTTCAAACTTCCCGCGATGACGCGTGATGACGTCAACCAAAAAAAAAAATAAATAAATAAAAGCTATCCCTGCGCATTGAACTTCGCCACAATGCTTGTCCCGCCGGCGTTATCAGTGTTCTTGATAAAGCGTGTTCGCTCGTCACCTGGAAATTACTCGTCAGCCTAAGAGCGTTTATTCGCGATGAGCATTGGTTGATTCTGGGCTTTTGATGCGGTTCTTTTTTTCTTCTTTCCTTCTATTTTTCTTTTTTTTATCTGCGGAGTAAAGAAGCCAGCCTAACCATCAGAAGCACTTCGGGGTAGCATTTCTTCAGTAAGCACACATTGTTAACGTCCGAACATCGCACAGCGTCTACTAGAGACGCCGTCGTAGACGAATTTTGATTTTGACCTATCGCTTTCATTAAGGTGCCCCCAATTATTTCGCTAGCAACTCTGCAATGCGCACTCATGGGCTACAGCCACAGCTGCAAATCTTGATGTGCTTAAGTATTAAGACATATACATGGATATGTTGGTTTTTCACCGTGACACAAAAGTCACGACACAAGATTTGAGCAAACTTCCTCCGTGTCGTCGCAGGGTGTGAAAACGGGCTAGTTGGTATTCTGTGCTAAAATGACTAGCGCAAGCGTGGACACGAGACACTAAAGAGGCGACAAAGATAAGGGCGAACTTCCAACTGGGCGCTTGTCCTTGTAGCGTCTTTAGTGTCCTCTGTCCACTCTTGCGCTAGTCCCTTCAGTCTGTGTCGTCGTCCGTTAGCATGCTATGGCTGAAGCTGCTCGCAATATTACGTCACCATTTACTGGCCACCAGGCTAGGTACACCCTTGGGTACGACATATACAGTACTTGCAGTTAGTTTCCAAAGTAGTCTCCTGTGGCGGTTATCCACGTGCGTGAAGCAAGAACGCTATATAAAATTATTTTGCAGTAATACATGCGGGATTTGTATGTTCTCCACGTTCTCTACCATGTTGCCGTTCCGCTTTTATTATATAGCCGCAATGTAGACTAGCAGCTATCGAACGCAATAGAGGCTATATCCACATACTCAAAGACCTCGCGCACAACTCCAGACACTCAGTTGTATTCAAGAGTTGTGCGACTGGCCAGGACCTCCTTAACGAATGTTACATAACACATTATGAGGTTTTACTTGCCAAAATCACGATTTCATTATCAGGCACGCCGTAGTGGAGGACTCGGGAATAATTTAGACCACTTGGGATTTTTTAACGTGCGCCTAACCCTAAGTACTCGGGTTTTCGCATTTCACACCCATTGAAATGCGGCTGCCCTGGTTGGGATTCCATCCCGAGACCTCGTGATTAGCAGCCGAACCCAATAAAAGCTAAGCAACTAAGGAGGGGAAGAAATGTTGGCAGTAGGAGGAAGGTGACAGGCGGCACGTGAGACAATTTGTTCCCATCCTCTTTGCGCGAGAATCGGCACCATCTGTCGAAGAATGACACCGCAGAATGCACTGTATTCAATGTGATGCAGTACGCGTCCAATATTTCAGACCCAAATCATACTGTAACTACTGACGACGAGGCATCTCGCTAATACGTGCGGTCGCTTGACAGCTGCCGAGCGCTGGCGTCGGCCACAGGACCTACTTGACCTTTGTTCAACAGTTGCCGACATTCTCGCCTTATTTCGCACCATTGCGTTTCAGCTGAGCTGCTTCAACAGCCAATTTATCTGTGCCGAAATTTGGCCACCCTGTCAACGTTATGGTTTCTTATTTTTCAGTCATCTTCTATATTTAGGCTAATGCTGTCCTGAAATTTCCAGCGGTTTCAACTTTCCCAAAACGCCCTCATTTTTGTCGGCCTCTGTTCATATTTTGGAGGATTTTAATAGACGTGAAAACCATTGCGTGGCCCCCTGACCAAGCTGCTCAAAAAGTCATTTTATATCCCTGAGGTCTTGTGCAAGCTTCTGCCTTCTTGCTGTTCATCAACTTCCTGATTTCCCTGTAAAATTTATCCCAATTTGACGACTCCAATCCCACGGAAGTTGGCCACGATATAATGTCCATGGGATAAAAGCCGTGTAAATCAATCCTATTGTGGATACGACAGCCGCTTTCGCTCACTGTGAATGGAAATATTGCGTTAATGAGCGCCATTCTTAAGTATTTAAAGTGACAGTCAAAAAATTATGCGGATCCCATGTATGTGCGAATCGATGTAAGCAAAGCTTTCTGTGTTTGTTGTCATTGTTATACGTAATCTCCCCAGAGTAGACAGGCACTCTATAATGAAATGCTGTCAATGTTTGCCTGATTATGCCTGCCATTGTGATGCAAATAAACGGAACTTCATCTCATTTTCTAAGAAATAAACGCTGAAAGAAATGCTGACGTCCTCCTAAACAAGATCAACAAGCGCCGTTGTGCTGGATCTCATGATCCCTATTCGTAAGCTTATATTCGTGATTTTTTTTTTTTGGGGGGGGGAGGGCTGATGTGCTCTTGTACCCTAGAAATGTCCCTCGGACGTATCTGATGTTCTTGTTTTTATTCTCAAGTACCCAACGAAAACTCTCATCACTGCAACTTCATGATGTCCTGGTGGCAGGTCACCATGGCGTGTCACGCAAGTATGACCACGCTGATTCATTAGGGTTGACATATACTATATTGTGCGTCATACTTTGCCACATTCATTTTTCAAACTATGCCAGAGCTCGAAAAGGGCGGCCAACTCACTGCATCCCTTTCCTCTGTTTACTTCCGCAAAGTGTGTGTTTATCGCTGTGGTTACCAAATACGGCCATCGGTATGCTACCGCTAAAGCCTCTCTGGCGGCTGAGCAACTGAAGTCGCAGGCTTTATTCAACATGACGTCGACGTTCAATATGGCTATCCTCAATTACTTTTCGCCGACTTCGCTCACCACCTTCTCTCCAGTGTGATCTCTTACACTACTCGCTTCTGCTAGACACAACACAAACACGCAACGACCGTAATGAAGTATCAATTACACGCTAGTTGACACGCAGTCGATGTATATTTCCGCTGAGCACCGGGATGGGAGCGTGGTCCTGTCTATACTGACATTATCCGTCTACAGTCTCGCTCAACAACACCGCTCGTTACTCATCACGTTTATTTTTTGTCGACAAGAGCAGAGTGTATTTCCTCGGAATGTGCTTTCGGCTTTCGGTGTGATCTTGCACGCCCGCTTATTCTGTTACGTTGACGGCGACCGTTGTCGTCAGGCCGCCGCCTCATTCTGAGCTTCGCAGTCACGAGAGAGCACAGAAAGCTGTCTTCACCAACAAACCACCAGGATTCGAATCCAAAAGCGATGATATATGCGCCTTTCTTTCCAGCTTTAGCTTTACGTTAAACGCTGTCATGATCTCCGAGACATGGTACGAAGGCCACTCTGCTGTTCTTAATCTGCCCGAATAGTCCACATTGTTCCTCAACCAGAGTTCTAAGAGAGGTGAGGGGGGGGGGGGCGATGCTGTCGAAAACGTTTTTAATGTGCGAATTACTTTACAATTTTTGTGTTGTAACCAATGACTACGAGGTGCTTACCCTAAAATCTAATTCCTTGCTTTTTACTGTCACCTACCGCCCACCCAGGGGAAGCAGTGACAACTTTCTCCATTTTATGGACGAGTACTTCAGCTGGGTCAATGATCATAAATACACACTCATATTAGGCGGGGACTTGAACATAAACTTGCTTGAAAAGTCGACCCTTCAGCAAGAGTTCTATACTATACTAGAGACCCAACGTATTTTTCAATATCATAAGTTAACCAACACGCATTACGCCCGAAATATCAACGTTACTAGACACCTTCATTACTAATGCGTGTGATGAATTGTCAATATCTGGTGCACTGGCAGCTGATTTTAGTGATCACCTACCAATCTATTTAATTAAAAATCTCACAGTTCCCCCTAACAAACCTGCAACAAGGTTTGCTATGCGTGTTCGAGACATAAACCAGGCTACTTTACAAACGTTTTATGATAAACTGTCGCAAGTAAACTGGAGCAGCGTCTATGAGGAAACCAATGTTGATGAAGCTTATGGTACTTTTATTTCCACCTACAAGCAGCTGTATTGTGAGTCTTTTCCATACAAAACAAGAGTGCGAACTTCGAAAGCGCGTAAGCCATGGATAACTAAGGAATGCCTAAAGGCTGTACGAATTAAAAACATACTTTTTAACTTTTTAAGCGCTTTCTAAAAACAAAAGATATTGACGATTTGAAGAAGTTTAAGGCTGTAAGAAATAAAGCTAACAGTATTAATCGGCAAGCCATAAGAAGCTATAGGAGTAACCAATTTAACGACGAAGTAATAAAGCACTCCGATATTGTTTCGGGGAGGCTCAAAAATTTGCTAAACTTAAAGGAGAAGACCGAAGTAGATGAAATAGTCACACATGGCACTCACTTGTCCGGTTCTCACCTAGCAGATGCTTTTTCAATAATTTCTTCGTGTACATTGCAGACGGCACGCAGCCCAACTAATACCTCAACAGCATGAGTCAAAAGGTTAGCGAAACCGCGTTTTTAACCTCTCTTCAACTCACGAAGTTCTGTCGGTCCTACAGTCGCTGAAAAACAGTAAAAGTAAAGGCATTGACGACCTCTAAATATTGCCAGCGAAGTACACATCCCACATACTTGCACCGATATTGGAATACATAATAAGCTTGACGTTTTCCTCAGGAACTTTCCCGAAAAGGCTACAGGTTGGCAAGATTACCATAATCTTCAAAGGAGGAGACAAAAATAATTTCTCCAACTACCGACCTATATCGATCTTGCCAGTTTTTTTCAGATGCTTTGAAAAACTTTTCTAGTGCGCATTACAAGCTTTATTAACAAACACAAAGCCATATCAGCTTCCCAGTTGGGTTTCGTCGCAGGAAAATCAACAGAAACAGCATTATTAACCATGAAGGAAATTATATTAGAGACATTTGAAGAAATAGAACTAACTCACGGAGTTTTCGTGGATTTTTCCAAAGCATTCGACTCCATAAATCACAAAATATTATTCCTTGAACTTGAGGACCATGAATTTCGCGGCACATTCCTTCAGCTTTTAATAACATATTTAGAACACCGCCAGCAACGGGTTGTAATTAACAATTCTTCATCGCACTTTAGATCCATTCATTCTGGCGTGCCGCAAGGCAGTATTCCTGTACCTACACTCTTTAACATCTACATTAACGACATTGTGAACATTTACAACAGCGCTACATGTATAATGTATGCAGATGATGTCAGCATATTTTTATGGCTAAAACACTTAATGACTTGACATTAAACGCTAATGAAACTCTGCGCAAATTGGTCGAATGGAGTACTGAATCCTTATTGAAAATTAACGCTACTAAAACTAAAGCTGTACTTTCTAGACCTAAGAACAAGCCACTAGAACCTTTACCTACACTCACGCTTGGTTTTCAAAGCATTGATATAGCGGAGTCAGTAAAGTGCCTAGCTGTTACACTGCAGTCTAATCTCTCATGGGACATACACATCGACAATCTCGTTAAAAAACTTGCAAAATGCACACGCATGTTATACAAAGTCCGCTCTTTACTACCTCTGAGTGTTATACTTTTAGTTTGTAATGCACTATTTTTATGTAACCTTTCAGACTGTCATCTGGTGTGGGGTACAACAACATGGTCAAATACATATAGGTTACAGAAAATACAGAAAAAGGTCATTCGTATCATTGCGAATGCCCCGTTTACTGCTCACACTCAACCTCTTTTCGCATCATTAACAGTAACTCCATATAATGACCTATAAAATTTATTGCTAAGTAAACGATATCAAAGAAAACGGAAAAATAATAACGCATTCTTTGATGACACAGCTAATTTACGGCCCAAAGCCAATTACTATCCAAGACGTAACAACGGTGTCTGGTATGTGCCATTATTTCGTACTAATTACGGTCGTCAAATGCTCCGACATATAATTCCAACTCTTCTTAATAGGTGCAATGAGCACTGAGGACCTAACGATACGGTTTTTTTACTGCAAGTTTGCGCCTCCTTTCTCCCTTTTTCTTTTCTTATTGTTATTCTTTGTTTTGCATCCTTTAGTGTTCCTGAGTGTTTCGTGTTAGCTCTGCCGCCTTCATTTATTTGTTATTGCAAGAGTATGTTCACAAATTTTTTATTGAATATGATGTTTACCTATGCACTGTAGTCTTTTTTTTTATTGTTCTGTCCGTGTTCTGTTGCTGCTGGTTTTTATGTACGGGGGTGCGCCGCTCTGTCAAGCCAGTCATAGGCTTTTAGGTTGCACCCCAAACATCCCTGATGTTGAAATAAAGGTATTTGTATATGTATCTCCCAAATGTATCTCCATTTGGGAGATGGGCACGCTAACCATTACGCTACCACCTGCCTCCACCAGTATCTGTTTATCTGCCTTCCCACTTCACATTTTTGTCGAAGACGCAGGAAGAACGGATGCAGAAACGAAAAAAAAGTAAAGATTGCTTGAGCCGCCAGCTGACACATGACCTTAACTTTGGCAGGTTATTCTCATTGGAGCCCATGTAGGCTTGGGGCTGCGTGCAGATTGTGGGTCGCCTTAGCTTTATTGCAAATTTGCTTTCGCCGACTCTCTTCAGCTAGAACTGAAATGCCGGACAAAAATGAGACCTACCGTTGAACATTTTTTTCTTGTTTTCTAGGTTTAAACCAAAAACGCTCATTTACACAAATAGTGATTTTTTTTAAAGAAATGGCATAAGGATACTATATTTCGAGGTCAAGTCGTTGTGTCAACACGGGCCGGCACCACGTATCGACGAAAGGGCACCACAGTGCCGATGCACGCGGCAAGTTACTGAATGAAGAAAACAGGAAACGACTGTTTTTTCAGTTCTCGCAACATATTGTACACAGAACACAAGGCACCCACCACCATGACATTTTATTTTTGACAACAGCGACTCACAATGGCGGACTGCTATAATTCCTAAAGGGGTTTCATTTTATTTTTTCATCGCAGAACCGCAAGCACAGGTTGCGTCGCGCGTATACCGCAGCCACGCGTACTGTGGCCGCGCTCCTTTTTCCCCTAACAATGTGGCCTCCGGCGGCTTCACGGGCTCCAGTAGGTGGCAGATTGGACTATCACTCCAGAAGTTTAAATACATCACCTCTTTGCATAGAAACGATGGCATGACTGTTAACATATTGTTGGCTTGGATATGTTTGGCACGAGGCCCGAGACCCTGTCTTCTAACGCGTTCTTATGTTTGCGTTCGCGTCTCTGTCTTGAAGGGACGCGCACCGTAACATGCTGCAATGGTGCTTGCGTTGGGCGTATGTAAGGCGAGAAACGCGGTTCTATAGTGTCTGCATGTTCACTAACTTGTGCAGTAAACCCATGTTTATATTATTCGCGCAGTATAGTAGTAGTATAGTAAGAGTCACGAGTATGGCATCCGTAACCGCAAGCGTCACGTTATGGTCTAAAGTTGTCGGCACAGATTAGTTGTAATCCACAGACCCTGCCACTAAGGAATACGTGGCTAGGCATGGCTGATGAATAAGTAATCGCGAAGATTGGTTTTCAGTAAAAGTTTGTTACCAAGAACTGCGGGAGCTTATATTGCCGCAAAGTACGGATGCTGGGCGGTGACTCCAATCATTTACTCGGCACATCACACGTCTACACTGCAATTCAACTTGTTTCGCCAACTCTTGCTTATATTTTCTCGCCCCTAAGCTGCGACTTCGACTGCCACCCGGGCCCCAGCTTTTCCTCTTTGTCCCCCGCTTCTTTCCCAATCTGCTGAGACGTGCTTCCACGGATGCTTGCTCCTCCTTTTTCTCAATAAATGAAGGCATTCATTCATGAATTCTTAAGTTACTTCAGAAAATAGGGCGTCTCCATAACCACCCTGTCTCTCACCTGCACTCTCTCATCGCAAAACAAAGTTGCTGTGTTGCAAATGGCTGGGCGTCACATATACAATTTTCTAGGAATGGCCAGTAGCACTGCGGGCAATTTTCGATGGGTGACGAGACAGTATATAGAACACCTTCTCTGACATATCCACACTCAGTGCTCTGCTTTGTGAGCTTCTATTAGCCGCTACGACGAAGTACGAAATGAAAGAAACCTAGCTGGGCTTGTCGCGGGCAGCTCTTTTTGGATTCGTGATGTGTCGATTTAAAATATATATATTTCTTATCTAAGCCTAAATGACAGCGATATAGGCAAGGTGAGTTACGGTAGCTCGTTGGCTTCGACTAACGACACTCTTCACGCAGCACTTTCGTCGTATGCGTGTCTGCGAACGGGAATAAAAGACAGGAGGGTAACACGCCTTCCTGAAATGAAACATTCGGAATAACCCTTTGTTTGGTGGTTGGACAAATGTCGAGGGTCCCCGATACGAACCACCCGCAAGTCTGTATCACCTTGCAAAGGGGAACTCAGATGAAACGTTGTCAAACTGATAGGCTTTTAATTATCATAAGTATAGCTTTATTGAAATTCCTTACCATGAGGCGAACGCCGACGAATAAGCATTTAAATTTTTAGTGTTATTAAAACGTCCTGTGAATAACAGGTTGCTGTACTTTACAGCACCCTAAATTAAAAAGTAAGTTATGAAAAATAAATTGGTGCGGTAAATGCGTAACCGCAGACGAAAGAAAAGGCCTAGTCCATTTCCCAGTACTCACTCAATGAAGATGGAGCACCTCTATACTCTCACGTTGTAGTAATGTCAAGAACAAAACACTTCCAAAAGAGTTAGTCACGAATGTTACTAAATATAAGATGAGCTTGCACTGGAAAAGAAAATAACACTCAAACATAGCGATGGCTGCGCGCAGAGTGCTTCCTCTGATTCCGATCTACGGATCAAGGCGTCGGTTCGTCAGATTGGAATGCTCGTACATTGCAGCGCAATCTCGGGTCGTCAAATGTGATGGAGAATGTGCGCCAATATTCGCTTCACGCGCGCAATCTGATAAGATAACGCTCTTTCGCTATTGAATCTGTGACAACATACTGGATATTAGAAACACATGCACGCGCATCTTGAGCTAACTGATAACTTCGGAACTGTAGTTAGACGCTAAAAAAAGCCCCCCCCCCCCCCCCCCCTTTAGCGCCGTAAGAAAAAGAATACAGTTGCTCTCAATATTAGCTGAAACATAGTGCTTGTAGTTTAAGAAGGGCCCCCAACACTGCACAGCGGCGCCGACGTACAGGCAATTCAAGATTGAACCACTTTCCAATTACTGGTATTTATCCACCTAGCATATCGTGGTTCAATGTAGCCCTGTAGTCCAGGGGGCAGTTCCACCACGGGTACTGTGTCGGAGCTCACATTTCATGTCAGCATTAATTGTCACAAAATCACAGTATTTTCTTTCAATCTTATCATTAGACAGCTGAGATACATCCAGCGAAACCGGCCCTCACTTTAATATTTCAGTACTTTTCTTTCTAACGTACATAACCGTGCTGATCCATATATTACAAAGTACTGAAAATGTACCCAATTCTTTCCTCCAGGAAGCTGTTTTTATTCCTTATGATGCCAGGAAACCCAGCCTGATGCCACCAACGCTCAGAAGCCTAATCAGGAGCGCGCACAATGTCCTCGCACACCTTGTGGGATGTACCGTAGCGCTGAGGTGCTTCTTGTATAATGTATGAGAATCGGTTGTAAAGACAGACGTGCAAGGTCGGTCCATGTGCTTAAGCTCATGAAGTTGATTTGTGCCAAGATAACCTGTCCAAGCTTTCACACTTACTTTATAAGAAGCCTACAGCACCATCAATATGCCGGCTGCTTTTAACTGCACGGAATAAAACTATTGAAACGATACAAACAATGTTAACATCATTTTATCATTCGAGTGTTCAGATTGGTAACCTCTAGATGCGGAGTAAGTTGAGAAGTTGTTTGCGTAATTAACAAAACTACGTTAATTATATTTTCAGTAATGGTTCTTACGTGGCTAAAGAAAATGAGCAGTTTGGAGTCCGTCCTCGAGATTATGCAGCCAAGCGAAAAAATTTCGAATGAACGTGCTTCTGTAAGAGCCATGCGAAAAACATTTTCCAATAAACACTCTTGGAAGACGTAACTGACGCAGAAAAAGATCTGTAAAGTCACAGAAAGAACAGCACTTCGCGACGGGGCACAAAGGAGGGACCACACACAAACTGCGCTAACTTTAAGCGCTGTTCTTTATGTGATAATGAAGCAACTATCCCGTCAGTGATTCCATCCAAACCTGTAAAGTCAACCTGACCACGTCTAGCCTTTTGTGATGCTGTCATCAATATTATGGCCCCGTGAACGTTCCCCATGGCCACATAGTCGCGTTCCATTTTTGTTTATGCTGCTTTCTCGAAGGCAAGCATTTTAAAGTTTTAGTGTCAATACGGCTGTGAACGTGTGCCGCCGAAAGCCTGCTTCGTCGCAGAAGCGATGCATGCGGAATGATGGTGCAGATTTAGCGCTTCGCTGGCATCAAGATAATGCGCTGCCGCCGAGGGAAGGAAGATAACGAAAGTCGACAGCTTGGTAGCTGCTCAGAGAGCCGTGCCGATGGTGGCGGTTCCATCATGACGAAATCTGAAGCGGCGATATTGATGGCTGAGGCGGTTTCTTTTCTTTTATTCCATTTTTTTACACCGAAGTCGTTAAGAGAAAGCTCTAACTCGGGCCCAACTCCGACGCGGCCTATTCAAATAAGAAAAAACGCCGAAACGCTTTTCTGAGATAACCCCTCGGGTGATTTTAATGAAATTTGCTGGATTCGGGACAGAAAGGTATAAATTCTAGTGACGATTGCAAGTGGAATTTCTATTTAGGGATTGAGTTCTGGTAAAAGATTTTCAAAAATTCGGAAGTGCGAAAAATACAGAAGCACGAAGTTTACAAATTAATAACTCCGCATCAAGAACTGATATCGCCGTTCTGTAAACAGCATCCTTTAAACAATTCAAAGCGGATAAATACAATATGCCGATTTATATCTTCCATGAAGTCGTTGCGTTGTGAACAAGGATTGTGGAAAAGCTGTATTTCACATTACTAAACTTCTTTAGATTCGTGCGTAATATATCAATTTTGTCCGCTTTAGATGTGCTGTTAGATGCAATGTACAGAATTGTGATATCAGTTTTCATTGCCGAAAGACAGAGTTCTAAACTTGATGGTTTCGTTTTCTGAAAATGTTCGATTTTTGCCAATTTTCAATAAACAAATGATGACCTAAATCAATAATTCTAAGCCAACAGTCACTAGATTTTAAGTTTTTCTTTTAAGTGCAACAAACCTAAAATTTGAGGCAGTGGTTGTGGAGAAAAACGAATTCTCCTTTTACATGTGTTTAGATAGGACCACCAGATCTCGAGGTAAAGGTTCCTCTTAAGGGCTACTTTCCCCACTATCGCGTCCGCGTGTAGAGCAAAATCCCGAAGATAGCGTAATACGGGCCTGACCCGCAGCGGAGGTGAAGCAAGCGTTCAGCTCTCCTTTCTGACCTTTCTGAAAGAGTTTCGTGAAGAAATTTCATCCGATTTAAAACAAGTTAACGACCAAATTGCAAGCTTAAATACCCGGGTCACTGCCATTGAAAAAAAGATTAGTAGCGTACCGGAAATCAAAAAGCACTTTGACGCTGTCAAAAATACTGTTCAGGAAGTTAAGACAAACATATCGAAAGCAAATGAAGAACTCGTCGATGTTGTGGACGACATAAGCAACAGAATGAGGCGCAACAACCTTATAATCAAGGGTATACCCGAAGAGGGCCATGAAGGATACGCCGAATCCGAAGCCATTGTGAAGAAATTTTGTTCCACTCACTTGAAGGTCAACGTTGGAGACATTGAGCGTGCTCACCGTATTGGTCAGCGCCGTCACGGTTTTCCCCGTCCTATTATAATTAAATTCCTCAACTTTAAATCTAAAACAGAAGTCCTACAAAATTCCCATAAACTGAAAAATCTCGAGTCCCCTAATGTGTGGATAGAAGAAGACTTTTCGCCTAAGGCACAGTTGGCTCGTAGGAAGTTGCGCGAGTTTGCTAAGAGCAATCGTGAGGGAAACGAACGTTTTTCTATTCGTTATATGTCTCTACATTTTAAAGATTCTGTTTACCGGTTCGATTCACTCACTAATAATGTTGTACAGGTTGCTTCAAGGAACCAACCTTCCAGTAATTGACGAAAAACAACTGAGAGGCGTAAGTTCACGCCCGTACATGCAGTCTCGTTGCTCTTGGCAAATTTCCGCAGCCTTTTTCACAAAATTGATGCGCTGAAAACGCTCATACATACTTGCACCACAGATATAGTAATAGGTACGGAAACGTGGCTTTCCAGTGACATCACTAATAGCGAACTTGCACTTGATCCATCTTTTGTAATCTTTCGAAAGGACCGGGAAGGCTTCCGAGGAGGCGGAGTTATTTTGGTCATTAAAGATGACTATCAACCGTCTCTAGTGATAATCGACTCTCCTCTTGAAATAGTGTGGGTGTCTGCACGTATCGGACATGCGCAATGTGTCATTGGTGCATGCTATCGTCCACCCGATAGCCGTTTGGAATTTGTTCATTTTTTCAATGATGCTTTACAACAGGTCTTATCCCAGTTTCCAAAATGCATACTAATATTAGGGGGTGATTTTAATTACCCAGGTATCGAGTGGTCAACTTCTTCGTTAAAGGAAAATTGCAACAGATCTGAGTGTCTTCATTTTCTACAAACCTTGTATTTTCATCACTTAACTCAAGTCGTGCGCGAACCAACTCGGGGTGAACACATACTAGATATTATTTTAACAAATCATCCAGACCTTGCTACGACACATGTGCTAGAACCATTAAGTGATCACAGGGTGGTGCAATGTTCCTTTTCATTGAAACCTGCCAAGAAATATACAGCGAAAAAATACATTCTCAACTACGCACGCGCCGACAATGGCAGAATAATTGATATGTTAGCCTCATTTACAGCAGACTTTGCAAACAATTTTCAAAACAGAACGGTACATGATAACTGGAGCTTGTTCCGCGATAAACTCAAAGAAGTTGAAACTACATGCATACCAAGAATGACCATCAGCTCAAGGCAGAACGATCCGTGGTTTAACCGCGAAGTGAAGAAGTGTATAAACAAGAAAAAAAGAGCGTCCAGAAAAGCTGCGCGAACAAATGCTCCAGAAGACTGGCAAAATTACAAAACCATAGCACGCCATACAGAAACAACAATTATCGAAGCTAAACACAAGTTTTTTAATTGCACCCTTCCCAATATGATAAAAACTGATCCGAAAAAGTTTTGGCAAGTAGTTAACCCAAAAGCAGATCACACTGCTCCCTTACTACTTTCCGAAAACGGGGCAGTGCTCAACACAAAAGATAGCACTGAGCTATTTAACAAATGCTTCTCTGCAGTTTTTACTAACGAACTGCCACTTGATAACACTCACATACTTGAACAACCATCTATTCGATTCCCTTTTTCATCCATCATAATAACGGAACATGGTGTTTCTCGTGCCATTGACAGGCTTCCTCATAAAACGAGCCCAGGTCCTGACGGTATAAGCGCTAAACTTCTAAAATTAACCTCGCACTACTCTTCAGTTTTGTTATCTCTAATATTTCAGCAATCACTCGATACAGGGTGCTTACCGGAAGATTGGAAAACAGCATTAGTGATACCGGTATTTAAATCAGGTAATTCAGCAGACCCTAATAATTACAGACCTATATCACTGACATCTATCTGCTGCAAATTACTGGAACACATCCTATACTCTCACATTATAGCCTATCTTAACGATAATAACCTGCTCCTCAATAACCAACATGGCTTTCGCCAAAATCGCTCATGTCAGACGCAACTTTATGAACTCGTAACAGATATTCACATTTCTTTGCACAGATTGATTAGTACAGACGCCATTTTTATTGACTTTTCTAAAGCTTTCGACCGAGTACCTCATAATCGACTAAAACTGAAAGTTAGAAACCTACAGCTTAACTACAACACGACGCGATGGATTGAGGAGTTCCTAACGAACCGATTTCAAGTAATCAGTCTCGACAACTGCTTTTCTAACCGCACTCACGTCACTTCGGGAGTTCCTCAAGGATCCGTCCTTGGGCCACTGCTATTTTTAATATACATAAATGACATCGCAACTAATATTACCTCACATATACGTCTCTTCGCAGATGACTGCGTCTTATATAATGAAATAAGCTGCCCTGCCGACATCTCTGTGTTGCAGTCTGATTTAACAAAACTAACTGGCTGGTGTGACACATGGCAGATGGAAATTAACATAGCCAAAACTAAACACGTAAAATTTGCTTCGATACCTCAACCTACTTCTGACCAATATGCAATACGCGGTATTACTGTTGACTCAGTATCTTCAATCAAGTACTTGGGTGTCCTGTTTACCTCCAATTTAAGCTGGAATGCTCACATTGAACACATCACCACAAAAGCATGCAAAAAACTTGGTTACCTGAAACGTCACTTACACCTTGCTAACACAGATACCAGACTTCGAGCATACAGTACTCTTATCAGGCCTTCTTTAGAATATGCGTCAATAATTTGGCACCCCCATCAGTCTAATCTCACGAACCTACTCGAATCAGTTCAAAATAAAGCTGCGCGGTTCATCTTAACTTCATACTCGCGATATCAAAGTGTGTCCGCCTTAAAGAAATTACTTAATCTCCCTTCACTTGGCATGCGCAGGAAATTATCACGGTTGACCTTCTTCCATAGCCTTTACCACAGCAACACTGCATTCGCTCGAGCCCATATTCTTCCCGCTCCCCTCATCTCTACCCGCACAGACCATGTTCATAAAGTAAAACCTATATTTGCCAGGACTAACGCTTATCAAAATTCGCCTCTCGTTTTATCTATTGCCGAATGGAACTCGCTACCTGCAAACATTGTCTCGCTTACGGAATCATCATCATTTCATGCAGCACTACTAACCTGTTTAGAGTGTGTCAACCTGTCAGAACCCACATTTTCTTGAATATTTACTTAAACAGCGTTTTAAAGTGCTTGGCATTGTGTTAAATTCACTCCGTTTCATCTGCTATGTATCTGTGTCGGCTGTTTACCTAAACGTTTATTTGATTTGAGTACCCATCGTGTTCCGATGGGTACTGATTGTTTGCATCACATTCTAGGTTCTTATGCGTGTTTCACACTACTAAACATTGTATAAATTTCGTTACCCTTTTCTTTCTTTCTTTCTTTTTTTTGTTTGCTTCTGCTAGATGTTTTTTATGGTTCCTAATGCCTTCATATATTTACATTGTACAGATTTCACTCAATGCTTGAACTTTTTCGTCCCCCCCTATGTAATGCCCTAATGGGCCCTTAGGGTACTCAAATAAATAAATAAATAAATAAATACGTGGGCTGATCCCGAATGTAAGGCCATGCCAGGCCGACCTGCGGCGGAGGTGAAGCAGGCATTAAGCACTTGCCATACGTGGGCCGATCCAGAAGACAGTGCAATGCGGGGCTGACATACGACGAATGTGCAGTTCGCCATTAAGGGGCCCACATACGAAGCTTCGCTGGTCATCTTTGTTCACAGAGTGGAAGGGCACTGAGATTTTTTACTTATCGAACATCAGGTCATCGACGGCGAAACCAGGGACAGCAAAGCCGTCCTCGGGCTCGACCTAGAAAGTGCCTTCGACAAAGTGACGCACTCTGCCATCCTCGCGCAGGTATACCATCTAAACCTAAGCGAGAGGTCGTACGATTATTTCAAATACTTCCTCCCCGGCAGAACGGCGCAGCTCAGAGCCGGCGACCTGAAGACGGACGAGAAGACATTAGGGAGCCAGGGCACTCGTTATGATTCAAGTTGCCAAAAGACTATGCCAGCTTGAAGGACTGAAGCACACGATATACGCGGACGACATTACGCTGTGGGTGGACGGGGGCAGTGATGCCCGCATAAAATCCACACTACAGACGGCCTTCGACACGTTCGAAGAAAGCCTGGAAGGTACGGGACTGCGTAGCTCCCCAAGTAAGTAAGAGCTCCTGCTTTACTAACCGATCAAAACGCACAGAATAAAGAAGCAAAGGAAACACGAAAAGATCAAGATTCGCACCAGGGATGGTAACACAATACCGACGGTCAGCAAGATCCGAGTCCTGGTCATGACGATCGAAGCGCTCGGCAGGAACGGAGACACCGTCATTTCCATCATGGGTAAGGCGGCCAACGCCATCAGACGGCTCAAACGCGTTACTGCCAAGAAGTGAGTCATGAAGGAGGAGAGCATCAGACTTATACACTCCTTCATACTCTGCCACATAGTGTACGTGGCAGCTTTCCACAAGTGGGTGAAAAGCGAAAAGAACAAGCTAGACATCCTAATCCGGAGGGCTTACAAGAGACCCCTCGGTCTACTCGAAATTACCAAGACGAAACGTCTCCTCCAGCTGCGCATACACAACACGATCGACGAGATCGCTGAAGCGCAAAGAGCCGCTCAGTTGTAAAGACGTTCATCAACAAAGGCCGGCAGAAAGATCCTGTGCAGTCTAGGCATCGGTTATCACGAACAGCAGGGACCAAAATGCCCCGTCCCTGACCACGTACGACGGAAAGTGCGGGTTGACTCCTTGCCGAGGAACAAGCACCCGGAATTCAACGAAGGCAGCAGACACGCTAGAGCAAAGGCACTGACGGACCTGCACGCGGAAGACACCGGCGCCAGATACATGGATGCAGCCGAATATGCCGGCCGCAACGGCTTCGCGATCGCGGTGGTCTACTCCGGAGGCAACGTGCGGGCGACCGCCAGTACACCGAGCAAGCAAGTGGAGGAAGCAGAAGAAATAGCCATCGGCCTGGCCATTGTAGACCGAGAATGCCACATGGTCCTCAGCGACTCCAGACAGGTGGTGAGGAACTACGCCAAAGGAAGATTTGCCCCAACGGCGGCACGCGCCCTGCTCCGTCAGGCAGACCGCGACAAGAGGACTCGAATTAAGTGGTCCCCGGAGCACGCAGGAGAAGCGTCGCAGAAGCATGTCAATCGCAACGAAACGGCACACGCCCCAGCGCGAGGGCTAACCGACCGCGCCCAAGGCAACGGCTGCCCGCTGTGATTCAGCCCGAAAGACCGGATGAACATCTATGAGGAACTGAGCAAGGATTTCGGCTGGCCCGCAGATTTCTCCCGCCGCCCTGCAAAGGGCTGAGCAGGTCGCAGGCCGTGCTGTTCAGGCAACTACAAACAAGAACGCTTCCAAGCCAGGCGCTATTGCATAGGATATACCCAGAAACGCACCCCCATGACAAGTGCAGAGCGTGCTGCAGGGAGACGGCCACACTTGAGCACATGCTATGGAATTGTGCCAAACATCCAAGCGAAGCTAACTCAGGACGTATACCGCCGCAGCTTGAGGAATCAACGCGGAGCGACGAACAAGAAAAACAACTCCAGGCTGTCAGGCAGGTCATTGAGGCGCTGGCTAGGCAGGAGCCTGGCGAGCCGGCAACGGCGGGCAGCGATCCTCGCAGAGCACCCGCCACGATGACGACGTAGGCCACCGCCGAAGCGCGCCTTCGCGCTTTACTGCAGGCTCAACGAACGTTTTTCCAATCCAATCCAATTACTTATCCGCGTTCGTCCTGCATGCGTCTGCGATAAAAACAAGACAGGTATGCATAGAAAATCTGAGGTGGCGGCGGCAGGTGGTAGCGCAGAAGTTAGCATGCCCAGCCCCTACACGTACATACTTATATCTGCATTGACATGGGTTCGTGGTAGTGATACCGACCAAAGCTCTACTTTTTCTGCGCGCTCTAGCCATTGTGAGACTAAGGATGTAGTTAGCATGCCCAGCCACTGAATGCAAATTGCAGCAGTTGCGAGTGGTGGAATCCCGCTGGGGCTCGCGATGGTGAAGCTAAAATGAGGAGGAGGCCTGACGGAAAAAACGTTGATGGGCACCATAACAGAATGGAAGGACGACCTGCGGAAAGGAGAAAGCATACAAGTTTTTAGCACTTGTCCTAGAGTAAAGCACTAAAATGGGTAGTATGCACTCATGGGGATGGTAGTACGAACTGCTTCTCACTGCTAATACTGGACCGATACTAAGAAAATACTCCGTTCGCAGACACGACGCTACACTGAAATTAGCAAAACAATATCAGTTTATAAACTGATAGTGCCATTATCTGGTGTACTTCTTGTGTGTGTGGAGGGCATAAAGGTCCTGGCAATGAAATGGTAGTATCTTTGTTTTTGCTGCAGTTGCACACAAACAAAATTCGTTGAAGTGATCCAACAGCGATGTACCAGCGGAGACCAACCCACAAATTAAAAATAATTCCTGGTTTCAGATCTTCCAATGTACTTTGCGCTTAGCTACTATCTGTAATATCTTTTTTCTTTTTGTACTTTTATGAAGAGGAAAACTCCATATTACTACAATATTAATAACAGTGCACAAAATCGGCTGGCTTTGAAGCTCTGACCACGTACCACACTTTTGTACATTCAGCAGATGTAGTATTGGGGCAACATCTTTTAGCAAAATGATTAGGTTTTCGGTCATAACACTGTGATAGGCGGGAAGAAATCGTTGTCATGCCTGGTCGAAGCAATACCATCTGCAATCTTATTTACTTATACATATTTTTTGAAAAATCACTATAACACTTTATACATTTGCTTCGTATGAGTTATATACTAGCTTGCCTCGTAAATCTCAAAAATGTATTCTCTTTGCGGGAGAAGGCTTTCGTGGAAAACGACGCAACATAACAGTAAAACATCCAGCAAGGTTGCTATCCAGATGATTCACGAAATTGTGCACTGAGAACGTGTCGACTAGCGTGCGATTGAAAGTTGAATTGTGATCGTTGTAAGCTTGTGTTGCGTCTAGCACGAGCGAGTAGTGTTAGCGATGACATTGGTGTGGAAATGGTCAGCTCGGTCTGCGATTTGTTCTTGTGGATCTCCACATTGAACGTCGCAGTCGTCACGATGAGAGCACTCCTGTGACATTATTAGCTCAGTGGGCTGGGAAGGCCCGAGTGGTAGCTAACCGTGAGGGGTATTGGGTAAAAACTATTAATATACGTACTTTGAGATGATGAAAAATCTGCAGAAACACCACTGATGTTGTCTAACTATTCGTAAACAGGCTCCAAAATTTCAATTTGCCTATCCCAAACATTTTTGTGGTTGCCGCTTCTTGTAAGGGACGTCGGGCGTTCACCATCGTCACTGTTGATGGTCGGCAAGGAATCGCCAATGCTGCCTCGGTTGGGACGAGGGACTTCGAAATAGCTGAACAAATGGCTATTGCACTAGCCCTGCTGCACAGCTCACGGGATGTCATATATAGTGATTCAAGATCTGCAGCCTGAGCATTTGAAGAAGGCACCGTTTCCAAACAGGCCCTCAGACTTATTGGGGGCAAGGCAATCACGCACCACTTCATTTATTGGTCTCCGGCACATCAGGGTCAGATAAAGGGTGCACCTCCCAACCTCAATGAGTCGGCTCACAGGGCTGTGCGTTAACTTGCCCACCGCGCTACCCTCTACCAATCGGAAGCCGACTCCCCAGAGAACAGGGACGCCCTCCACCTACAACAAAAGATTACTAAACACTACTATCTCAGCCGTAGAACCTACTTTGTTCCTCATCCGCGCCTCAATAGAGCTCAAGCATTGAGCTCGTCTACTACAAACGAATACCTATCCGAATCCGTCGCTCTTACATAAAATCTATCCGGATACTTACACCAACGCTACCTGCCACGATTGTGGAGATATAGCCACGTTAGACCATATGCTCTGGCGTTGTGCCCGGTCACGCTCTATCATCGCTAACAGCTAGGCCAGATGGGAGGCGGTTCTCCGCAGCCCTCTTCTGGCTCACCAACTCTGGGCTGTCCAACAGGCCCACGATGCGGCCGAGAGGCTCGGCCTTCCGGTTCCCACGTGGGAGCGGCCCGCTTCGTGAAGACTCACGATCTGCAGGACTTCTTTCAAGTTTCACCATACCATACCATACCCCAAACATTAGGTAGGCCCACCCCCAAATTTCAATTTGGCACACCCTGATATTTAAATTGGCCCACCCTCAAATTTGAAGTCGGCCACGCCCGATTTTCTTTTCGCCCAGCCTTAAACTTCAATTTGGCCCAATCCCAAATTTCAATTGGGCCTCTCCTAATTTTCAAGTTGGTCCACGCACGAATTTCCATAAATTGTCCTCCAAATTTCGAGTCAACGCACCGCAAAATTTAGGTTGGCCCACCCCCATATCGCCCCCAAATTCAGATTGGCCGACCCCGAGATTGCCCCCACATTTACGTAAGACCAACCCCATATCACCCCCAAATGAAGATTGGCCCGCCTCCACAACACCACCAAAATTAGGTCGGCCCACTCCTATACCACCTGCAAATCGAGGTTAACCCACACCATTTCCGTCCCAAACTAACGCTGGCCCACCCCTCGATCACCTCAAATTTAGGATGGCCCAGCGCAAATCACCCACCAATTAAGGTTAGCCCACCCATATATCACCCCCCCAATTCAGCTTGGCCCAGCCGCACATCACCCCCATGGTTAGGTTAGCCCGTTCCCATATGTCACCCCCAAATTTAGGTTGGCCCACCCCCATATCATTCCTAAATCCAGGTTGGCCCACCCCCATATCAGCCCCAAACTTAGCCTGGCCTACTCCTCTATCACCTAAAGTGTAGGATAGCCCACCGCAAATCACTCCCACATTTAGGTTAGCCCATCCCCATATCCCCCCCGATTCACCTTCGCCCAGCCCCATATCCCCCCCATGGTTAGGGTGGCCCACTCCCCCTATTCCCCCAAACTTAGGCCTACCCATCCCTATATCACCTCAAATTTAGGTTGGGCCACCCCCATATGAGCCTGAAATTCAGCTTGGGGGTCGGTACATCCAGCAGGAGCCTTCCGTGCCCGCAAAGAATTGTTGCCGTATGAGTCTACACACTCCAAGACTGTTAAACGAGCAATTGCCACTACGTGCCTCGAATCCGCGCAGAAAAAATCGTGCTGTCATAAGGCATAAACAAGCTTTGACGACCAGATTTTGAAGTTGAGGAAGGCTGGTTTTCCTTGCTTGGTTTTAAGCGCAGTTTCGGAGGCGTTATTGAAAAAATTGAAAAAAGAAAGTAAAAGAAGTGAAGAAGGTCAAACAGTCGAAAAGAACGCTGAAGCGGTGGTGATACCACATTCTCATAAAGTAGCGCATAATCTGAAACACGTCGCCGTGAAATACACAATTCCTGTGGTTCTTGCCGCGCCGCGGAAAACTTGCGACTTTGTGCCGCCTGATTGGTCCGGATGACTCTAAAAAAGTAGGGTGTTCTACGATTAGGTTTAGATTTAGATTAAGCGTGATTCCCTTTATCTTCAGTGTTCTCGCACGTGCGCATTCACATATTCAGTGTCCCTCTTTTCTCGTTCCCCTCTCCTTATGGCTATATAATCAGCCACATGTGATTTCAATAAACAGTTGCAAGTAGCGCCTTGCCCTGTCTGTATTTCTTCTTGTGTGCCGACCCTATTGGCGCATGACCTATTGAAAGCTATGCATCAACTAGCCCCACAACGTGTTTTACTGCAGTACTATTTGGAACGGTGTATTATGACTTTCTCTTTCTCTCTACTCTCTCCCCTCTCCCATACCTTCTACTTTCAGGGCCAGGAGACAGCAGAGGAAGGAATGGGGGAAACATAACAAACAATTTCTCCAAATAAGATTGGATTTAAGCAAAGGCATGTTGAATGGCGTTCTTGAAGTTAGCAGCGTCCGTGATGGCAGCGATGGCAGTGGTAAGATGGTTCCATTCCGTTCGAGGAAAAAACGGCAGACAACCACGTGTACACTCGGAAGATATTGATTGGGATTTCGAGCAACACTGCGAGCAGGCCAGCTAGCTGTGGTTTACATCACTGAGGGCTCCTTCGAAGAGAATAACACGCTAGGTAAAAAGAGGCTGCAAACTTAACAGCTGGGCTACCGCTTGCCGCCGCGACTGCCACGGAAGAAACGTGGTTGGCTAACCCTGTGCGAGAAAACGGCCGCGGCGGCAAGCCTTCCGCACTTCGGTATATAGTTTTCAAAGAGACTCGAGTTATGTCGAATGGATTTCACGTGACATGATCGGTGGCACCAACAGCGTTTGCGAAACCCCTGCATCGCCCGCGAAAGGAAGGATTTCCCCTCTCGCCAAAGCTGCAGTCGCTTGCGCCCGACGCCATGCTTGCTGCGCGTGCGGTCGTCACTCACGGTACACGAGGATTTTCACGCTTTCAGAAAGCTGATACTCACAATCCTCTAATCCATTACTTTCGAGATGAAACGAAACACACGTTCGTAAAAGGTTCTTTCTTATTCCAAGTATTGTGAAAAATTACATGACCAGAATTCTTTCTTCAGTGTTGCTTGAGGCAAAATTTGTAGCTTTAGTGGCGATAGCTGTAAAACTGCTATTGGAGTCGTTAGCGGTGAAACAACATAAGAAATGTGCTAGATAAAATAAAACAGAACTAATTTCTAGAATGTGACCGAATGAGAAACTTTTCGAATTGATATCTAACTACGCTTAAGTCTCCTACCCACGAATGGGTATTTTTGTGATTCATTTTCTATTCAGTTTGCTTTTGTATAGCTAATGTACTTTTGGCCAATTTGCAATTTACCACGTACTTTTCGTTACCTATCATCACTTGTCAGTGCGTTTTGTGTGCGCACTGTCCTTAGTGTGTGACCTTATTATATTATAAAGGTCACATCATATCGGTCGTCTCGCCCCTGATTTCCCTGTGTAGTGAAATTTCGAGGGCCTATAGGGCAGTTATGAAATAAACAAATAAATAATGTGACGAAAAAATAAAGTTTCCAGTAAACTGCTGAAGTGAAGATGCGAACACCAAAAAAGGAGAAAATAAGAAACGCAAGAGAAATGCCACTCCCAAAATTTATGAGAGCATCCAAGTGCGCAGCCATTGTTTCGGAAAAAATGAGGAGCTGCGTAGGTGGGACACAGGAGACCAGGAAGTAGGGCAAAGGTTTTGGGAGAAAAGGAGGGTCCCCGAAATGGGCAGCCCAGCTGCTGGCTACGACCGATGGCTGGCGCCCATACAGCTCTCCCGGAGCAAGCAAACGGCGCCCGCCATTTAGAGGCCATTGTTTCAAGTGCCCCTCATTTCTATTCGCACTTCTTAGTGCCCGTCCTTTATTCCTTGTTAGTCTTCTACACTTTCTTTTTGCTTCGCTGCCTATGCTAGATTGCTCCAGGGCAACATAACCTTACCGGAACTCATGTTCTCCGGTAAGGTTCGCCACAGAATACGGCGACATGCTCAATAAAAATAAAGGAAGATAAAAGATGCAAATTTCGCCGTCCACCTTGGTGGTTGCGAAATATGCTTCTTGGGCAGGAATATTCTTATTAGCCGTATTAACGCCATCTCAACATTCGTGGTGAACGGAGATCACATAGAATGGAGGCCTCTGTTTGGCGTTACTACCCGCCGTGGTGCCGTTGCGACTATAACGTCGCGCTACTAAGCCTGATGGCGCAGGACCGAAGCCCGATCGTGGCAGCCGCATTCGGATGGATGCTTTACTGCAAACTCGACCATATACCGTGAATTGGTACATGTTAAACACCCCCAGGCGGTCAAAATTAATGTGGAGTCCCCCACTACGACGTTGCAGGTAACCAAATTGTGGTTTTGGTATGTGAAACCAAAGAATGAAAATTTATTTTTTGGCGGTACTGAGCCAAGCCTTGTCTTTTGAATTTATTACTCTTATGCAGGCGTGTAGCTGTATGTTTTTTTTTTGCTATAACATTGTGCGTCTATACGTAAAAAAAAAGCATGCTTGCATACCCTGCCAATATTATGATAGTATGGTACAGGTGCTGGTCTGCCATTCTGCATATTTTTAGCGCCTATAAGACATTACATGTTGTATGGCTGTATTGTATTGTATAATCTTTTCTAAGCTATTATAGGAAGAAAAAAGAAAGATGCAGTGATGCTTCACTTCGCGAGTGCGGATGACGCACAAGCGTGTGGGTGCTATAGATATATATAGCGCACACGACGCCATCGGTTCGCCTAAACGCCTGCACTGTGCGCTTCGCAGGTCGTATTCGAGGCAGTGCTCGCGCGGCCGTGCTATATGCAGCAACCGCTGGAGTAGAAGGCCCCCTTGTCAACATTCGCTTACTGGCAAACTTACGTAGCAAAGTGTCAGCGCGCACAATCATACATGATCACTTCAGACTCGATGGCCGCGGACACTCGCTGTCAGAACGCTGGCGTTAGGAACCGCGGCAGTAACAGCGAGCGAAGTGACCTTCGTGCTTTCTATCGCTTCAATGTAAACTTTGCGGTGAGAACACAGCGCGCGCAAAGCTACGAGACGTCGACCCACGTAGTTTGAAGCTAAAGCCAGCGGGACTGCGCGCAACCACGCAGCGGTCACAGTACACTGGTACTAATGGCAGGGTAGTACCGTTCAGTACCGCGTGGTAGCACGGAAGTAAGGGGAGCGTTCTTGCATTGTTCACTCGTGATACCTAGCGCCAACAGACGCTGCTGATAACGACCTCCCGATGCATGCTCAACGTATTCTTGAATAAAAAGCGCAGTTGGTTCGTCATATTTTTGTAGCGATAGCTGCATTACGCCAGGTTTTCGCCTCTTCGTCATCGCCGCACTTTGAGCCATGGCCACACTGTGACGTCCCACCATGGCCCTCGATTCTTCAGCAACTCGGCTCGTCGCGGTCGCCGCGTCTTCTGTGTGACGTCACACTACGGGGCTCGATTCTCCGGCGACTCGGCTCGTGGCCACGCGGTCACCGCTCCTACAGGGGCGCGTCCACCGTTGCCTGGCAACTGCCACAGCTGGCTAAAGCCCCTTAAACTTCGTAAAGTAGTGCCACGCTTTGAAGAACGCCGCCTCCTCCTCCAGCGCTCTGGCCGAAGCCGACGCCGCGTCGCTATTCGCCTAATGGCATCACGTGGCCCCTTCCGCCGGCTTCGTTTGTTTACAGTCGCGCTTCAGTGCATCTTTGCTCGAGAAGCGGCGCTTGTTGGCGGCATTCCTTCCGTTCCTATTCTGTGTTGTTTTGATCTTGTGAAAGCCTTGAAGGATGTTTTGTTGCAAGTGCGACGTCGCTTCACGTCATTTTCTGTTACCATGAACTGCTGCGCGTTTGGATGCCAATACAGTTTTAGCAAAAGCAAGAATATGTTCGCGATACCGTCCGGTAAGCGCAACGCGTTAAGAAGAAAGACATGGCTTCACCGAATCGGGAGGGAGAACTTCCGACCAACTTCCTCCGCGCGACTATGTGATGTAAGTTGTGGCTCTCTCAGAGTATTGTATGTGCCAGGCTTGCGTATTGTGCTGCGGGCAATAACGTAGTAGATATTGCACAGTTCACTGTGCATGTTGTCATTTGTACGCACGCTTTAACATGACTTTTACGCAACGTCTGCTTTGCTTATATGCGCACTACGTGGTCGTGTTAGTCATATTCGGTGCGCTTAATCGTTTTGAACACCAACCGGCTTGAGTTTCCAGGCACGCGAGGTTGCGTACGATAACGTGATTACAAAATTTTTAAGATTCAGCGCAGTCCTTTTGATAAAATTTCAGTCTCGATCATGAAAGCGCCTCAGGAGAGCAACTCTCTGCCTTTTGTGGTTACTTACTAGCCATCTTTAGATAGACTAGCTTTGTTTGCCACATTTGTTCGTGTTCCTCGTTGGCGGTCGCGCGGTGGATTTGCGATACAGAGGCACCGATGAAAAGCGTGCGTGCTCTCCCGAAACCGTGTTACGCGGTGCGTTCGTCGTCGAGCGACCGCATCATAGGTAATTGAGGCGTATGTGCTAATTCGCGTGAGCTTTAAAGTGTGCGAAGCTTAAGATGCGGCGGTGGGGCACTCGCAAAGAAAACGTGCGGTCGCCCGCCCGTTCCCTGGCTGGTTTAGTCGTCGTTCGTGCTTAGTCGTTTGCTCGTTCGTTCGCACGCTCGTTTAGTTCGCGCGCTCATATACTAGTTCGCTTGCTCGTCTATGCCACTATTTGTTTCTACAGTCATTATGCCTAATTGAGACGCGCTTGCTGTAGGACTCTTAGGCTGGTGCGTTTGTTTACGCAATGAGACAATAAATGGTGCACACGGACTTGTGACTGCAAAGGCAAATTTGTAATGCATCTATGTGAAAATAAACTGTTAACTTGCAACTCGAATGCCGTTTCATATCATTTTAACCTATGGATAAAACTTCATTTCACTTGCCGCAATTTCGGCCGCGTCATGGCGGGGGGATTTTTTGCGCGATCATGACTTCACTAATAAAAGTCATGTCTCGCAAACGTTACTTCGAAGGGAGTGCAACCGTCCTGAATGCGTGCACCTCAGTGCAACTCGGTTCGCGACAAGTACGTCACTAAGTAAACGGACGAACCAACGCACGATGAAGTGCTATTCGCGATAAGTCATTAACCTGAAAAAATTACTGAAGTGCACAGTGGTCTTGTTTGAGATTGAGTCAAGCATTGTTATCGCGCTCCCGCTTCGCGCACGAATGCTAAAAACTCCTTTTATTTTCTTGTGTACGCACAGTCCCGACTCGATGATCGGCCGCGGTATTTCTGTCGGCGTTGAGACACGAGAAACATAATAGCACCAGCGCCCACCTCTGAGGCTTTGCGCGCGCTTAGATTGGCAAGCACGCACGTTGGCGGCACTGTAGCTTGTAATACACTTTCGAACCTCCAGAGCAATGATTTCCGTCAGCGTTTGTACGTCATAGCTCATACGCGCCGCGAATTCACATGGTAAGGGCGGCGCGGATTCTTTAGGCTGAGGGCTTGCTGGAAGCCAAGAGGTTGTCATTCGATGGTAAACGTGTTATTTACAACCATTCGCAACAAGATCTTGCGACACGCCCTTGACAAATGTTGCGTACTTAATTGTAGGGCACGCGATACATTCGCAGTCGTCAACGCACAGCGTTAACACTCCCTCAGATACTTCTTAAAGAGATAGTTATCAAAAAACGAAACAAAAGCTGCCGTTATCGTAGTTGTACAAGCATCCGACTAGACATTCTATGCTTTACACGAAGTTACGCGGAGTTGGAAAGCCAACGTGAACGCCTAAAGAGCATTGCCTTGCTATGCGTGCATTCACTCTGCGAAAGGTCGTCTGCTGCGCTCGAGCATCGTAGGCGGCGCCATGGTCGAGGAGGGAGCGTGAAAGAGAGGAGAAACGAGGAGGAGTGAAGGCGGAGGAGGAGAGTGGCACTACTTTACGAAGTTTAAGGGGCTTTACAGCTGGAGAGCTCGCCGCGCCCTCTGTGTGACGTCACACCACGGGTCTCGATCCTCCGGCAAATCTCCTTGTCGCGGTCGCCGCGCGGCCACCGTTCCCACCGTTGCAGCCAAGCTGCTGCCTTTGTTAGTCTAGTGGGAAACCACTTAGTTTAATAACAACATGTCTAACTACAAGCGAAGCCTAAGCGCAGCCGAGCGTCTGTAGTTATCGCTACTCTACTAGGTTTAACCAGAGCTGAACCACAGCCAATTTTTATATCATTTTCCATTGTTAGTAAACATTTCAGCAACGCAATGTCAGGCATATGCATGTCAGACTTCGCATTCGAAGTGTTTGTTTAAAGAGTATGAAGGACGCTTAACAATTTTTATCCTCAAATTTCTGCGTTGTTGCCCATAGTTGTATTGCAAGTGCCAGAGTTCCCTCTAGTAATCCGCCTTTTTGATGGCGCGGCGGCGCACGCGCCCTGCCCTAGCAGATTAGTCGCGAAACGTTTTGGGAGGGTCGCGCGCGTCGCCGCGCGCCATGGAGGAAGGATTTAATAGGAGAGCGCATGCCGCAACGCCATTGAATCCGTTGTGGCGGCCAAACACCTGACGGATACGTCAGAGCGCGCGGTATGTTTTAGTACTCCCAGTTGGTTTTTCTACATATATACACATACGGAAGTCTTCATATAAACAAAAACATGGCTACCACCGCGGCAGTCTTACTTTATGCCGCTCTCAAGTTACTGGATTGTGGCGTCGAATCGCAGTGTTGCGCTATGCGCGTCCGTTCGGCGAGCCGCATCAGAAAGAATGCCTCTCAAGCGTGTCGGAAGTTGAAGAAAGCAAATGCAGCAGGCATCTCCGAAAGGTGCGCCGCATTGCCGTACTGCTTTTGCGGTAAGTGTGCGCTGCGGTTCGTGTTGCGGTAAATTGCATAGTAATGTCTGTCGAAGCACGCATATCCCTCACTAATAAAGGGAGGCTAGAAATTGTTTTGCAAACTGATAAGTACTGGTGTGAGGGATAAAGCAAAGTTTAGTTTACGAGTTGGAGTGCACCTTTCTCTTTCGTTCGCCGATACACGTTATGTTTTACCCGCCGTGGCTGCTTAATGGCTATCGTCTTGGACTGCTCAGCACGACATCGCGAGATCCAATCCCGACCAAGGCGGCCGCATTTCGACAGCGGCGAAATGCGAAAACAACCGTGTACTTAGATGCACGTTAAAGAATTCCAGGTGGACCAAATTATTCCACTATGGCATGCCACATAATCAAATCGCGCTTTTGGCACGTAAAACCCCCTAATTTTTTGTATTAAGATAGTATGCGTCCGATGACCTACCACTTGTTGGTGTTCGTAGTGTTTGAAGCAGGGCCAATGCTTGGGACCGTAGCGAGGCTGCATGACCCGGCTGTACATGGGTCTCAAATTCAAATGGTGGAACAAGCGCTGTTTGCTGCTCCTGCTGCTGCTGCTTTTCTTGGCAGCAGATAAATTGACAACGCACCCCGTTTCACGAGGAAACAGCCATCACCTGCATTACACTTCAGAACTAAAGCAAGTTATGAAAACGATATGTCGGATCGAGCCATAACGTATTAATGGGTACCCTGTATATTCTACTCCAGCTTCACTGCTACCGTGCTTGCAGGCAAAAGTATGGCAGAGAGAATCTTTCAGCAGCTTAAGTTGAGCATCAGTTACACTAAGGGTCGTGCGTAAACAAAGAAACAAAATTTCGCGTAAATCACTAACTTTATCGAGTTATCGAGTTAACCAAACGATATCGAGTACAATCCGCCGTTTGAAGCCTGCGTGTAATAAACACACATACACATTAAAAAAATGATAGTCGACTCACCGGGGACAAAGAATTCGTCGCGAGTGAAGTGGTTCGCACAAACCGCGCTTATGTCACTCACTTTTTTCGCCATGTCGCTCTCTGAAGCGCGGCGTTTGCTTATTTCGCGAAACGATGAAATGATTCGTTGCTGTATTTCTAGCGCGATGACAGGCATTGCGGTACACAACAAGTCTTGCGACGTAATATTTTTTTTTCGGGCATTCGCGCAACGGCATAGCGATAATTTTAGAAGTGTACAGTGTGGGCTCGGTGGCTGCGCCACGACACTGTCGTCTAACCCACTGGTTTTCGCCATGCAGATGATCGCCGCTGCCCTTTCGCACGTGCTGATGCCCGCACTGGCGGCTGCTTGTTCTAGGACTCCCTCGGAGCATGCGCCCTTTTACCACCGGTATCCGGATCAGCGGGGCGTCGCACATGACTGCACCTTTCCGGTTACCGATGTACTGCCAGCACAGCAATGAATGCCCGATTCATCGTGGGCTCCTGCATCGACATCGATGCTCTCCAGCTCGTCGACTATAAAGACAGCCTACCGCTCCGGCCACTCTGTGGGCTCGGTGGCTGCACCACGACACTGTCGTGTAACCTACTGGTTTTCGCCATGCAGGTTGGTACAAGGCACAGCCTTTTTGCTAAGCGGTGTAGCGACTCCTGTCTGCGGCAGCTTCCGAGCCCCCATTGCTGCCTTGCTCTTATTGATGAACGTGTGGGAGGGATTCGCCGCTTACTAATACTGTCTGGCGACGTTGAAACTAACCCGGGACCAACTTGAGTGTTAAAGAATTGAAGATTTCAGCCAGTCAGAATACACTAATTAGTTATGTTCAAGGCTTAAAAAGTCAGATTTTAAACACTGATAAGATTCTAATGGACTAGAACAAACGAATGACCAAACTGGAACATTATTACCAGACCATGATACCACTTCAAAATGAATTAGAAGCTGTCAAATGTGCCGCCGCTCAAACTGCCAGCGTGGTATCCGGCCTCGAAAATCGCCTAGGCGATGCAGACAACCAGTGCCGAAGGAATAATCTAATTTTCTATGGCCTTCCTGATACTAACCCAAAAGAAACCTTTGCACAATCCCAAAAGCTGATCATTGATGAAATCGCGGATATCATGAAGGTAAACCTTGAGTCCAAAGATATCGAATGTGCTCATCGCCTGGACGCTATTCACCTAACCGGCACCGTCCCATCATTATCAAATTCGCGTAATATAAAACGAAAGAATCAGTCCTGTCGGACGGCCGCAAACTGAGAGGCACGAATTATAGCGTGAGCGAAGATTTTCCACCAGCAGATCGGAACGACCGCAAACATCTTATCGCCTACGCTAAAAGTCAATCGATGCCTTTTTTTATGCGTTTCACAACGTTCGTTATGGGTTCCCAGCGCTATGAATATGACGATTTGACGAAATCGGTTAAAATGTTCAGTATCAATCACTGCACAAAATTCGTGCAGTTAATAACCGCCCTGGCGCCCCTAAGAAAAACCTTTCCTTATCTGTTGTTTACACTAATGCCCGCAGTTTCATTCCCAAACGTGACGCAATATCAAATCTCGTGACGTCATCTAACAGTAACTTGCTAGTTCTAACGGGAACGTTCCTCACAAGTGAAATAAAGGACGATGAGGTAGTCCAAGACTTGCCAAACTTCGATGTTTATCGCTGCGACTGTCAAGGGTCACGCGGGGGTGGCGTTCTTATTGCTTGTAGTCGTGAATTATCCTGTACACCAATTATGTCTTGCAACTTAGAAATATTATGGCTTCTTATTCGCTCTTCCACTCGATATGTCCTTCTAGGTGTGTGCTACAGGCCAGCTACCAGTAATCCAAACTTCTCACCAGAACTTAACAGTACTTTATGCAAGATTACAGCAAGCCATCCTAACGCTCATATACTTCTGTTCGGTGATTTCAACTTTCCCATTATTGATTGGAATAACCTAACTTCCACAATAAACGGCACAGAGGCGAAGGACTTCGTCGAGGTCTGTTTGAATTTTAACTTAACACAGCTTATCTCAGAGCCGACACGCGTAACGCGCGACTGCGCAATCACTTTGGACCTTATACTTACTGACCATCCAGAGACATTATCGGCTACCTACCTTCGTCCTATCAGCGACCACAGTGTAATTCATGCCACATTTGACTTTGCCCCAGCACCGCGTTTTCTTTCCAGCAAAACTATCAACCTGTATGAAAAAGCAAATTTCGAAGCTATAAATGAAGAATTGTGCACTTTTTTGCAATCTTTGAAACCTCATTCAATGAACGATCTGTTCAAGAGAACTGGGAACTCTTTACAAATAAAATGAATGAACTAGCAAACAAGTACATTCCCAAACTATCATTCCGTGGGAATAATCAGAACCCCTGGTTTAATAACAACTTAACGAGGTTGGAAAATAAGAAGAAAAAGAATACTTTTTCGTAGTGCCAAGCAGAAACCAAGCCCAATTTCATGAGATAAATATTACGCCGCTGAGAGAGAATACTTACGTGCTGTCCGCAATGCCAAATGGTCTTTTTTCAATAATGACTTACCCAAAATATTAACAGACAACCGCAAGAAATTTTGGAAAGTTATCAACCCAACTAACACAAGCACTGTAACTCTTGTTGATGATATGGGTGAAGTAATGCCTGAAACTGAGTGCGCACTCATATTTAACGCATTTTCGTCAGTATTTTCTAATGATAATAACGTTCCATTCTCTAATGTCCCCTGCAACATAGATTCCAGCATGCCGAGCGTGGCGTTCTATCCTGATGGTGTTTTGCGCATAATTGAAAACCTTAAGCTGTCATCCTAAGCAGGTATAGATGGTATAAACTTTAAACTGCTAACAAATACAAAATATATTTCTTCATCATCTTTGTGTCTTATATTCTCGCACTCACTTTCTACAGGTTCCATGACTCACGACTGGAACTTGGGTAAGGTCTACAAGTCTGGTAATAAAAACACGTCGCTAAATTATGGACCCATCTCTCTAACTAGCCTTCCGTGCAAAATCATGGAACACGTCATCTACTCCCTGATCATGAATCATTTGGACGCGAATCAATTTTTTTTCATTCGGCACAGCAAGGTTCACGTTCGAACTGTACAAAGAAAACTCCATCAGATTTCTTGATTTGGAAATTAAATTTAAAAGTAAGAGTCATGTGTGTTGGCAGTATTGCCCTGGATCGAAGAAATCGCTCCTGCCGTAAGAATCGTCCCACTCCAAATTAATAAAACGTGGCATAGTTTCATTGTGCTTGTTGAATGCTCTTAACAAGAGTTGCACCCACTCATTGCAGCAGAGTTTTGAAGGCCAGAAGGCGAGATTAATCTCGGCAGGGTACCCGGTCTCACTTTTGATGGCTGTGTCAGAGTCCTTGTTTAGAAAGTACACAAAAAAGAAAATCTTCGAAACCGAGGATGACAATGAATCTACAAAAAGAAAAAAAAAAGGTCGTAGTAATGCCGCATTTGCATGGCTTGTCTCATAATCTTAAGGGGGTTACCACTAGGAATGGCGTCACACTAGTGTTTTCGGCGCCGAGCCAACGGGTTAGGTTGTGCAAGAGCATCACAGGACAGATGAAAGATGCGACTAGTGGCTGTGGAAAAAAGCACACCACTTTTTTTCACAAAAATGTGCACCGTCGGTTGTGTATCGCATGCGTCTCTCATGTGGGCTGTCCTATATCTGCCAAACAGGTCGTTGCATTAATGAGCGCGTGCATGAGCATCCCTATGTGCTACCTACAGGTACAGGAGGGAACTTGCCATATATTGCAAAAAGCATGAATGCCGACCAGTTTTTGATAGTGTATCGATAGTGGGGAGAGAGAGCAGTAAACTGTAAAGAGAAATTAGCCAAGAGTTCCACATGAAAAAGTTGGGCGCGCATGCATGTGTGAGTGAAATTTCGCTTGATATTGTCACGTGGTCGTGACGTCAAAGAACACAGTAGCAATACTGTGAAAGGCAAGAACTAGCTTTTATTGGGCGAACCTGTGCCCACAGAACAAGCTACACTTAAAGCACAACGAGAGCGGCGAACACAGTCGGCGAACGTCGTAAATCTGATCAGCGGGTTAAGCGTGTCGGCTTTCATAGAGCAGTCGTCAAATGTTCCAGACTAATCGTTCGGACCCACGTGCCTTCCACAAAGTTCTACACCATTCGCGTTACGCGATGAAATCAGATAACACAAGGTTCGGCAACAACAGACAGCCGGGTAGAAGCATCGATAACTTTCCAGAAACGTCGGATACATGCAGGCGCGTCCCTCGCTGTGCGATTACAGTTGTTGAGCGGCGAAACGTGGTCGCTCGATAAAGCTAAGTACACGTGTCAATACCCCCCCTCTTAAAAAGCATCGACCCGATGCTGCAAACAATCGAAGGTAATAAACAAAAGCACTCGTAGCAAAGAAAAGAACAAAAATGACGAAGTTCGGCAGCGTCCGCAAAAGGGGTTAAGGCGCACCACGTGGACCACTTCAGATCGTGGGCGGCGGCGCTGTGAATGCGAAATGCCGTCTGGCACGACCTCATAGTCCAGAGCGCCAACACGTCGGATGACCTTGTAGGGTGCGAAATAGCGTCGGAGTAGTTTTTTTTACTGAGTCCTCGTCGGCGTATCGGGGTCCGGACCCAAACACGGTTGCCAGGCTGGTACTCGACGAAGCGTCGTCGGAGGTTGTAGTGGCGGCTGTCGGTCCTCTGCTGGCTCTGGATTCGCAGGCGGGCGAGCTGTCGGGCTTCTTCGGCGCGCTGGAGATAGCTAGCGACGTCAACATTCTCTTCGTCAGTTACGTGCGGCAGCATGGCGTCAAGCGTCGTCGTCGGATTCCTGCCGTAAACCAGCTTAAACGGCGTGATCTGTGTTGTTTCTTGCACCGCCGTGTTGTACGCAAAGGTTACGTACGGCAGGACCGCGTCCCACGTCTTGTATTCGACGTCGACGGATATTGCTGGCATGTCGGCGAGGGTCTTGTTCAGGCGCTCCGTGAGACCATTCGTCTGCGGATGGCAGGCTGTTGTCCTCCTGTGGCTTGTCTGGCTGTACTGCAGAATGGCTTGGGTGAGCTATGCTATAAAAGCCGTTCTTCTGTCGGTGATGAGGACTTCTGGGGCACCATGTCGCAGCAGGATGTTCTCGACGAAAAATTTCGCCACGACGATCCACTTATTCCCGGATGTTGATATCCGAAACGGCCCCAACAAATCCATCCCAATCTGCTGGAATGGTCGGCGAGGAGGTTCGATCTGCTGTAGTAATCCTGCTGGCCTTGTCGGTGGCGTCTTGCGTCGTTGACAGGTTCGGCATGTCTTGACGTAACGGGCGAGATCGGCGGTCAGAAGCGGCCAGTAATACCTTTCCTGTATTCTCGACAGCGTCCGGGAGAATCCGAGGTGCCCAGCGGTTGGATCGTCGTGTAGGGCGTTCAGCATTTCTCGACGCAGCGCTGACGGTACAACAAGAAGGTAGCTGGCGCGGACTGGTGAGAAGTTCTTCACGAGCAGGTTGTTTTGTAGCGTGAACGAAGACAACCCGCGCTTAAATGCCCTAGGGACAACGTCGGTGTTCCCTTCCAAATATTCGACGACCTTTTAGCTCCGGGTCTGCTCGTTGCTGTTTAGTGAATTCTTCCCAGCTTATTATCCCAAGAAAGGCGTCGTCGTCCTCGTCGTCTTGCGGCGGGGGATCGATGGGGGCGCGCGATAAACAGTCGGCGTCGGAGTGTTTTCTTCCGGACTTGTATATTACAGTGACGTCATATTCTTGTAGTCTGAGGCTCCACCGCGCCAGCCATCCTGAAGGGTCCTTTAAGTTAGCTAGCCAACACAATGCGTGATGGTCACTGACGACATTGAATGGCCTGCCATAGAGGTAAGGGCGGAATTTAGCTGTAGCCCAAATGATGGCGAGGCATTCCTTTTCAGTCGTAGAATAGTTGCTTTCCGCTTTTGACAGCGACCGGCTAGCATACGATATCACCCTTTCAAGTCCTTCTTTCCTCTGGACTAGGACGGCACCGAGGCCTAGGCTAATGGCGTCGGTGTGGATTTCGGTATTGGAGCCCTCGTCGAAGTGTGCAAGTACCGGCGGCGACTGCATGCGTCGTTTGAGTTCTTGAAATGCCTTGGCCTGCGGCGTTTCCCACTTGAACGCGACATCACATTTGGTTAGATGTGTTAGCGGCTCCGCGATGCGTGAAAAGTCCTTGACAAAGCGCCTATAGTAGGCACACATGCCAAGGAATCTGCGGATTGCCTTCTTGTCGGTTGGCTGTGGGAACTTTGCGATGGCAGCTGTCTTGTGTGGGTCGGGGCGTACTCTTGATTTGCTGATCAGGTGGCCTAGGAACAAAAGCTCATCGTAAGCGAAGCGGCACTTTTCCGGCTTCAGAGTGAGCCCTGATGACTTGATGGCTTCTAACACTGCCGCAAGCCGCCTAAGGTGATCGTAGAAATTTCCGGCGAAGACAACGACGTTATCCAGGTAAACAAGGCACGTCTGCCACTTCAGTCGGGCTAACACCGTGTCCATGACGCGCTGAAACGTTGCAGGCGCAGAGCTTAGTCCAAATGGCATCATGACCTTGAACTCGTAGAGGCCGTGTGGCGTGATGAAGGCACTCTTTTCGCGATCTCACTCGTCGAGTTCCATTTGCCAGTAGCCAGACTTGAGGTCCATCGAGGAGAAGTATTTAGCGTTGCAGAACCGATCCAATGCGTCGTCTATCCGTGGAAGGGGGTACACATCCTTCTTCGTGATCTTGTTCAGTCGACGATAATCGACGCAGAAGCGTAGGGTTCCATCCTTTTTCTTTACCAGGACTACAGGAGAGGCCCACGGGCTTTTCGACGGCTGGATGATGTCATCGCGCAGCATTTCGTCGACTTGTTGCCTAATAGCTTCACGTTCTCGCGTCGAAACTCGGTAAGGGCTTTGGCGGAGCGCTCTCTTCGGTTAATATGCGATGCTTTGCAGCTGGTGTTTGTCGAATCCTCGATGACGTCGAAAAGCAGTCTTTGTATCGTCGGAGAAGACTTATGATCTGTTGCTGCTTACTCATAGGAAGACTTGGATTCACGTCGAAGTCTGGTTTGGGGACAATGCTCATCAGGGTAGATGCGGCTGAATCCGAGAGGAGAAAGGCATTGCTGGTTTCCACAATTTCCTCGATGTATGCGATTGTCGTGCCCATGTTGATGTGCTTGAACTCTTGGCTTTCAAAAAAAAAAAGAAAAAGAAACTAGCTTTTATTGGGCAAACCTGTGCCCACAAAACAGGCTACACTTAAAGCACAACGAGAGCGGCGAACACAATCGGCGATCGTCGTAAATCTGATCAGCGGGTTAAGCACGTCGGCTTTTATAGAGCGGTCGTCGAATGTTCCAGACTAATCGTTTGGACCCACGTGCCTTCCACAAAGTTCTACACCATTCGCGTTACGCGATGAAATCAGATAACACAAGGTTTGGCGACAACAGACAGCCGGGTAGAAGCATCGATAACTTTCCAGAAACGTCGGATACATGCAGGCGCGTCCCTCGCTGTGCGATTACAGTTGTTAAGCGGCGAAACGTGGTCGCTCGATAAAGAAAAGTACACGTGTCAATATCAAAGTTAACGAACATCAAGTTCTAAATTTATCATGTTAATCCACGTGTTGTTGCCTTTGTCGGGAAGGGGTGTGACTTCGCTTTTGTAAACGTGTACAACTTTTTTTTGATAATTGACTACAAACCTTGTTATTGTTCTTGGGTGTATACGCATGCGTGGCGGAGATTTGTGGAATGTTTTCACAATAAACCTCAGTTGTAAGTCCAGCGTTGTCCTGTCCGTTTCTACTTGTGCTCACGTCCGTACTTGCTGGAAACCATTATGCATTCACCATGCACCAACTGGCCCAGCAAACTACTCTACTAACGACAAAATGACACTTGTATATGAAAAGCAGTTTCATGTGCTCTAAGAAATAATTGTAAATGACATGACAGTTTCACTCGCTCTACGAAAGCCATGTACCTAGTCTGACAACATACTGCAAAAACTGTGCAAGACCCAGCACATTGGATACATAGCTCTAGTAAACCTCCACTGGCTACTTAACAGTACGCAGCAGCACTGTGAACAGACATGTCTTCAATGTGCTGGTGGACATTTTCACCATCTCCTGTAGTGAAACTTGACTGGTGTAAGTAAAGCTTCAAATTTTAAGAACTCTTCTTTCATTAAACAGTGACTTTTTGGACAGATAGTATACATCAGCGAATGCGATTGCAGTTTCAAAAATAACATTCTGTTCTGTTGACACTAATTCGCGATGAAGTGTTGGTGTTACTTAACACACAAGGTGCTGAAAGGGTTTCATCTTTGGCTCTACATTATGAAACATTCACCTTCACACGACGCTCCAGAGGAAGCACTTCTACGTCAGGAAATGGACAAGTACGCCACCATTACCAGTGCAAGCGAGAAGAAGATTAAACTTCTGCAGCAATCTCAACGTTACCTTAAGCGCAAGGTGGCCTGTCATAAAAAATGTAATACAAGGCCTTTTGAAGAATGTCATTCTTTGTCACGAAAACTTAGAAGCATTGAAAAATCTTGGCGGCTGTAGAGAAGACCGGTTGAAACGACAGCTGGATTAAATATCAGGTACATCATTTAAAAGGTCTATTCGCCTAAGCTCAGAGCATTTAATTTAACCGTACACTTCTATTCACCGAAGGCATACAAGTATGTCTGGAAAGTGTTTGACAGTTGCTTGCCACACCCTAAGACACTGCCAAATGGTACCAGCATGCTAATAGGGCCACTGGGTTTTACGAGGAGGCATTATCAGCTCCAGAATTTCAAGTGCAGGAAGGTGCACAGGCTTGCCACCATACACTTTGCTCATGGATAGTTGAGGAAATGGCGATCCGAAAACAAGTAGAATGGGATGACAACATGTTTCATGGTTATGTTAATATGGGAGGAGACACTAATGGCGATAGCCTCCCAGTTGCAAAAGATGCCTTTGTGGTCATCTTGGCGGCAGTTAATGGTCGATGGAAGTTGCCAATCGCATATTTTCTTGTTGATGGAATTTGCGCGGAGCAACGGTCCAATATAGTATTAGAAGCAGCTCATATTTTGCATGATAAAGGTGCACATGTAGTCAGCTTGACTTGCGATGGAGCTGCTGCATATCGTTCCATCATAGGGAACCTTGGCTGCAAACTGGGACCGCCCGAGATAGCAACTTCGTTCCTACATCATTTCATAAAAGAACCCATCTTTGTGCTACTTGATGCATGCCACATGCTGAAACTTATCAAGAATACATTATGTGACCAGAAGCTTCTCTTAAATGACGAGGAAAGCAAAGTAGCGCGGAAGCACATTGAAGAAGTTCATGAAGTACGATAGAGGGAGGCTTTGCATGCCACTAATAAGCTTAGGCAGCCACACATAAATTGGAAAACCCTTCCAATGAAAGTGTCCCTGGCATCCCAGTTGTTTACCACATCAGTTGCAGATGCTCTGGCACAATGCAGAGATCATAAGGTTTCTAAGCTGCTGGATTCTTTAGGCAACAAAGAATTTATAAGATATGTATATAACGTTTTCGACATTCTAAACTCCCACACTTCGGCGACAGTGCACAGGGAACACGGACTTAATTTTTTCCTGTTACACTGCAGTCCCTGCCACGGATGAACTGCTGTGAAGGGCCGATTCGTCCAGCAAAGACGGCTGCTATCTCATCATCTTCGGTCGTCGTTCGGGTGGCTACCTGGCGCATGCGTGCTCCATAGAGAAGTTGGCTCCGACGGCGGCGCCACACCAGCGTACTTAAGGAGGACGACAGCCAGCTGTGACTACAGTTCGGCGACAGTGCACAGGGAATACGGACTTAATTTTTTCCTGTTACACTGCAGCCCCTGCCACGGATCAACAGCTGTGAAGGGCCGATTCTTCGAGCAAAGACGGCTGCTATCTCATCATCTTCGGTCGTCGTTCGGGTGGCTACCTGGCGCATGCGTGCTCCATAGAGAAGTTGGCTACGACGGCGGCGCCAAACCAGCGTACTTAAGGAGGACGACAGCCAGCTGCGACTACAGTTCGGCGACAGTGCACAGGGAACACGGACTTATTTTTTCCTGTTACGCTGCAGGTGAGGCTACTTGCTATCCTCAAACAACTCCTTACTATCCTTGCACTGTTGCCGAACACAACGTGCGCCGCGAGTGTCGTAATGTTTCTCGTTGATCGAGAGCCTAGTGTGCACTGTCCTTTTATCCTTACGCTACTTCTCATAGCTGCCCGCTTTCGACCTAGTTATGACTAAGGACGCCAAAGATTTTTTTAAGGACCTTGATGACTTGAAGCGCGAACTTCGGGCTGACCTAAGGGCTTTGTAAGAAAGTGTGAGATTCTGCAGTGACACATGTGATGGTGTAAATGATATCAAGAGAGTTGAAGGAATTGCGAAAAAAATTTCAAGGGTTAGTTAAATGAAGAACCTGCAGCCGAGAACCACAAATTGAGCAACAGAGTCGAAGAGCTGGAACAGCATTAGAGATCTAACAATCTGGAAATCAAGGATGTGCCAACAGAAGGAGATGCTACAGAGGTCGTTAGGAAAATTGGCGTCTTCTTGGGTGAGCCAATCGTTGACACAGATATTGACGTTTGTCATCGCGTCCCTGTACGCAACTCGGATGAGAAAAACATAGTGGTTCGTTTCATACAGCGTACCAAGCGAAATATAATCCTGCAAGAAAGCAAAAAAGAACGAAGGATAACTACGAAAGACCTTGACTACGGAGGAGAAGCTTCTCCGGTAAATATGAATGAACATTTGACCGTCTTAAACAAAAGGCTTGTAGCGACACACTCCGCGCACTTTTCTGCGCAACCTGCGTCTTTTTATCATCTGGCCCAGCATAACACAGCTGCACGCTGGACTGCATGGTCGATAAAACAGCGCCATCGCCACGCCACCCGAGGTATGCGTCACCGACGGTGGCTATAAAAACAGGCTGCCTGGCTGAGAAAGACCGCCTTCTACCTTCCGCTACTGGGACGAACGTAGCGTTGGTATGCCCGTCCGCTGCCATCGTTAGTCGAATAAAGGCGCGCTACGTTTTTATGTTGGGATTCGTCCTTCGGCAGACACGACATCCCTCATCTGGTGACCCGGACAACGAACAAGAACGCATCGCCATGGACGAACAAGACACCCTTCAACGACAGCTGGAACTTCTCAACAGACAGCTTCATGCGCAGCAAGAGGTGATCCAGAAGCAAGAGCAACAGCTTCAGGAACGGCACGACCAACCCGATGGTTCCGTGCAGCAGCATCCTGTCGGCTCCGCCGACGATGGCAGAACCCCGGCAGATGGCATCCCGCACTCTGCCCGGCACGGCGTCTGGCGTGTCGCTGTCAAGCTTCCGCCGTTTTGGGCCGACTCGCCCGAGGTATGGTTCGCCCAAGTTGAGGCCCAGTTCTCCCTCGCGCACATCACACAAGACCGCACCCGCTACGATTATGTCGTTGCCCACCTCGATGCCCGCTACGCCAGTGAGGTCCGAGATATCCTTGTCAACCCACCAACGGCCAACCTTTACGAACACCTCAAGACGGAACTCATTCGCCGCCTGTCACCCTCGGAAAGACCAGAAGGTGCGACAACTTCAGTCTGCAGAACTTGCCGAGCGCAAGCCTTCGCAGCTCCTCCGCCACATGCGTGCTCTCGCGGGCAACATGGAAATCCAGGATTCCTTACTGCGAGCACTTTGGCTTCAACGATTTCCACCGCACGTCCAGGCAATTCTGCAGGCTCAGCTTACGCTACCTCTCGACCAAATCGCCGGCATCGTTGATCGCGTCATCGGGGTCTCTTTGCCGCCGTTGTCGCCCACCATTCAGGCTGTCACCGCACCGCTGAACACCATAGAGCTTGCGCGGCGTATCGACGACATCAACCGACAGCTCAGCTCCATTCAACGACGCCTGGATCAACACTTGCCGACGCGCCACTCGCAAAGCCGTGGCCAGAACACTATCCCGTCACAGCAGCCTGGTGATGACGACCGGTGTTACTACCATAGACGCTTCGGGGACAGAGCACGGCAATGTCGACCACCCTGCTCCGCTAGAAATCAGGGAAACGCCAACGGCAGCTCGTAGCCACGGCTGCGAGCTGCCAACCTGGAGGCCGTCGCATCTTCGTCACCGACCAAATTACAAAGCAGCGGTTCCTTGTCGACAGCGGTTCCGACATTTGCTGCTACCCGCGAGCCCACCTTCAAGGTCCCCGTCATTCTGTCTTTCGAGCTCAGCGCGGCAAACCAGTCCACTGTCAAAACTTACGGCTCGCTCCGCCTGCACGTCGAGCTTAAAAACCTTCGCTGTGACCTTCACTGGAATTTCGTCATCGCCGACGTCACAGAGCCAATCATCGCCTCAGACTTTTTGTGCACTACAACCTCCTTCCGGACTGCCGCCACGACCGTCTCATCGACGCGACAGCGGGACATTCTGCGCCAGGACAGCGAACGACTACCCACCAGCCAAACATGAAAGTACTCAGTGTCGAACATAAGTCACCGTACCACGTCATCCTCGCCGAATTTCCCGCTTTTACGCGCCCCAGCGGGTTGCCACGCGACGTGCAGCACACAACCTTGCACTACATCCGGACCACCCCAGGCCCCCCGGTTTTCTGTCGCGCCCGTCGCCTTACCCCGGACCGCATGCGCATAGCCAAAGCAGAGTTCGAAGCCATGCTCCGGGAGGGAATCGCCCGCCCCTCCGACGGCCCATGGGCCTCGCCACTTTACCTCGTGCATATAAGAAGACCGAAGGCTGGCGGCCCTGTGGGGACTACCGTGCCCTCAACGCCCGCACAATTCCGGACAGGTACCCCGTTCACCACATACAGGACTTCGCCCATTGCATTTCCGGCTGCCACGTTTTTTACGTGCTAGATTTGGTCAAGGCCTACACGCAGATACCCGTCAATCCGGACGACATCCTGAAAACTGTAATTATTACTCCTTCGGCTCGTTCGAGTTTCGCTTCATGAGCTTTGGCCTGAGGAACGCTGGACAAACCTTTCAACGCTTCATGGACGAGGTCGTCCGCGGCCTCGTCTTCTGCTTCGTCTATGTTGAAGACATATTGGTCACACCGACGAACACCACAGGCACCCTCGTCTGCTTTTCCAACGCCTCGACGACCACGGCTTACTCGTCAATGTCCCAAAGAGCACGCTCGGCGCTTCAGCCGTCAAATTCCTTGGCCATGAAGTCTCATCAGAGGGAACTCGACCCTTACCTCAACGCATCTCAGACATGCAAAATTACACTCAACCAACCACCGCTAAAGACATTTTCCGTTTCATCGGCATGCTGAACTTTTACAGGCGTTTCTTGCCACACGTAGCCGACTACCAGGCTCCCCTCCATGATGCCTTGGCTGGTCTACAAGGAAACCAACCCGTCACGTGGACACCGGCTTTAACGGAACTTTTCGAAAAATGCAAAGCTGCTCTTTGCACCGCCACACTTCTCTCCCATCCTGTGCCAGACGCTCCCTAGGAGCTCTTCACGGACGCCTCTAGCATCGCCGCAGGCGCCACCCTTATGCAGCACGTAGACAACACCTGGCATCCCTTGGCGTTCTTCTCCTAGAAACTCTCAGCTCACAAAATACGACCCTTTCTGCGGCCCCACATTCTCGAATCGCAGCACTACCTACACCGACCATAAGCCTCTGACCTACGCCTTCTCTCAACGCTGCGACAAACTCCCGCCGGTCCAGCAGAACCAGCTCTCGTTCATCGCCGAGTTTACCACCGACATTAACCATGTCAGCGGGAAGGACAACGTGGTCGCAGATAACAGCTGATGTCCTCGCCGAGGCTCAGACTACGGACGCTGAACTGCAGGAGCTTCTTAAGGGCGGGTCCTCGCTACAGCTGCAGCAAGTCCCCATACCTGAATCGACAAAGACTATCTACTGCGACATATCCACAGCACGAAGCAGGCCTTACGTGCCCCTTTCCCATCGCCGTGGCCTCTTTAACCGGCTGCATAATCTCAGCCATGCCGGCATACGCGCCTCTGCACACCTCGTGGCTGACCGCTATGTCTGGCCCTCCATGAAGCGGGGTTGCCGCACCTGGGCGCGCTCCTGCATTCAATGCCAGCGCGCTAAAGTCACCAGGCATGTCACTTCACCACTCAGCGCATTCCCCCAGAACTCTGGTTGGTTTCAACACGTCCACCTTGATATCATAGGGCCCTTGCCTCCAGCTGGACGCTATCGCTACTGCCTGACGGCCATCGATCGGTACACTCGATGGCCTGAGGCATGGCCCCTCGAGGGAATCGCTGCGGAAGACGTCGTCTCGGCCTTCTTCACCAACTGGATTGCCCGCTTCGGGCCCCCTCGCCGCGTCACCACCGACCAAGGACGACAGTTCGAATCTCACCTTTTCCGGCTGCTCGGGCTGACCATTGGGTTCGAACCACCCATGCGCCAACGGGATGATCGAACATTTCCACCGACAGTTCAAAGCAGTCATCATGTGCCACCCGTACTCAACCTGGCCTGAAGCAATCCCAAGGTCTTCGCGCCACCTTCAAGCCCGAAATTCAGGCTACATCCGCAGAGCTCGTCTACGGGGAACCCCACCGTCTCCCAGGCGAATTTCTGGCTGCACCGCCATCCACCACCTCGACGTCAGATCCCACAGATTTCATCGCCCGGCTCCGACGCACCATCGCTGCCCTCCGCCCGTCACCTGCAGCTCACCACTGTAAGGCCGCCCCTTTCGTCTTCAAGGATCTGGCAACGTGCTCTCACACTTTTCTCTGCGACGACACCGTCCGCCGGCCTTTACAGCCACCTTGCAGCGGACCCTACCCAGTTCTCCGTCGCGACGACAAAACCTTCACCCTCCGCATTAAAGGGAACGCCGTCCGCATCTCTATCGACCGGCTGAAGCCGGCCTACACCGATTCCGCCGAGCCAGGGAATACCAGTACACCCACAGACGTCCATCCACGACCGCCGACATCGCAGCCTGCTTCTGTCACTACACGCAGCGTACGTCGCGTACGCTGCCCAGATTTTTTCAAGCCCTGAGGACTCTCCACTCCGCGGGGGAGGGGCGGGGGTGATGTGGCGACACAGTCCGCGCACATTTCTGCGCACCCTCCGTCTTTTTTTCATCTGGCCCAGCATAACACAGCTGCACGCTGGACTGCATGGTCGACAAAACAGCGCCACCGCCACGTCACCCGAGGTATGCGTCAGCGACGGTGGCTATAAAAACAGGCTGCCTGGCTGAGAAAGACCGCCTTCTACCTTCCGCTACTGGGACGAACGTAGCGTTGGTATGCCCGTCCGCTGCCATCGTTAGTCGAATACAGGAGCGTTACGTTTTTATGTTGGGATTCGTCCTTCGGCAGACACGACATACCACATGCTTCTGGGGGCTGCGATCGCCAACAAAAATTTTTGCTCGAAAAGACGAGGGCTCGGTTGCTATCAGAATTGCTAAACAGTCCGATCTGGAGAACATAAACTAAGGATAACGGTGCACCCACCTGTTCGACACACTTCATAAGAATGATGGCAGGACAAATTGATTGCCAGTACTACGATAGCCAAACTTTTAATCAAAAGCACAGGTCAAACAAAAGACAATTTTCAGTTATACATATGCACATGCGAAGCCTAAAAAACATAGTGGATAGTCTTGAAATACTTCTTCAGTCCCTACACCCCCCCCCATTAAGTTTTCTTCAATAGTATTAACAGAAACTTGGCTAACAGACACGGCACCGCACCTTCCTGGTTAGAAGTGCGTAAGCCTTCGTAGGGATATAAAAAGGGGTAGTGGTATAGCAATTTTTATAAACGAGAGTGTACAGTATGAAGTGCTGAGCGACCTGACTAGATGCGATCAAGTTATTGAAAGCCTGTTTGTCAAATTGTCGAACGTCACTGTTGGCGCGATCTACAGGCAGCCAACCGATTTGCCAATCAATGAAATTTATCGACTTCATCGACAATGCTCTTCGCACTTTACAGACTGTAACAAAATCATTTATGCTTCTTGGTGACGTCAATATTGTTGCAGGAAGAAAGCACGCCCACGAGTGTAAAATAATGTATATTTACAAGTGAGGTTAATAGCGTTCAGGCAACTGCCAGACTTCTGTCTTCCTCTCGTCCAATCCAACTTCTTCCTTCCCTTCACCGTAACATCACCCTCCCGGCGGATTAGCTCCGTCCCGGTGCAAGTTATCGAGCATCACTTAATGGGCGGACATAGGGCTTCAGCCTGGTGACATGAACAACATCGCTGGTGACGTTGGGAGGCACTGAAGGCTGACCGACTGGGGCGATCTCGTATGTCACGTCGGACAGTTGGCGTAAGATCTGGTACGGACCAGAATAACGGCAAAGTAGTTTTTCCGACAAGCAGACGCGACGTGAAGGCGTCCAGAGAAGGACAAGGGAACCAGGTGAAAAATGGGAGTCTCGGTGCCGAAGGTCGTAGCGTCGCTTTTGAGAAGCTTGCGAGACTTTGAGGCGATGACGGGCGACTTCACGGGCCTGGGCGGCTAAGTCAATAGCATGGCGAGCGTAACCAGTGCTGGGTGATTGTACTGCGGAAGGTAGCAACGTGTCAAAGGGCAAGGTGGGGTCGCGGCCATGCAACAGGTAAAATGGTGAAAATCCGGCAGTGTCGGGATGGGACGAGTTGTATGCGAAAGCGATGTATGGTAAAGCAACGTCCAAGTCGTGCTGATCGTCGGAAACGTACATGGCCAGCATTTCAGTTAGCGTGCGGTTGAGTCGCTCGGTGAGGCCGTTAGTTAGAGGGCAGTACGCGGTAGCAATCTGGTGTTCTGTAGAACAGGAGCGGAGCAGATCGTCGACGACCTTGGATAGAAAGTATCGGCCACGATCCGTCAGCAACTGGCAAGGGGGGCCGTGGTGCAGGATGACGTCGTATACTAACAAGTCGGCGACATCTGTAGCGCAGCTGGTTGGTAGCGCTCGTGCGATGGCATATCTCATGGCATAATTGGTTGTTACAGCAATCCATTGTTTCCTTTGATGTAAATTGGAAAGGGCCCAAGGAGGTCTAGGCCCACGTGGAAGAAGGGCTCTGTAGGGATATCAATTGGTTGCAGCAAACCAGCGGGAGGCAAAGCAGGCGTGTTCCGGCGCTGACACAGCTCGCAAGAAGCGACATAACGTCGCGCAGAGCGATAAATGCCGGGCCAGAAGAAGCGTCGCCGCAGGCGGTCGTATGTACGAGTGATGCCCAGATGTCCAGCAGTAGGAGCGTCGTGAAGTTGCTGGAGCACGGCGAGTCGAAGGTGCTTGGGAACGACTAGGAGGAGCTCCGGGCCGTCAGCACGAAGGCTACGACGGTATAAAGTTCCATCGCGCAAGGTGAACATTCGGAGGGACGGGTCATTGGGCGAGGAGCTTAGGCGTTCCATAAGTGTTCGAAGAACAGGATCATTGCGCTGCTCGTCGCCAATATGGAGGAAGCCGGAGAGGGATAGAACACTGATGTCCGAGTCTGCATCGGTATCGTCCGGTTGATCCACGGGATTGCGGGACAGGCAGTGAGCGTCTTTATGCAGGCGCCCTCGTTTATACATAATAGAAAATGTATATTCTTGTAGACGCAAGGCCCAACGTGCAAGTCGTCCAGTTGGGTCCTTCAAAGAGGAGAGCCAGCAGAGGGCGTGATGATCGGTTACGACGCAGAAGCTCCGACCGAAAAGGTACGGCCGAAATTTTGCGACCGCCCATACGAGCGCGAGACATTCTCTCTCAGTAATGGAGTAATTTCGCTCGGGCGTGGAAAGAAGGCGGCTAGCGTAAGCGATGACACGGTCTTGGCCCTGTTGACGCTGAGCGAGGACAGCGCCGATGCCATGACCACTCGCGTGAGTTCGTACTTCAGTGGGCGCAGAAGGGTCAAAGTGCGACAGAATTGGGGAAGTTGTGAGCCGCTCAATCAAGGTAGAGAACTCTTTTTCCTGCAGTGGTCCCGAAGAGAAAGAGACGTCTTTCTTAAGAAGGTCAGTGAGAGGGTGAGCTATGTTGGCAAAATTTTTCACAAATCGCCGGAAATAAGAGCACAAGCCCAGAAAACTGCGTACATCGTTTGTGGAACAAGGTACAGGAAAATTTCGCACGGCGTGAACTTTTTGTGGATCAGGTTGGATTCCGGCGGCGTTTACGAGATGGCCGACCATGTTAATGTCACGGCGACCGAAATGGCACTTGGAGGAGTTTAGCTGAAGACCAGCCCTGCGAAACACGGAGAGTATGCTTGTGAGGCGCCGCAGATGGCTCTCAAAGTTCGGCGAAAACACAATCACATCGTCGAGGAAACAGAGGCACGTAAACCACTTCAAGCCGCGCAAGAGAGAGTCCATCATGCGCTCGAATGTAGCTGGCGCATTGCATAATCCAAAGGGCATGACTTTAAATTGGTAAAGACCGTCCGGTGTGACGAAGGCGGTTTTCTCGCGGTCCCTCTCATCGACGCTAATCTGCCAATAACCAGAGCGAAGGACAACTGATGAAAAGTATTGGGATCCGTGAAGGCAGTCAAGAGCGTCAACAATGCGAGGCAGGGGATAAACATCCTTCTTTGTTATCCTGTTGAGGTGACGGTAGTCAGCGCAGAAGCGCCACGAGTTATCTTTCTTCTTTACTAAGACAACTGGTGATGCCCACGGGCTACTTGCAGGTTCAATGACTCCCTTGTCCATCATCCTGTCTACCTCTTTTTGTATGATGGCCCTTTCAGTTGCGGAGACACCATATGGCCGCCTATGAATGAGGCTGGCGTCACCGGTGTTGATGCGATGCGTGACAACAGATGTCTGGCCAAGTGGACGGTCGTCCAAATCAAAGATATCCCCATAAGATGACTGGAGGCGACGAAGAGCTGCTGTTTGCTCGGATGGAAGGTCAGGGGCGATCATCTTAGAAACATCGTCCGTAGGCGTCGAGTACGGAGGAGTGGGTGACAATGGTCCGTTAGTACTGAGGAAGGATTCAGAGGTCAAAGAAGAAACCTCAAATTCTTCCAAAGGAGTGATATGCGCTATGGCGATACCGTATGGCAGCACATGCGTCGAAAATCCAAAATTGAGGATGGGCATGCGAGTGCAGCTGTCGCGGATCCGGACTAAGGTGCTCGGCAGGGCAATATTGCGCGACAAAACCACGTCAGTAAGCGGCGACACGACGTACTCGCCATCAGGTACGGGAGGACAGGGCGTTAGGAGGACATTTGTAGCCGCTTGTGGAGACAGCCTTGCAAACTCAGCAGAACATAAACGGTGTGAAACACAAGTTGTTGTGTCGGCAGGAAGCGGCAGATCCAACTGTACAACACCTGCGGAGCAGTCAATTTGGGCAGATTGTTTCGAAAGGACGTCGACGCCGAGAATTAGGTCGTGCGGACAGTGTTCAAGGACGATAAATAGAACAACGGTATAATGGCCCCCAATGGTCACACGTGCTGTGCACATTCCAAGGACAGGTGAAGTACTCCCATCGGCGACTCGCACAGTGCCCAGTACGGCGGGTGTCAGAACCTTCTTGAGCCTTCGGCGGAGAGCAGCGCTCCTAACTGAAAGCTGCGCTCCTGTATCACCGAGAGATCTAACAGGAATGCCATCAACTTCAATGGCCAGTAGGTTTCCACATGTAGGCAGAGTCAACAGAGGATTTGTGGGCCGGGTCGTAGTTGCAGCTTCACCTCCGGGAGCTGAACCGCCTAGTTTCCCGAAGCGAAGCGACCGGTTGCAGAAGGGGACGAAGAGCGGTGAACGAGAGGCGAACGGGACCTACGACCTTGCGGAGACGGGGAGCGGCTAGATCTTGGTGGAGCACTGTCGGCGTTGATGTTCCTAGTCGGCGTATAGGGCGAGAAAGTGCGATTGTCTGGTACTTGGCGGTAGTGACTCAGAGACGACCACCGAGGAGGCGACGACCAGTGGTTGCGGCAATGACGGGCGATGTGTCCAATACCGGAACAATTAAAGCAGATGGGTTTATCGTCCGCTGTGCGCCAGTTAGCTGGGTTGCGACGGGGTGGCGGAAAGCTTCGCGTCTGGGAGCGAGCGGCCGGAGAAATCTGGTAGGTGTTTGTATGGCGGACCGAGCAGAGAGATGGAATGCCCAAACTTGCCATTTCCTCCCGAACGACCGCTTGTATAGGCGAGATAGCGGGCACGCTTTCCCGACAGTCGGGAAGAACCGGAGCCATGGCCTCAAGCTCACGGCGAACGATTCGCGTGATATCTTCCGGTCCTGCGGGCTGAAGGAACCGCGGCGGGTTTTCGTAAGAAGATGTCGCGGCGGTATTGGGCAATCGGTCGAAAGTTTGAGCGACGCGGCGGGCTTTCGCTTGTTCGAAGCGCCGGCACTCCCTTACACTTGCATCGACAGTGGCACAATCCTTACACATCAGGAGATTGAATGCATCGTCTGCAATACCTTTCAGTATGTGAGCAATCTTGTCTGCCTCGGCCATGTTGTCATCAGCCTTGCGACAGAGGGCCAGCACATTCTGTATGTACATGACATAGGATTCTGTGGACGTCTGAGCGTGGCACGCAAGTTCTTTTTTTGCTGCCAGCTGACGACCGACAGGTCTGCCAACAGGTCCCGTATTTTTTCTTTGCAGACATCCCAGATCGTTAGGTCAGCTTCGTTTCTGTCGTACCATTGCTTCGCAGTTCCTCTTAGATAGAATATCACGTTTGTAGCATCATTGTTGAAGCCCACCTGTTGTCGCACACTCGCTCGTACATCGTAAGCCAGTCCTCGACGTCGGCGTTGTCCATGCCACAAAATGTCCCTGGGTCCCGCGCATGAGTGAGGATGACCGTTGGCACGTGCTGCTGAGGCGTTGTCGCTTGTGTCGGTTGATTTGCCATTGTGGCGGCAGGTAGATGACGTCCGCTGCGAAGTTCCGTGATTGTACCCCGCACCTGCCACCAAAATGTTGCAGGAAGAAAGCGTGCCCACGAGTGTAAAATAATGTATATTTATAAGTGAGGTTAATGGCGTTCAGGCAACTGCCAGACTTCGTCTTCCTCTCGTCCAATCCAACTTCCTTCCCTTCACCGTAACAATATAGACACGATATCAGATAGTCCATGCGCAAGAGACTTTCATGACATACTAAATTTGTATGTCTGTTCTAATCTGATATCACTGCCAACAAGGGTCACAGTAGATACTGCCACGAGTCTTGATGTGTGTGTTACCAGCATAGATGATGCAAATGTTACGGCTGGTGTTCTCAGATATGACATCAGCGATCATTTGCCAGTGTTCTGCTTGGGCTTTCCCTGCCAGAAAAATTATGTTTTTCCTCAAGAAAAAATGTTGTATTGAGCAATAACTAATGAAACCTTGATGACGTTTCATAACTATATAGCAGAAGAGAACTGGGATGCTGTGGTCAAGCAATGCAACGCCACACTGGCTTACCAGGTCTTTTTGATGAAATTTCAGCATTGCTACGATTTGGCCTTTCCACTCCGAGAAAGTGCCGAGAACAGTAAACGGATTAGAAAACCATGGGTTACTAGGGAGCTGTACAGAAGAATAAAAGAGAAAAACAGAAAATTTCAACAGTTTCTTAAAACCTGAGATTCATGCGTACCGAATGAATTCAAACTGAGAAACAAATTGAACTCGGATCTAAAATACGCAAAGTCCAATTATTTCCAAACTAAATTCCACGTCGTTCAAAATGACAGCAAAAAGACATGTGAGCTACTAAACAACATATTAGCAAGAAATCAAGCCAACTGTGGTGTGAACGGAATCTGCATTGACAATGTGCTTCTAACTGGGAACAATTTAGTAGAAGCAATGAATCGGCATTTCGTCAAAGTAGGTGTTTATTCAGGACGGCATGGCACTCACAGTGACTGCGTACACATAAATAGCTTGATGGAGTCAATCATGCTTGCCCCTACAACGTCTCATGAAGTTGAAACAATAATAGGAAATTAAAAAAAACCAAGTCGCTTGTGCAGACGACGGGATAAAAGTTTTGCCTATTAAGCAAGTGGTATGCTTGATAAGCCCCATATTATGGCATATAATAAATCAGATGCTTCTTAGCGGAGATTTTCCAGACGATTTGAAGATCGTAAAAGTTACACCTGTCTACAAAGGCGGTGGTGAGACCAACATTAATAATTATAAGCCCATCTCAGTTCTGACAGTGTTTTCAAAGGTATTTGAATACGTCATCAATCACAAGCTTAGCGGTTTCTTTAATAAACACCGAGTAATAACAGAAGCTCAGTACGGCTTTCAAGCAAACAAATCAGCAGAGATTGCTCTCGTTGACATAAAGGATAAGATAATTGAAAATATAGAAAAAATTGCTCCCTCTTGACTTATTTATAGATTTCAGCAAAGCCTTCCTCAGTGTTCAACATAATATTGTCACGTGGTCGTGACGTCAAAGAACACAGTAGCAAAACTGTGAAAGGCAAAAACTAGCTTTTATTGGGCGAACCTGTGCCCACCAAACAGGCTACACTTAAAGCACAACGAGAGCGGCGAACACAGTCGGCGATCGTCGTAAACTCTGATCAGCGAGTCAAGCGCGTCGGCTTTTATACAGGAGTCGTCGAATGTTCCAGACTAATCGTTCGGACCCGCGTACCGTCCTCAAAGTTCTACACCATTCGCGTCACACGATGAAATCAGATAACACAACGTTCGACGACAACAGATAGCCGGGTAGAAGTATCTATAACTTTCCAGAAACTTCGGATACATGCAGGCGCGTCCCGCGCTGTGCGATTACATTTGTTAGGTGGCGAAACGTGGTCGCTCGATAAAGATAAGTACACGTGTCAATACCCCCCCTCTTAAAAAAAGCATCGACCCGATGCTGCATACAAACGAAATAAGAAAAACACCCGTAGCAAATAAAACAACAAAATAAGAAAGTTCGTTAGCGTCTGTAAAAGGGTTTCAGACGCACCACGTGGACCACTTCAGATCGCGCGCGGCGCCGCTGTGAATGCGAAATTCCGTCTGGCACGACCTCATAGTCCAGTGCGCCAATACGTCGAATGACCTTGTAGGGTCCGAAATAGCGGCGCAATAGTTCCTCACTCAGTCCTCGTCGGCGTATCGGTGTCCAAACCCAAACTCGGTCGCCGGGCTGGTACTCGACGAAGCGTCGTCGGAGGTTGTAGTGTCGGCTGTCGGTCCTCTGTTGGTTCTTGATCCGCAGGCGGGCGAGCTGTCGGGCTTCTTCGGCGCGCTGGAGATAGCTAGCGACGTCAACATTCTCTTCATCAGTGACGTGGGGCAGCATGGCGTCGAGCGTCGTCGTCGGGTTCCTGCCGTAAACCAGCTTAAACGGCGTGATCTGTGTTGTTTCTTGCAGGGCCGTGTTGCAAGCGAAGGTTACATACGGCAGGACCGCGTCCCACGTCTTGTGCTTGACGTCGACATACATTGCTAGCATGTCGGCGAGGGTCTTGTTCAGGCGCTCCGTGAGACCATTCGTCTGCGGATGGTAGGCAGTTGTCCTCCTGTGGCTTGTCTGGCTGTACTGCAGAATGGCTTGGGTGAGCTCTGCTGTAAAAGCCGTTCCTCTGTCGGTGATGAGGACTTCTGGAGCACCATGTCGCAGCAGGATGTTCTCGACGAAAAATTTCGCCACTTCGGCTGCGCTGCCTTTTGGTAGAGCTTTAGTTTCAGCAAAGCGGGTGAGATAGTCCGTCGCCACGACGATCCACTTATTCCCGGATGTTGACATCGGAAACGGCCCCAACAAATCCATCCCAATCTGCTGGAATGGTCGGCGAGGAGGTTCGATCGGCTGTAGTAATCCTGCTGGCCTTGTCGGTGGTGTCTTGCGTCGTTGACAGTCTCGGCATGTCTTGACGTAACGGGCGACGTCGGCGGTCAGACGCGGCCAGTAATACCTTTCCTGTATTGGCGACAGCGTCCGGGAAAACCCGAGGTGCCCAGCGGTTGGATCGTCGTGTAGGGCGTGCAGTATTTCTAGTATTTCTGGACGCAGCGCTGACGGTACAACAAGAAGGTAGCTGGCGCGGACTGGTGAGAAGTTCTTCTTCACGAGCAGGTTGTTTTGTAGCGTGAACGAAGATAACCCGCGCTTAAATGCCCTAGGGACAACGTCGGTGTTCCCTTCCAAATACTCGACGAAACCTTTTAGCTCCGGGTCTGCTCGTTGCTGTTTAGTGAAGTCTTCCGCGCTTATTATCCCAAGGAAGGCGTCGTCGTCTTCGTCGTGCGGCGGGGGATCGATGGGGGCGCGTGATAAGCAGTCGGCGTCGGAGTGTTTTCTTCCGGACTTGTATATTACCGTGACGTCATATTCTTGTAGTCTGAGGCTCCACCGCGCCACCCGTCCTGAAGGGTCCTTTAAGTTAGCTAGCCAACACAACGCATGGTGGTCGCTGACGACTTTGAATGGCCTGCCATAGAGGTAAGGGCGGAATTTAGCTGTAGCCCAAATGATGGCGAGGCATTCCTTTTCAGTCGTAGAATAATTGCTTTCCGCTTTTGACAGCGACCGGCTAGCATACGATATCACCCGTTCAAGTCCTTCTTTCCTCTGGACTAGGACGGCACCGAGGCCTAGGCTACTGGCGTCAGTGTGAATTTTGGTATCGGCGTCCTCGTCGAAGTGTGCAAGTACCGGCGGCGACTGCATCCGTCGTTTGAGTTCTTGAAATGCCTTGGCCTGCGGCGTTTCCCACTTGAACTCGACATCACATTTGGTTAGATGTGTTAGCGGCTCCGCGATGCGTGAAAAGTCCTTGACAAAGCGCCTATAGTTGGCACACATGCCAAGGAATCTGCGCACTGCCTTCTTGTCGGTTGGCTGCGGGAATTTTGCGATGGCAGCTGTCTCCTTTGGGTCGGGGCGTACTCCTGATTTGCTGATGACGTGGCCTAGGAACAAAAGCTCATCGTAAGCGAATCGACACTTTTCCGGCTTCAGAGTGAGCCCTGATGACTTGATGGCCTCTAGTACTGTCGCAAGCCGCCTCAGGTGATCGTCGAAATTTCCGGCGAAGACGACGACGTCATCCAAGTAAACGAGACAGGTCTGCCACTTCAATCGTGCTAAAACTGTGTCCATCACGCGCTGGAACGTTGTAGGCGCCGAGCACAGTCCGAATGGCATAACCTTGAACTCGTAGAGGCCGTCTGGGGTGACGAAGGCCGTCTTTTCGCGATCTCTTTCATCGACTTCTATTTGCCAATAGCCAGACTTCAGGTCCATTGACGAGAAGTATTTAGCGTTGCAGAGCCGATCCAGTGCGTCGTCTATCCGTGGGAGGGGGTAGACTTCCTTCTTCGTGATCTTGTTCAGACGACGATAATCGACGCAGAAACGCAGGGTTCCGTCCTTTTTTTTCACCAAGACTACAGGAGATGCCCACGCGCTTTTGGACGGCTGGATTATGTCGTCGCGCAGCATTTCGTCGACTTGGTGCCTTACAGCTTCACGTTCTCGCGTCGAAACTCGGTATGGGCTCTGGCGGAGAGGTCGAGCGCCCTCTTCGGTTATTATGCGATGCTTAGCGACTGGGGTTCGTGGAATCCTTGATGACGTCGAAAAGCACTCTTTGTATTGTCGAAGTAGACTTCTGAGCTGTTGTTGCTTAATCGTGGGGAGACTTGGATTTATGTCGAAGTCTGGCTCGGGAACTACGGTCGTCGGGGTAGATGCGGCAGAATCAGAGAGGACAAACGCATTGCTGTTTTCCAGAATTTCCTCGATGTATGCGATCGTCGTGCCCTTGTTGATGTGCTTGAACTCCTGGCTGAAGTTTGTCAGCAACACTTTCGTGTGTCCTCCGTGCAGTCGAGCGATCCCTCTTGCGACGCAAATTTCACGGTCTAGCAGTAGACGTTGGTCGCCTTCGATGACGCCTTCTACGTCAGCGGGTGTTTCGGTGCCGACCGAAATAAAAATGCTGGAGCGAGGCGGGATGCTCACGTGATGTTCGAGCACACTCAAGGCGTGGTGACTACGACAGCTCTCCGGCGGTATCGCTTGATCTTGTGACAGCGTTATCGATTTCGACTTCAGGTCGATGACTGCGCCATGTTGATTCAGGAAGTCCATGCCGAGAATTACGTCTCGTGAACAATGTTTGAGGATAACGAAGGTGGCAGGGTAAGTCCGGTCATGAATGGTAATTCTTGCGGTGCAGAATCCAGTCGGCGTGATGAGGTGTCCTCCAGCGGTCCGAATTTGAGGGCCTTCCCATGCAGTCTTAACCTTCTTCAACTGGGCGGCGATGTGTCCACTCATGACGGAGTAATCAGCACCGGTGTCCACTAAGGCGGTAACTGCGTGGCCGTCGAGAAGCACGTCGATGTCCGTGGTTCTTTGTCTCGCATTGCAGTTAGGTCGTGGCGTCGGATCACGGCTGCGTCGTGTTGAACTGAGGTTGGAACGTCGCGTCGTCAAGTCGTCATTCGTCGGTGTAGTCTTGCCTTCCTGACTTCGTCGGGACGGCGGCGTGTCGTTGTTATGTCGTCGAGATAGTTTCTTCGTCGTCTTCGTCGGCGGCGGAGGATCTTCGTCAGTTCGACGAACAGCAACCGCACCTCCATCGGTTGCTGCTTCTAGTATTCCGGATATGGGCGCGCTGACCGGCCCCGGGCTGGGCCAGTGTATGGTCGGCGCTGCGGCGACAGGTAGCGTCCTGGAGATGGCGAACGTGATGGTCGTCGAGTGCTCCACTGAGTAGCGGCGAGGTAGTCGGCGATGTCACAAGGTCGTTCACCTTCCCTCGGGCGCTGTGCGTCGACGGCGAAGCCTCGCCATCCCAGGTCGCGGTATGGGCATCGGCGGTACACATGGCCGGCTTCGCCGCAGTGGTAGCAGAGCGGGCGGTGGTCGGGGGCGCGCCAAATGTCCGTCTTCCTCGCGTAGGTGCGCTGGGCGACGGGTGCTCATGCTGGCGCTGGCGGCGGCGGACGACGGAACTGCGGCGTGACAGGGCCCTGGCGCGGTCGCGGAAGGGGGCCTTGACGGCGTGCGACGGCGGCGTAGGTCATCGCTTGCGGCTCAGGCTGGGGCGATACAGGGGCTACTCCAAGTTGTTGTTGGAGCTCCTCACGCACGGCGTCGCAATCGAAGCCACTTGAGGCTGTGATGGTGGGAACAGCTTTTGTAGCTCCTCCCACACGACCGCTCGGATAGTCTCGCGCAGGTCGTCGGTGGCCAGTGATTGAACTCCGGCGTAGTTTGTCGAGTTTGTGCGGCGGTCGAATTGCCGCTTTCGCATCTCGAGTGTCTTCTCGATGCTGGTGGCCTCGCGAAGAAACTCGTCGACGGTCTTCGGTGGGCTTCGTACCATTCCGGCAAAAAGTTCCTCCTTCACACCACGCATCAGCAGGCGGACTTTCTTCTCCTCGGGCATTTCAGGGTCGGCGTGGCGGAAGAGACGGCTCATTTCTTCCGCGTAGATCGCGGTCGTCTCATTAGGTAGCTGCACCCGGGTTTCTAATAGCGCTTGGGCTCGTTCTCGGCGTACGACGCTTGCGAATGTCTGCAGGAAGCCGCTTCGGAAAAGTTCCCAGGTCGTTAAGGTGGCTTCTCGGTTCCCAAACCACGTCCTGGCCGCGTCTTCCAAAGCGAAGAAGACATATCGCAGTTTGTCGTCGCTGTTCCAATTGTTAAAGGTAGCGACTCTCTCGTGTGTCTCAAGCCAGCTTTCCGCGTCCTCGAAAGTTGAACCGCGGAACGTCGGAGGCTCCCCGGGCTGCTGCAGCACGACGGGGGACGCTGGGGCTGCCATTGGGGTGGACTTGGTGGCCACCTTTCTAGTCGTCTCAGGCAAAAGTCCGTGCTCCGGGGGCAGTCCTTGCAGCCTGCGGCTACCTTGCTCGTTCTTGGCGACGTTGGTGTCTTCCGCGTGACGGCTTGGGTCACGGCTTTGTGGGGGCGTCCGGTACATGAACGCAAAGCACCTCCACCAGATGTCACGTGGTCGTGACGTCAAAGAACACAGTAGCAAAACTGTGAAAGACAAAAACTAGCTTTTATTGGGCGAACCTGTGCCCACAAAACAGGCTACACTTAAAGCACAACGAGAGCGGCGAACACAGTCGGCGATCGTCCTAAACTGTGATCAGCAAGTCAAGCGCGTCGGCTTTTATACAGCAGTCGTCGAATGTTCCAGACTAATCGTTCGGACCCGCGTACCTTCCTCAAAGTTCTACACCATTCGCGTCACACGATGAAATCAGATAACACAACGTTCGGCGACAATAGATACCCCGGTAGAAGTATCTATAACTTTCCAGAAACTTCGGATACATGCAGGCGCGTCCCGCGCTGTGCGATTACATTTGTTAGGTGGCAAAACGTGGTCGCCCGATAAAGATAAGTACACGTGTCAATATATTGTTAAGAAAATAAGAAAAATATGGTATTAGAGGAGTAGCAATAAAACTATTCCGGAGTTATCCAGAGAAACGTTATCAATATGTACGTGTTAACAATTGGTCCTACAGTAAGCTCGAAGTACAACAGGGCGTACCCCAGGGCTCTATTCTGGGACCCCTACTTTTTCTTATCTATATAAATGATATTATAGCAATACATGGATCCCCGCAATAAATAATGTATGCAGGCGATACTAATGTTTTTTTTTCACCGGAGAAACCATGCAATGTTTAGAGACGTCTGTTAATGACAACTTACTACAGTTATCTGCATGGCTTCAAAGAAATCGCTTGAGTCTAAATATAAATAAAACAAAGTACGTCATTTTTAAGCCAATTCATAAACATGACTGCTACCCGGTTAACATTAGATTTGAAGGACGCCTGCTGGAACAGGTTACTGAACAAAAATTTTTAGGTGTCCGGTTTAACCACAACCTCTCATGGAATACTCACGTTATTAAACTAAAATCAAGCCTTTCGCGCACCATTGGGTGCATTTACAAAGTACATCTCATACCCAAACGTTTAAAGCAGACACTATACTATTCACTGGTTTACTCTAGTATGAGCTATGGAATCTTGACTTGGGGAACAACAACAGCTATTAACTACTACAAAAGCAAATTTTGCGAATACTGGAAAATTTTAAAGGCAACAAGCAGTTATTGAGAACACAGCCGTTATTTACCAAATATAACATGTTGAAGGCTGACCAGGTGTACTACTTTAAGCTATTGCAATGGATCAATAAATACAAGTTTTACATTTCCGCAGTGCCCAGCTCAAGTTCATACAGTACCCGAAACCCAAAACGAAAAATGCCGCAAGTTAGAACCAACTGTGGAAGGAAAGCATTATCTTTTCAAAAAACCAATGCTCTAAACAGAAGTGATATGCAAGTCGACTTTATGAAAGGTGTATATACATTTAAGAAATATTCTAGGAAGTTTCTTGTGAACAGTGACACTATGTTTTCATTATTGTAAATAACCTCAAAATGTGCGCTTTGTTCTCCCTTGCCATGCTCCTCCCAGCTACTGCAATTTTGATACACGGCTGTGAAATCGTGCTTGGTTTCTGTGTTTTGGTTCTTGTGATAAGTGTCATGGCTATGAATGACGTTGTTGAACGTGCTGACTGATAACTGAATTATTGTGTTCTGTATTTACGTTGCAGACATTATGTTGCGTACGTAAATATGTTGTACCAATTATTTACTGACTTCATATTCGAGCAGTCACTAGTCTCCCTTTTTAATATTGCCCACTGTCAGAACCTATGATGTCTGTCTGACTGAACTTTGTTGACGTATTTCCTCTGTGTATATTGTGCAAGGGGGCCGGGGCCTTTGTCAGGCGCTCTGTCGCCTTTAGCCTCGGCCCCCTCTTAGACTGTGTCTGAGGAAACAATAAAGAAAGAAAGAAAGAAAGCTACTGTACACTTCAAATGTAGATACAGTGACTTCATATTTGCAAGAAGACAAACAATACTTTTTCTCATTAAGAGAGTGTGCACTTAAAACGCCGCTGACACAAACTAGAGAACTGGCTTCATTGGTTTCTTAGTTTGTATGCAGAGTGTTACCTCACTTTACAGGCATCTAATTCATGATAACCAGTTGCTGGCATATTGTCACGTGGTGGTGACGTTGAAGAACACAGTAGCAATAGTGTGGATAACAAAACTAACTTTATTGGGCGAACCTGTGCCCACAAAACAGGCTACAATTATAGCACAACGATAGTGGCGAACACTGTCGGCGATCGTTGAAAATCTGATGAGCGGGTCAAGCGCGTCGGCTATTATAGATCAGTCGTCGAATGTTCCAGATTAACCGCTGGGACCCGCGTGTCCTCCACAAAGTTCTACACTATTCGCGTCGCGCATAGATGCAATCAGATCACACAAGTTGCGGTGAAAGACAGTGGACGGAACCATCGATAACATTCCAGAAACTTCTTTTACATGCAGGCGCGTCCTGCGCTGTGTGATAACATTTGTTAGGCGGCGAAACGTGGTCGCTCGATAAAGTTAAGTACACGTGTCATTACCCCCCTTTTAAAAAGCATCCACCCGATGCTGCAAACAAACGAATGTAATAAACAAAAGCACTCCTAGCAAAGAAAACAACAAAAATAAGGAAGTTCGTCAGCGTCCGTAAAAGGGTTTAAGGCGCACCACGTGGACCACTTCAGATCGTGCGCGGCGCCGCTGTGAATGCGAAATGCCGTCTGGCACGACCTCCTAGTCCAGAGCGCCAATACATCGGATAACCTTGTCGGGTCTTAAATAGCATCGGAGTAGTTTCTCAATGAGTCTTGTCGGCGTATCGGTGTCCATGCCCACACACGGTCGCCGGGCTGCTACTGGACGAAGCGTCGTCGGAGATGAAGTGTCGGCTGTCGATCCTCTGATGGTTCTTGATCCGCAGGCGGGCGAGCTGTCGGGCTTCTTCGGCGCAAGAAGCCCGACAAGCTTCTTCGTCAAGCTTTTCCTCCTCAGTGACGTGCGGCAGCATGGCGTCGAGCGTCGTCGTAAGGTTCCTTCCGTAAACCAGCTTAAATGGCGTGATCTGTGTTGTTTCTTGCACCGCCGTGTTGTAAGCGAATCTTACGTACGGCAGGACCGCATCCCACGTCTTGTGTTCCACGTCGACGTACATTGCTAGCATGTCGGCGAGGGTCTTGTTCAGGCGCTCCGTGATACCATTCGTCTGCGGATGGTAGGCAGTTGTCCTCCTGGCACTTGTCTGCCTGTATCGCAGAACGCCTTGCGTGAGCTCTGCTGTAAAAGCCGTTCCTCCCTCGGTGATGAGGACTTCTGGAGCACCATGTCGCAACAGGATGTTCTCGACAAAAAATTTCGCCACTTCGGCTGCGCTGCCTTTCGGCAGAGGTTTAGTTTCAGCGAAGCGGGTGAGATAGTCCGTCGCCACGACCATCCACTTATTTCCGGAAGTTGATGTCGAATATGGTCCCAACAAGTCCATCCCTATCTGCTGAAATGGTCGGTAAGGAGGCTTGATCGGCTATAGTAATCCCGCTGGCCTTGTCGGTGATGTCTTGCGTCGCTGACAGTCTGGGGATGTCCTGACGTAACGGGCGACATCGGCTGTTAGGTGCGGCCAGTAATACCTTTCTTGTATCCTCGACAGCGTCCGGGAGAAACCGAGGTGCCCAGCGGCCGGATCGTCCTGTAGGCCGTGCATTACGTCTGGACGCAGCACCCACGGAACAAGAAGGTAGTTGGCGCGGACTCGAGAGAAGTTCTTCACGAGTAGGCTGTTGTGAAGCGTGAACTAGGACAATCCACGCTTAACTGCCCTAGGGACAACGTCGGTGTGCTCTTCCAAACACTCGACTAGGACTTTTAGCTCCGGGTCCCCTCGTTGTTGTTCGGCGAAGTCTTCCGCGCCTATTATTCCAAGGAAGGCGTCGTCATCCTCGTCATCTTGCGGCGGCGGGTCAATGGGGGCGCGTGATAGGCAATCGTCATCTGAGTGTTTTCGTCGGGACTTGTATGTTACAGTGGTGTCGTATTCCTGTAGTCTGACGCTCCACCGTGCCAGCCGTCCTGAAGGGTCGTTTAAGTTAGCTAGCTAACATAAACGCGTGATGGTCGCTGACCACTTTGAATGGCCTACCATATAGGTAAGGGCAAAACTTCGCTGTAGCCCAAACTATGGCGAAGCATTCCTTTTCCGTTGTAGGATAATTGCCTTCCGCTTTTGACAATGACCGGCTAGCGTAAGCTATCTCGTGTTCATGTCCATCTTTTCTCTGGGCTAGGACGGCACCGAGGCCTGTCAGTGTGGATTTCGGTATCGGCGTGCTCGTCGAAGTGCGCAAGTGCGGGCGGTGACTGCATGCGTCGTTTGATTTCTTGAAATGCGTCGGCCTGCGGCGTTTCCCACTTGAACTCGACGTCACATTTAGTTAGATGTGTCAGCGGCTCAGCGATGCGTGAAAAGTCCTTGACAAATCGCTTGTAGTAGGCACACATGCCAAAAAATCTACGCACTGTCTTCTTGTCGATGGGCTTCGGGAGCTTTGCGATGGCAGCTGTCTTCTGCCGGTCGGGGCAGGCTCCAGACTTGCTGACGACGTAGCCTAGGAACCGAAGCTCATCGTAAGCGAAGCGACACTTTTCTGGCTTCAGAGTGGGCCCTAAAGACTTGATGGCCTCGAGTATTGTTGCAAGCCGCCTAAGGTGATCGTCGAAATTTCCGGCGAAGACAACGACGTCATCCAAGTAAATAAGACAGGTCTGCCAATTCAATCCTCCTAAAACTGTGTCCATCAGGCACTGGAACGTTGCAGGCGCCGAGCACAGTCCAAATGGCATAACCTTGAACTCGTAAAGGCCGTCTGGCGTGATGAAGGCGGTCTTTTCGCGATCTCTTTCGTCGACTACTATTTGCCAATAGCCAGACTTGAGGTCCATCGACGGGAAGTATTTAGCGTTGCTGAGCCGATCCAATGCGTCGTCTATCCGTGGGAGGGAGTATACGTACTTCTTCGTGATCTTGTTCAGACGATGATAATCGACGCAGAAACGTAGAGTTCCGTCCTTTTTCTTTACCAGGACAACAGGGAATGCTCAAGGGCTTTTCGACGGCTGGATGATGTCATCGTGCAGCATTTCGTCGACTTCTTCTCTTATAGTTTCATGTATCTCGCGGCGAAACTCGGTAAGGGTTCTGGCGGAGTGGTCGAGCGCACTCCTCGGCGATTATGCGATGCTTGGCGTCTGGTGTTTGTCGAATCCTCGATGACGTCGAAAAGCAGCCTTTGTATTGTCGGAGCACACTTCTGAGCTGCTGTTGCTTAATCACGGGAAGACTTGGATTAATGTCGTAGTCTGGTTCGGGAACTATGGTCGTCGGGGTAGATGCGGCGGAATCCGAGAGGACAAACGCATTACTGGTTTCCAGAATTTCGTCGATGTACGCGATCGTCGTGCCCTTGCTGATGTGCTTGAACTCCTGGCTGAAGTTTGTCAACACTTCAGTTTTCCCTCCATGCAGTCGAGCGATCTCTCTTGCGACGCAAATTTCACGGTCTAGCAGTAGACATTGGTCGCCTTCGATGATGCCTTCCACGTCAGCGGGTATTTCGATACTGACTGAAATAACAATGCTGGAGCGAGGCGGGATGCTCACTCGATCTTCGAAGCGACTCAAGGCGTGGTGACTACGAGGGCTCTCCGGTGGTATCGCTTTATCTTCCGACAGCGTTATTGGCTTTGGCTTCAGGTCGATGATTGCGCCGTGTTGGTTCAGGAACTGCAGTTAAACACGTTGTGGGGCTAGTTGGTGCATAGCTTTCAATAGGTGAAGCGCCAATATTGACGGCACACAAGAAGAAATACAGGCAGGACAAGTCGCTTCCGTTCTGTATTGATTGGTTCAGGAAGTCCATACCGAGAATGACGTCTCGTGAAAACTGTTGGGGGATAGCGAAGGTGGCAGGGTAAGTTCGGTCATGAATGGTAATTCTTGCCGTGCAGATTCCAGTCGGCGTGATGAGGTGTCCTCCAGCTGTCCGAATTTGAGGGCCTGCCCATGCGCTCTTAACTTTCTTCAACTGGGCGGCAATGTGTCCACTCATTACGGAGTAATCAGCCCCTATGTCCACTAAGGCGGTAACTGCGTGGCCGTCGAGAAGCACGTCGAGGTTGGTAGTTCTTTGTCTGGCGTTGCAGTTAGGTCTTGGCGTCGGAACACGGCTGCGTCGTGTTGAACTGAAGTTGGAACGTCGCGTCGTAAAGTCGTCTTTCCTCGGTGTAGTCTTGGCTTCCTCACTTTGTCGGGAGGGCGGCGTGTCGCTATTATGTCGTCGAGATGGTCTCTTCGTCGTCTTCGTTGGCGGTGGAGGATCTTCGTCAGTTCGACGAACAGGAACCGCACCTCCATTGGTTGCTGCTTTTAGTTTTCCGGATATGGGCTCGCAGAGCGGCCCCGTGCTGGGCCAGTGTATGGACGGCGCTGCGGCGACGGGTAGGGGCCTGTTGACGGCGCCCGGGATGTTCGTCCAGGGCTCCATTGAGTAGCGGCGAGGTAGTCGGTGATATCAGCAGGGCGTTTGCCTGCCCGAGTTCGCGGTGCGTGGACGGCGAACCCTCGCAATCCCGCATCGCGGTATGGGCATCGGCGGTACACATGGCCGGCTTCCCCGCAGTGGTAGCAGAGCAGGCGGTGGTCAGGAGCGCGCCAAACGTCTGCCTTCCTCGGGTAGCTGCGCTTGGCGACGGGTAGGCGTGCTGGCGGCGGCGGCAGTAGTCGACGGAATTGCGGCCATACCCGGCCCTGGCGCGGTCGTGGAGGGGCACCTTGACGGCGGGCGACGGGGGCGTAGGTCATCGGTTTTGGCTGGGGCTGCGATGATTGTGCTTGTACCTCGGGAACTTCGAGCAATCGCTGGACTTCTTCTTTGACAATTTCGGTGATTGAGGCCACTTGAGGTTGCGATGAAGATTTTTTGAAGCTCCTCTCGTACGACTGCCCGGATGGTTTCGCGCAGGCAGTCGGTGGCCCTTTATTTAACTCCGGCGTAGCTTGTTGGCTTGGTGCGTCGGTCGAATTGCCGGTTCCGCAATTCGACTGTCTTCTCGATGCTCGTCACCTCGCGAAGAAACTCGTCGACGGTCTCCGGTGGGCTTCTTATCATTCCGTGGAAAAGTTCCTCCTTTATACCACGCATCAGTAGGCGGACTTTCTTCTCCTCGGACATTTCCGGGTGGGCGTGGCGAAAGAGACGGGTCATTTCCTCAGTGAAGATCGCGATCGTCTCATTCGGCAGCTGCGCTCTGGTCTCCAGTAGAGATTGGGCTCGCTCTTTTCGCACTACGCTTGTAAATGTTTGCAGGAAGCCGCTTCGGAACAGGTCCCACTTCGTCAAGGTGGCTTCTCGATTCTCGAACCACGTCCTGGCGGCGTCTTCCAATGCAAAATAGACATGTCGCAGCTTGTCGTCGCTTGCCCAGCTGTTAAACGTAGCGACCCTCTCATACGTTTCCAGCCAGCTTTCCGGGTCCTCAAATGTGGAACCGCGGAACGTCGGTGGTTCCCTGGGCTGCTGCATCACGATGGGGGACGCTGGGGCTGCCATTGGGGCTGCCTTGGCCACAATCTTCTTGGTCTTCTCCGGAAGTCCGTGCTCCAAGGGAAGCTGTTGAAGACGGCAGCTTGCTCGATGGTCCAGGACTACGTTGGTGTTCTCTATGCGGTCCGGGCTTGGATCACGGCTTGTCGGGGGCGTCCGATACATGAACAAAAACCACCCCCACCAGATGTCTCGTGGTGGTGACGTTGAAGAACACAGTAGCAATACTGTGAACGACAAAACTAACTTTTATTGGGCGAACCTTCGCCCACAAAACAGGCTAATTATAGCAAAACGATAGCGGCGAACACGGTCGGCGATTGTTGAAAGTCTGATCAGCGGGTCAAGCGCGTCGGCTTTTATAGATCAGTCGTCGAATGTTCCAGATTAACCGCTGGGGCCCGCGTGTCTTCCACAAAGTTCTACACTATTCGCGTCGCGCATACATGCAATCAGATTACACAAGTGGCGGTGAAAGACGGTGGACGGAACCATTGATAACATTCCAGAAACTTCTTTTACATGCAGGCGCGTCCTGCGCTGTGTGATAACATATGTTAGGCAGCGAAACGTGGTCACCCGATAAAGATAAGTACACGTGTCAATATCTACCATTATCAAAATAATTCAAGACCACCTTGATTTGTTTTTTTTTCAGCAATTCGATCATTTGGCTGCTGTACTGATAATCCTACAGCAGGACAGTACACTGCTGGTTTTAAGCGTCTTGTTCAAAACGAAGTGCAAGATGTGACTAGTGGGAACTGTCTTCCGCTAGACCACATCAAAATTTTGTATGCCAGTTCATTTGCGAGGCTATCGCCTACAAGCATAATAAATGCTGCAACAGCACGAAGGCTGCTTCTAAATAATTAGCCATTACATCCAGGTGTGCAGACTATTGCTTAGGAGCATGCTGACTGCTTAGATTCAGGCAAAATATCAGACATTCTAGACGTTATCATTGCTGGATTTATTGTCTCACATTTACAGTCCAAGCTATTATGTCATGAGGGAAGTGCTGCACTGACTTCTTCTACACATGGTGGCAAGGCATACTCTCTTATTAGAAAGAAGTCACATGGTGGATTGGTTTATCGTTCTAATAATGTGCTCACAATATATCAACAATCTGAGAAGCAACTTCGACACGTTCTCGTTTGCTACCTGTTGGAGTCTCGCACGTTTGCAGCCAAGGTTGCAGTGGCCACGATGACCGCTCTTGTATGGAAGGATCTGTTGCCAGATTTCAGTGAACATAGCCTTGATAACTCTCCACTGGAACGTCATATGCAACATTTGCAAAGAGCAATTGCAGATAAATATCGGCAAGTCAGGATGCATCACATCGCCAGGTCAACAAGAGACGAAGCTTAGAACGACAGAAAGCTGAGCTAGTTGGTAAGGATTCATTATGCAAAATAGAAGTGAGGCGTGCAGACAGGACACAAGAGTAGAGAAGTGGACAACACGAACGCCGGCATTCGTGTTGTCCACTTCTCTACTCTTGTGTCCTGTCTGCACGCCTCACTTCTATTTTTCAACAAGAGACCGTCTTCACCAAGGAAGGGTGCGGTAAAAGCATACTAAATTACACAATTTAAAGGTTAGTGACTGTGTATAATTATGTGCATAAGAAATCTATAACTATAGCCTCACACCGGCATCTTGTAAGTTCTTCGAAGTCAGGTTACCTATGGAGCAATTTTCCTATTTTTACACATAGAGCAGTGGCAAACTGGCCCACTGTTCGCTTATGCGTATATTCTTGCGCTTTGTTACCTATTATTGGTGTTTGCACAGAGCAGCTTAGAAAACACCCTAGAATATTAGAAAGTTCCACTTTCTCTAGTCTACCGATTGGTTGACAAATTACATTTCAATATAGTGAGGCATGTTTACATCATATGATGCCCAGTAATTTACATGGACACCAAATTTCGTCTTTTGGTCCTGTTATAGATGCAAAAAGTGGTTGTTACTGTCTGCTATGTCATCATTTTTATACTTCAGTTTGTCAAAGCCTCATTGTATCTTAGTGTTTAATATTATTTGACCCAGTATAGTGATAACTTTATATGTCTTTGTTTGGCATGATATTTTGGCCCCATAACAGAAAGTAAAATGCAATGCTTCCTGGTGTTCTTTCTTAGGCTTCTGTCTACATGGTACTCTATTGCTTAAGTGTGCATCTGTTATCTTATTGCTGCGTTAGGTTGACTTATTCTGCACTTAAAAAGTAAGCATATTATTCAAGCAATATCGTGACAAGCTGCAACACTTGCTACCTGAGAGAGAATTCATTCAATATACATGTGCACACTGCAAGGCTGAAATATATGCAGTGTGAAAGCTGAAGAGTTGACTATGCAAGCAAAGACTTGACTCAGTTGACTTGAATATGGTGAAACAAGTTACACGCAAGAGGCTTACCGAGTCAAGAAAGAGCAGGCAAGATTGCCACATGGACAACACTTCTTTATGTATACTGGAACAAAAGAGCGCTATGAAGTCAGTGACTAAAAGAGGAGCATGTACGACGGAGAAGGCGCCTTGTCCGTCGTACATGTTCCTTTTTTAGTGTTTGTATTCGTAGTGCTCTTTTCTTCAAGTATGCAAAACCAACTCACCCACATCAAGCTTCTGCTGCTTCTTTACATGTGCGTCTCTTTTAGGAGTAAATGTGTTTGTTGGCAGTTAAGTTCTTACCTGACCAACAAATGCGTCCCGCCCAGCACGACTTTAGCAGAAAGCGTCCTTATACACCCACAAACATCGTGTATGTAGGCTGAGCTGGATTTCTCAATGACTACTTGGCACTGTACACATTGCAGGAATATGGCACCGAGTGACTGAGACAGAGAGATAAAAAAAAGGTTTCTTCAGCACAGCCCACAGTCCGGTCGCAAGGCAACCGAAAGCTCAGCTAAATAGTCTAAAATCTGCTGTCGCCGCTTCCCTACGCCTTGTTTTTATTGTAAACTTAGATATAAGCAAAACAAAATTTAACAGTATATACGAAGAACCTACGCTGGAAATGCAACTCGCATTCACATTTGAAAACGGAAGAAACAGTCGGAGCACCAACCAGGAAAGGTTGGCTCGCCAGGTGCGAAAGAAGGTACTCTATTTCATCTTTCTTTATTTCGATATTTGTATCCCTCGCAAATAGTCATTGTCATTGCCGTCTCGCGCCTCTCTCTTACCCATCCTCTCCTTGCCACCCGCGTGCCGCCACTATGCCACCCTCTCCCTCAATGTCGGACAATCGGGGAGGGTGAAAGATAGCTTGCTTCAACACGTTATTCCTTCAGAAACTTGTCGGCAAAACAGAGGTAACCATGGATTGGAAGAACTTGCGCAGAACGGACCTAAACGCGAAATATGAGGAATTCGGGATTTATTGTGGGAAGCATCTAAAGAAGGCGGAAGTCATCGATGCAATAGAGGCGAGCGGTAGAGATGATGACGAGATTGTGAAGGCTTGGGAGAATATTCATGACCAGAGAAAGCGAGAGCAAAATGAACGCGAAAACGCTGGAGAAAAGCCGACATAAGGCGGGACAAAGAACGCGAAAGGGAAATATAGGAAATTCACAGGGAAGTCCGGCATCTCAGGGCGCTGCAGGCACGGTCTAAACTACACCTATTCGAAGACAGGGAAAACATAGCAAATTTTCTTGAATTTCTCGAGAATGTTTGCTCAGAGGTGCAGCTGGACCGTGTGTTTTGGTCAGTCAGGTTGTTGGGGGTGAAGAGGTCGCCACAGTTCAGCCCTGTTTGTTAGGCTGCCACCAGAGTGTGGCGCCCCCTGTGACCTGTGTGTGTCTCTATATACATGTTCGGGCCCAATAAACGAGGGTCATTCCCTTTTCTTCCAAGCAAGAGGCGGTACGTGTCGGTCCGTCCCAGCGTGCTCGTGCCCCGCGCGGCACTAACCACGCGACATGGTGTCAGGAGTAGCCGGATAACGCCTCCCTGCTTTAGCCCTCACCTCATAGGAAGGCACCAAGATGTCCCTCGAGACCAGCGAGCCGCCGAAATTGTACGGCGTCAACTTCCAGCCGCCGGCACCATTCGACTTCGCGAACCCGCCAACGTGGGCGACATGGCTCAGCCGTTACGAAGACTACGCAGCGGTTTCAGGACTGACGCAAGCGTCGGGAGACATGCAGGTACGCTCGCTACTGTACTGCATGGACCCGGAGGCCCGCCCGCTTCTCGAGACTTTTTCGCTCGACGCCCAGTCGCTCGCTTCATACCAAGCCGTTGCCACCCGATTCACTGAGCACTTCGTGCACCCTGCAAACGAGCTTTACGAATCGTCACGGTTCCACAGACGTGTTGCTACCCGACGAAAGCGTCGACACCTTCTACGCAGAACTGCGCAGGATGGTTAAGCGTTGTAACTATCTGTGTGCTGCTGTCGAGGAAAGGCTCGTACGCGACCGGTTCGCCGTCGGCCTCCGCGACTCCCGTCTCTCGGACCAGCTGTGCCGGAACGCGAAGCTGACACTCCAGGACGCTTGGACACAAGCCCGTGAATCCCATGACGCCGACAGGGAAAAGGCGTTGCCCCAGAACCGCACCGAGCACTCCCGCGTGCTCAACCTCGACGCCGCAAAAGCTAACAAGTTCCCCTCTCGCCGTCGCTCCGGCCCTAAGCCTCGTTCGCCGCAGCCGCAAGCAGAGCGTTCACATGTGAATTCTGCGGTCGCGCGCCTCATCGACGTTCAGACTGCCCGGCCCGACGCTCCGCCTGCAGCTTCTACAAAAGGAAAGGCCACTTTGCCGAAGCATGCCACTCGCGGAAGTTCAAGCAGTACAAGCTCAGCTGCGTTCACCTGCAGGCCGTCGCGACGCCCGCCGCGGCAAAGTTCGTCGACGTCACCGTTGACGACTATACAACGCAGTTCAAGGTTGACTCCGGAGCCGAAGTGTCTGCCGTTCCCAGCGACTTTCCTACCTTGCCTGACAAACTCGACCAAGTCGACACTCTGCTCACTGGCCCGGGAGGACAGCCACTGCGCGTGCTGGGCTCGTATGTGGCACGACTTCGGTGGCAAGGGAAAAAAGCTGTCAGCGCCTCTACGTGATCCAGTCTCTCACTGTGCCTCATCTGGGACTGCCAGCGCTCCAAGCCCTCCAAGTAGTTCGATTTATTGATCAACTCAAGACTGGAAAAGCGACGCTGCACGCCGAGCTCTTCAATGGATTGGGCACTCTCAAGGACGAATACAACAATTTTTAGGACGAAGAGGACGTGCTCCTCGTGCTGGGTCACGGCGACACTCGCACACGTGCTCTGGGAGTGCCGGAACGATCCGCCCGAATCTACCTCCGACAAGTGGGAGAAGACCATACGAAGCCCGCTCCTACAAGACCAGCAATGGGACGTCCGGTCATTGTCAAAAGTGGAAGGCAATTATCCTACAACGGAAAAGGAATGCTTCGCCATAGCTTCGCCAGGAACTTGAAAACATCGGTTTACAGTCTGTGTGTGCTGGAGAGGCAAAGAAGAAGGGTGGGTCTAAAAATTAATCTGCAGAAAACTAAATTAATATTTAACAGTCTCGAAAGAGAACAGCAGTTTACGATAGGTAGCGAGGCACTGGAAGTGGTAAGCGAATACATCTACTTAGGGCAGGTAGTGACCACGGATCCGGATCATGAGACTGAAATAAACAGAAGAATAAGAATGGGCTGGGGTGCGTTTGGCAGGCATTCTCAAATCATGAACAGCAGGTTGCCACTATCCCTCAAAAGGAAAGTGTATAACAGCTGTGTGTTACCTGTACTCACATATGGGGCAGAAACCTGGAGGCTTACAAAAAGGGTTCTGCTGAAATTGAGGACGACGCAACGAGCTATTGGAAGAAGAATGATGGGTGTAACGTTAAGGGATAAGAAAAGAGCAGATTGGGTGAGGGAACAAACGCGGGTAAATGACATCTTGGTTGAAATCAAGAAAAAGAAATGGGCACGGGCCGGACATGTAATGAGGAGGGAAGATAACCGATGGTCATTGAGGGTTATGAACTGGATTCCAAGGGAAGGGAAGCGTAGCAGTGGGAGGCAGAAAGTTAGGTGGGCGGATGACATTAAGACGTTTGCAGGGACAACATAGGCACAATTAGAACATGACTGGGGTAGTTGGAGAAGTATGGGAGGGGCCTTTTTTATTTATTTATTTATTATACATACTTTCAAGGCCCTAAGGCACTAGAGAAAGGAGTGGTACATAACAATCAATGTAATATGCAGACAATGGTATGCAGGCAACGTTAAGCGATAGCGTGGTAGACTGCTTTTTTGAATGAAGTTGCATCTGTAATCTGAATGATGGAAGCAGGAAGGTCGTTCCAGTCGACACTTGTGCGGGGTAAAAAAGAATCCTGATACTTGTTCGTTCGGGAGGATGGGACGGCAACTTTATATCTGTGGTCTGAACGGGATGAAGTGTAGGAAGGTGGGGTGATAAGTTGATTCTTGAGCATCTGGTTTGAGTGATAAACCTTGTGAAATAGGCAAAGACGAGCACATTTGCGGCGTAAAGAAAGATCTGGCAGATTCAGGGTTATTTTCATACATGTAACACTGGAATGGCGGGAATAGTTAGATAAAATAAAGCGAGCTGCTCGATTTTGAATTG